>NC_047659.1:137051424-137355591 GCF_011762505.2 Arvicanthis niloticus
CAGAAAGCCACACCTCCCAGTTCCTGGGGTCAGCTCCCCTTCAGACAACCATATAGGAAGCCACACCCCTCCCCTGTTCAAGTGAGGAAACCTGGGCTCAGAGAGGTGAAGTCACTAGCCTCAGGTCATAGAGGCAGGACAGGAGCCCCCCCCCCCCCCCCCGACCCCCGTGTCCAGGCTACTAAACAGGAAGAACATTCCTTCCTACCCCACCCCAAGAAGGCTAAGGCCGACTAGGAAGACATTTTGCTGTGTGACCCTGGACCAGTGGAGCCACCTCTCTGAGCCTGTTTTCTGATTGGCTAGGTGGTGATAAACTCAACAAGCAGGTTGGTTGACTATGGAAGCCTTTAAGATGGTGTGGATCAGGCCGGTGGGAAATGACAACTTCCTGCAGGCACACACATACCCCCCACCCCCCCCAACCCCGCCACCATCCCCATGACACTTACGAGACCCTGCGGCTTTGTGCACTGCTGAAGCCAGCGAAGGAGGCGCTGCGGCCCACGGTCCCCACCGCCCCGGCATCCCCCGGAGACAGGAAGCGCAACCGCACAGACATGGCTGTCACCTGAGAGGAGAGGACAGGGAAGTTAGCATGACTGGACTGGACAGTCTGCAACAGCAATGGAGCATACGGTCCCCCTTCCACTCACACAGGAGCAGGCTGCAGCAGCGTGAGGTGGGGGAACGTACGGGCAGCCTGGGGCAAGCGGCAGTTGTGGGGTTCAAAGCCAGGCCTGTTTATTCTAAGGCAGAGCCCAGCTCCACAGCTGTCCTCTCCTCCCCTGCTGTGCACACACCCACAGAGCCAGCACTGAGCACCTACTGTATACAAGCTGTGAATTACACACAGGACACCAAATGAGACAGCATGGGCAAAGGCCCTGTGGCACCAGAGAATCTGCTCTAACCCAGAAACAGAGCAGGGCCGCAGCTCCTGGTAGAACCGGGGAGGCCACAGAACACAAGTCCCTAGAGAGTCAGGTCCCCCTAGGAGGATTTTGGCTTTCCTGCTGCAGAAGCAGCTGGGAGCCACAGAAGACTTGAAGCAGCAGTGACAGACAGCTGACATCAGGGATGCTGTGGCCCTGGGCCCGCTGCCTGTCTCGGATCCAGGCTGTAATGAGGCCAACCCACAGAACCCTGGCTGCCGTCTCTTTTTTCCAAACCATCTCCGGGATGGAAAAATGTTCCTGCATCCCCAGGGATCACAGCACTTTGAGCTGGATCTTCTAGCACAGGCAGTCGGAAACTTCTTCATATCTAACCTAAATCTCTGCTGCTGCTGCTGCTGCTGCTGCTGCTGCTGCTGCTGCTTCATACTTTGCTCCTTAGCCAGGGTGATGCCAGTCTAAGGATTCCAGGGACCCTGCTGCCCACACACCAGCCCCAGGCATCGCCATCCACAGAGGCTCCTCACTGTATTAGAACCCTGCCCCCACCCCAGATCTCTTTTACTTCCAAGCCTCCGTTCACGCTGGGGCCTCTTTCCACTGCTCCCTTAGCTGACCAGTGTAGGTCTTGCATCTCCTTTAGAGTCTGTCCCTCTCAGGGGTCCACAGGTCTATGCTGTACCTCTGCACCCCTACCCCATGGTCACCCCACAACACGGTGTTCAGGAAGGCATAGGAAGCACAGAGCTAAACCTCAGCTCCAGTCAGAGCCTCCCCATGGGCCTCCATGGTCTCAACTGTAAAATGGGCTCAGTGGTTGTCAGAGGGACCAAGAACAAGATGTGCTAGGAGTCCCCCATATACAAGGATGTATACTGTGCATGTGTGTACATGTTGTGTGTGTGTGTACATGTTGTGTGTGTGTGTACATGTTGTGTGTGTGGGGGGGGGGTGTTAAAGACTCACTGTGCAACTGACTGGGGAAACAGAGCCCTGAAAATTATAAGATCTATGAAAGTAGCTTGCTCTAATGAAGGCGACAGTCAGTGTCTGCTGAGGCCTTGCTGCTGTCCGGCTGCCGCTGCCCTTCCTGCACACAGATGGGTAAACTGAGGCCATGTGCGCTATGAAGCCCTGTGATGAACGTAGCAGATACATTTCCTTATCAGTCCACACTGTCTTCTAAGAAACAGAAGCAACTGGTGGCTAAACTCCACAGATGGGGAAACTGAGGCTCGGAGATGCAGCTAGGACCCTCTGTGGACCCTAATAAAGAATCAACAAAGCCAGCTTGGAACCTAGAAGTGTGTGTCACACCAAGCATCCAAGTCTCACCACTGGGGACTCAGCATACACACACACACGCATACACATATACACACCAGAGGAGAACCCCCGTCCCTGCCATCGGCTTGTGCCAGATCAGGGACAAGCTGCTGGCATCCCCTTCCTGGCCTCAGTAAGCCACAGTGGGAATTATGAACACTCCAGCCTGGGCTGTACCCACTCTGCTAGGTGGCACCAACCCACCAAGGCTCCTGCCCTTAGCCCAGCCCAGGATGGCTACCGTCTTCCCCCACTGTTGGGCCAGGGAAAGAGGAAGCCAGAGGCAGGGCCACCCTGGGGTTTCCAAAGCCTTCATTCAGGAATAACAGATGCTGAGTGGTCCTGGTCTCTGACAGTGACAGCCATTGTCCCTTCGAGGGTTAGGGACAGGAGGCTGAGGCTCCCCACAGGCCAGCACCTAAGAGGCGGCAACCCCACTGACCTCACAAGGAACGCTGCTCTGAGGAGATAGCAGTGAGTGCAGAGGCCTGCCATCTTACTCCGCAGTTGGCCCCATGGCTTCCTGTCCAGTCCCACCCTCTGGTCCCAGCCACCTCTCTGGCGCAGCCTTTCTGGGCATCTCCTGTTTGGGAGTCTCTAGCTCCGGGCTGGGGTCAGACCTGTCTGTCTTCAGAATCCTTGGATCCTGCAGTCACCACCAAACAGTGGGACTTGCTCTCTCCCTAGGCCTCACCTCATCATCAGGGAACTGAGACCCACAAGAGAGGCTGAAGCTACCTCTTATCACCCCAGCAGCCCCCTAAAATAAAGACCAACCAACAAGGTGGGTAAAGGCAGACAGAGGGCTAGGTGGGACATCTGTGCTTTCAGGCCACAAGCATCTGTCACCGTTGTCAGCTCAGCCACTTCAGAACTAAAGGACACATTATTGATTGTATTCCTCTTGTAGACTGGGTTTCACATAGTCCAGGCTGGCCTTGGACTGTCTATGTAGTTAAGGCTGGTCCTTCTGCCTCTACCTCCTGGGGTTACCGGCATCAACATGCACACCTGCTTGATGTGGTGCTGAGTCGGGCCCTGAGGGGGGCTGGGCGAGCACTCTACCGACTGAGCCACATCCCAGTCCCACATCAATGTCTACGGTGACAGTCTCGGGCCTGCAGACACACTCCTGTGACTTCCACACCCTAAAGGCCCCCAGCCCACAGCCTGCTCCCTGCTTGAGGCTGGACCACTCACCTTGGTCTATAATCCCAAAACAAGTGCTGTTGCACACTCTCTCAAATAAAGGAACTGAGGCTGGGGTTGGGGAGATGGCCCAACAGTTAGGAGCACTTGCTGCTGCTCTTGCAAAGGGACCTGGGTTCAGTTCCCAGCACCCACATGGCAGCTCACAACCACCTGTAACTCTGGTCCCTGGGGATACGACACACCATTCTCACTGACTCTCTCTCTCTCTCTCTCTCTCTCTCTCTCTCTCTCTCTCTCTCTCTCTCACACACACACACACACACACACACACACACACACACACAAATCCTTCAAAAGAAAAGAAACTGAGGCTGCCATTTTAGTACCTGAGAAGCTGAGGCAGAAGGATTGCTGTGACTTCCGGGCAAGCCAAAGCTACAGAGTCACTGTCTCAAGCCAACAGTACAAAACAAAAGAAAAAGGCTGGAAGGGAGGAAGGCTCCTCTGAGGTCACTGACAGGAAACTCCAGAGCTGGGATTCGAATCAGGTACTCTTGGTCCTGTGTCTGACACCGGGGCGGAGCTGTGCTCACCTCCCCAGATAAACTCCCCTCCTCCTATGGACCAGCAGTGAAGGGAAGGGAGAAGACAGGACTGAGGCAGGACTGGGAAGGGCCCTGGCCACATAACTGAGCTGTGAGGCCAGCAGCACCCCATCCTGGCTGGCTAGGTAAAGCTAGCCCCCAATATTCCAGCTCAGGAGTTCACAGACTGGCTTCTGGTGAACCCCAGAGGAATATTCTATCATTCCCGATGTTTGTATCGGGCTTGCACACAGAGGGCAGCAAAAACTCAAAGCAGGGTGAGCAACTAGGGCCCTTGGAGACCCCTCGGCTCATCTAATCACCGCTGCTGCGGCTGGCATTAACCCCAAAGCTTCTGGATGGGAACAGGTCTGGGGTCCCTGGGGAGGCCCTGATTATGCAGGGAGATCCTTGGGTGGCCGCCCGCTGTCTGCAGGAAGCAAGGTGAGCGGTCAGAATGCTCTGAGCCCTTGGGTGGAGGAGCAGACATAACAGCTGCTGTTTCCAAACCTTTGGTGGCAGCCAGAGGAGCCAGCCGGCGTCTTCTCTCTGTGTCCTCCTGCAGCCTGGTTCTGGTTAGCAACTGGTACCGCTGGGACCCTGCAGACCAGTTGAAGGTGGCTTCTCATGGACCTGCTTCCCCGACTCTGAGGGACCCTGGGGACAATCCTGAGCCTCTGCCCCAGGTGAAGCCAGAATAAACAGAAGTCAGTCTGGCCACTGTCACCCCTGCATCACCGTCCACCAGAAACCTGCAATTTCACCTCATTTTGAGGTAAAGTGGCTAAATTTAGAATGGTGGGTTTGTGGGTCTGGGCTGCTTTTATGCTGGAGTCCCTCACTTATGGCTGTTTTTTTTTTCTCTCCTAAATGCTGGCCAGTGCTTGAATTGCCTTTGGGAGTTTCTGAAATAGCTCCCTAGGTATAGCCTGAGAGGAACTGGGAGATCAGACCCGGATGGGAGTGAGCCTAAACAGGAGAGGCGGATGACCCAGCAGAACACCCTGGAACCAGACTGGCTGACCCAGAGGGGCTTGAGGGAGGGAGCCAACCTCTCAGTTTACCTACCGCTTGCTCATGTGACTTGCCTGGAAGCTCTGGAAGAACTGAACTCTTCCCCAGCAGAGTGGATCCAATGCTCCATCAAAAACCTTCACTGGGGCTGCCCCAGGGCTTTTGCACTGGCTGCCCTTCTACCAGCTCCCTCTTGTCCCCCAGTTCTTTTTTTTTTTTTTCTCTTCAACTTCCTCTAAGCCTTCACATCTGGCTGAGGTCACTTCTTTGCAGAGACCACCCTCGACCAAGCCCTGGCTGGAGAATCCTCATCACTCATTTTACTCATTTTACTCTGAGGACTTGATATCCTCCATATCTGAAGGTCAAGGCTTCATTAGAATTTCCGCTCCCAGCCAGGCAGTGGTTGGGAGGCAGAGGCAGGCGGATTTCTGAGTTCGAGGCCAGCCTGGTCTACAGAGTGAGTTCCAGGACAGCCAGGGCTACACAGAGAAACCCTGTTTTGAAAAACCAAAAAAAAGAAAAAAGAAAGAAAAAAAAAAAAGAATTTCCGCTCCCAACCTGGACCATTTCTGTTCCTCCAGAGTGACCTACTTGTGACTGAATGAATGACAGCTGGATATGCCTGAGATTTCTCCCTCCACGTACTTGTTCAGTGAGTATATACTGAGTGTCTACTATATACAGGCCCCGGGGCACCCCAGGAATCCTCCTGCCTCTGCCTTCCCCGAGTTGGGGTTACAGCCACATGCTGGCATGCCTAGCTTCTAGGAGGTTAAGACCACAGAAAGCAAGCATTTAGTGATTTTGTTGAGTTTGGGGGCGGCAGCGGTTTTGTGTCATTGGGTTTCTGATCTGAGGTCTTGCTATGCAGCCTGACTGATGTCTAATGTACCATTCCCCTGCCTCTGGCTCCTAAGCACTGAGGTATCGAGCTTCTGCCACCACACCTGGCTGCTGGATTATTTTAAGGAAACCTCTGTTTAGAGCAGACTGTCTGTGTGTTTATGTCTAACAGGTGGTAAATACAGGCCTCGGCACAGCACAGAGTTCCTGGCCCAGCCTTGCCCCTGGCTGCCTTGCCATCCTGGTAGCCACGAGGACCAGGGATTCCTCTGGCCAGCACAGTCCGTGGCCCAGACACCTTCCTGCCCTGCTCGGCCTGTGTCCGACCCGTGACTCTCAAACTTTGCAGACTCACTCAGGGCCCGTACTGTGGGTGGACAGGTGGGTCCCTCAATGGCTACTACAGTACCTTGTCCACGTCACAGGGTGTGAATGCAGCCATCCACGACTAAACATGGGAAAGAGGGAAAGGCCAGCCCATACTTGGCCCTAAGAGGAAAATCATGTGGTCCTTGGAATATATATGACATAGAGAGATGGCTGACACCAGAAGGAAGGGTTCAGATTAAAGACGAGGAGTGGACTGGGGCTCCGTGGTGGCAGAGAGCTTGTCTCGAATGCGCGAGACCCTGGGTTCAGTCCTCACTGCCAGTGAAGAGCTATTGGGGAAAACTTCTAAGGTCAACCTCTGGCCTCTGCATGCATGGGTGCACACACACACACACACACCCCACATACACACACATATCACATATATACACACACACACCACACACCACATACATCACACACATACTACACACACACCACATATCACACATACACACACACATCATACCACATATCACACAGACCACACCACATACATCACACACACACACACACCACATATCACACATACACACACCATACACACCACATACATCACACACATACCACACTCACATACCACACACACATATACACCATACCACACACACTACACACATGCACATACCACACATACACCATATGCACACACCACACACATACATGCACATACCACACACACACCACACATACATGCACATACCACACACACACATACCAGACACACATGCACACACAGACACAGACATGTCTGTGTGTGCACGAGTGCAAAACATCCATATGAACATGCACACACCTATAAAAGATGCACACGACCAAGCTTCCCCTTGTTCCCACTGGTGTTTTAGAGTGGGCCTTGTCATCTGTGAAGCTTCTGAGTTGTGAACCTCAGATGCAGAGCGCCCTGGCAAAGCCTGCATCTCCCAGGTAACTTCTCAGTCAGTGGTGTCTGCTCCCTTCCCCCTGCAAAAGACCACGTCCAGAGATTCTCTCAGTTCCCTCATCTCACACACCAGACACACCTCTTCCAGCCCTAACCAGACAAGCTGTCGCTTCAGGCACTCCCATAGCTGGGGATGTAGCTCAGGGGCAGAGTGAGGAGCATAAGAAAGATCTTGGATTCCAGTCCCAGTACCACAAAAACAAAAACAAAAACAAAAAACAACCCAGGAGAAAGTATAAAACCATCCACCAGGCTGGGCAAGAAGACTTCAGGCAGTCTCAACAGGAGTTCACCGCAGCTCCCTGGGAGTCTCCATGTTTATAAATCCTGTCAGTGCTGGGAAACCAGTTTCCAGCAGGGCACCGCCCAAGGCGGAAATCCCAGGAACTGCCGCTAGGGGGCGCAATGGAGCAGCAGCGGGAGCCTGGCTTACCACCCCCATTACCCTTCCTATGATTTTACATGTGTGAGTGTAAATATACTTATATATTTACATTATATATAAAAGTATATTTTTTCTGTGTATCCTGCATGCCTAGAGTCTGCAGAGGTCAGAAGACAACATCGAATCCCTTTGAACCAAAGTTACAGATGGCTGTAAGTCACTGTGTGGGTCCTGGAAATCAAACCTAGGTTCTCCCAAAGAGCAGCCAGTGATCTAACTGTAAGCCAGCTCTCCGGCCATTCCCCACACACGCTACTTCACTTTTGTTGCACTTTGTTTTGGGTTTTTTGAAATAGGGTCTCTCCATGTCACCCTGGCTGTCTATATAGACCAGGCGGGCCTCCAACTCACAACGAGATCTGTCTGCCTTTGCCTCAGGAGAGCTAGGGTTGAAGGCATGCGCCACCGCATCTGACTATATCCCTTGTGCTTTGAATGCTGGGCTACAAACAGGAGCATAAAAATGATTTAAAAATCAACCACAACAGGGCTGGGATGTAGCACAGGATACCGCCCGGCAGCGCCAGGTCCTGAGTCCCATCTCCAGCATCATAATGAGAAACAAACGAAACCTATGAATGAAGCCAGGCCGTAGGTTCAAGGAGAAAGGGGCTTGCTGCCCAAGCCTGGCGACCCCCACTTCATCCTGGAATGGACATAAGGATGGAAGGAGGGAACTGACACAAGGTCTCCACACACACACCATGCGTGCACGCCACTGCTGCAATAATAATAATTGGGAAAAAATTAAATACTAGGCTTAGGGGTTATCTTAGTGCAAATGACACGTGGCTACATTTGATTAAGCAAAAATAAGATTCTGCTTTTTTCAAAAATTCCTTAGGAACGTTTTTGACACTAAGAATGTGATATTTTGCATCTGTTTTTATATTTTAAAAAAGTACAATTCTTCTGGTCTTTTCCTGTGCAAAGAATAAACAAATCACCGCCCTTGGTTTGGTCAAGGCACTAGGTGGTAGAGCGTGGGCACGCACAGGGTGCTCATGGCAGGGGGTATTAATTGGAATGTGTGTATGTGTGTGTGCACGCGCACGTGCACACGCTCACGCATGCATGCATAATGGTTTTATTGCCAAGTATATCGATTAGGTATTTTTTTTCTTTTTTCTTTTTGGGACAGGGTCCCTCTACATAGTCCCAGCTCTCCTGAAACTCACCATGTAGATCCATCTGGACTCAAACTCACAGAGATCCGTCTGCCTCTGCCTTTCAAGTGCTGGGATCCAAGGCGTGAGCCACCACTGCCCAGCCTTGGATTAGGTATTTCTTATAAGAATTTCTCAAGCCAGATGTGCTGATGCACACCTGTCTGTACTATCGAGGTAGGGGCAGGCAGAAACTTCTGGGCCAGCCTCAGCTACATAGAAAAATTTGAGAGTAGCCTGGGTTGCACAACCTCATCTTGAAGAAGAAGAGAAGGAGGAAAAAGAGGAAGAGGAGGAGGAGGAAGAGGAGGAGGAAGAAGAAGAGGAAGAGGAGGAGGAAGAGGAGGAGGAAGAAGAAGAGGAGGAAGAAGAAGAGGAGGAGGAGGAAACAGAAGACCCCCTCCCCCCCCCCCAATCAGTACTAGAAAGGCCAGGTTCTACAGTAACTCAGAACAAGACAGTCAAGAACCCAATGCCTACCACCCTACATCCCTTTCTGCTTTGGGAAAAAAACAAAAAAACAAAAAACAAAACAAAAACCAAGTCACCAGCCCTGGGAGATGGCTCAGTGCATGTAGCTCTGCCAGTATAAAGACTGAGCTCGGGTCCTCAGAAGTCACGCAGATCCGGTCACAGCAGCACCCTCAACCCCAACGCTCTTACAGTGAGATGAAACAAGAGGTAGGAGAGTCCCTGGAAGTTCCTCACTCTCCTGCCCCGCCCACCCCCTGTCTCTCCAACCCCAGTGCCCTGCTTCCCCAGGCTCTACAGCCAGCCTGCTTGCTTGCTGACCAGAGCTGTTCACAGCCCAGGAAGTGGCTAAGGGTCCAACCAGAGACGAGCCATCTGGTCCTTCCACAGTAAACAAGTCACAAGAATTGGGGCCAGCCTGCTCTGGTGTTCCTGTCCAATGAGATGTTCTCTCTCATCATCCTGGGAGAGAGAGGCCAGTCCAGGACCTGGGCCTCAGCCCAAGAGCAGCCCTGGCTTGGAGCAATCTGCACAGGGAAGTGAGGCGAGGAGAGATGGGTTCTCTCTCTCTCTCTCTCTCCCTCCCTCCCTCCCTCCCTCCCTCCCTCCCTCCGTGTGTGTGTGTGTGTGTGTGTGTGCGTGTGTGTGTGTGTGTTGGTTTTGGAGTGCAGAAGATGGAACCTAGAACCTTCCATCTGCTGGGCAAGAGTTCCCCCCCTTAATATGGTTCTCCAGCCAGCCCTTAGAATTCAAACCTCTATTTCCAACAAAGGAGACGCCTACTGGCCACCTCCGGTATTGCATCCTTGCTCCATCCACAGGGACAAATGCCCACCCAAAAGGAGGGTGAGGCCCTGTTCCCACGTTCAAGTGGGGTCAGTGGGTTCCAAGCACAGAACAGATGTGTGTGGCTGAACGGTTTGGGCTGAAACTATAACCCTGGAATTTCCAAAGTATTGCAGAACATTCTAGGCTGACCCTAGAGTGTGGATCATGAGCTGTTTATTAATTAGTCCCTGTTTGCCAAACATTCTTGCCTGGGTCTCCCAGGAGATGGTTTCGTTGGGAATGCGTGGCAGCTGAGTGGAAATCAACAGAGGAAGAATGTTTGCTCACAGAGAGGCTCGCGGAGAGGTTAGATCTCATGAGGGGAGAGAGTGTGGCCAAAGTGTGTGTGTGTGTGTGTGTAGGTCAAAGGGCAACCTCAGGCTCTGGTCTTCCCTTCCACCGTGTTTGACACAGGGTCTCAGCAGTGCAGTGTGCTAGCTCACTCACCAGTTCCCACCCCACTGCAGGAGCTCTGAGAAGAAGGTGCTAACTACCATAGCTGGCTTAATGCCGAGTCTATATGTTGGAGTTTGCGGCTCCAAGCAGGGTCTTCACCCCTTTATGGCAAGCGCTTAACCTGTCCTTGCCATCTCCTCAGCTCCAGTACTGAACTTTTGAGTTTCTGTGAAAAAGAAGGATGACACCTAGGAATAAACCAGAATTTGGGGCTCTTTGAAGACAGCTGATAACTTGTGAGACAGGCGTGTGCCTCTCTCACTTACCCGCTGCAGGGCTGCCAGGAAACCCCTGGGTTACAGCAAAACCTTTCACATGGACTCCCAGCTGACCCATGTGGGGGCCACTCTCCCTGCAGCCCTGAACCAGACAAAGTGAAGGAAAAGGAGGAGGTAGAAGGGGATGGAGGGGTAGTGTTGGTGGGGGGGGGGGGGGGGCGGGGTGGCAGTGGGGTGGGGGGTAAGAAGAGTCGGGGCAGCATTTTGAGGATAGTTGAGGGGTTTTTTTTTGGTTTCATTTTGTTTTGGGTTTATCTTACTATGAAGTCATGGCTGGTCTGGAACTCACCATGTAAACTAGGCAGCATGTTCATATACATGTTTCTACACACATAATAACAATAAAATTATAATAAGCGGAATCCAGGGTGTACCAGAGCACTCCTATGAGTCCCAAAGACTTTGGCATGAGAATTTTCATGAACCTGGGACCAGCCTGAGCTATAGAGGGAGAACTTATCTCAAACAACAGCAAATTAGCAAGTCAAACTGGGTCTGGTAGAACTGTGTCTGCTGAGCCCCACCTGTCATCCAAGCTAATCCAGAGGCTGAGGCAGGAGGATCCCAAATTTAACACTTTGATAAACATAGGAAGACCCTGTCCCAGGATATAGTTTAAAAGTGAGTGGCTGGGAGTATCCATATCTTAGTGGCAGGATGCTTGCAAGAGACCCTAGACTCAATACTTAGTAGGGGCCTGGTGGTACAGGCCTGTAAAGAAGAATCAGGAGCCGGGCAGTGGTGGTGCACGCCTTTAATCCCAGCACTTGGGAGGCAGAGGCAGGCGGATTTCTGAGTTCGAGGCCAGCCTGGTCTACAAACTGAGTTCCAGGACAGCCAGGGCTACACAGAGAAACCCTGTCTTGAAAAAACAAAAACAAAACAAAACAAAACAAAATCAGGAGTTCAAGGCCAGCCTGAGCTACAAGAGACTGTCTCAAAACAAACAACAAAAACCCTAATTAAAAGAAAAAGATACAAAAGAAAAGAAAGGAAAAAGGAACTCAAGGAATAGAGAGAGTGTGTTTCAGTGTGAAAACGGGGACAGCTCGGAGCATGTGGCACAAGTCAATGTGGGATCGATGAGTTGCTTTAACAGTCTCCTCTGACAAGTTCGGACCTTTGCTTGGGCCAGCACCCAACCCAAAGCTCACACCCGCCCTAGCCCTGAAGGTTCTGACCTCATACTCTGGACTTGATTGCTTTTCCTGCCTAAGGAGGGGGATCTGCGTGGCCCAGGGAAAACTCCTGCAAATGCTAAGCCAAGCTGGAGTCTGGCCACCTCATAGATGGGTTTCCAGGGATGCATGCCCTTGAGCCTCTGCTGGCTAGAAACGAATCCTTCCCTTCCAGGGAGAGCGAAGACAGCCTGGCTTGTAATGGGAGGCAGGGCTGCTGTGGTAATGAAAGAATAAATTGTAAAAATGAAATTTTAGGTCTCAAAATTAGGTTTCTTAGGTTCAGAGTTTCAATTTACATAGGTTTCTTAGGTTCAGAGTTTCAATTTACACTCAAGTGTTAGCTGCCCCTGGGGTGCATTCCAAGGGCTTAAATAAACATTTCAAAGGCACAAAAGACCCAAGATAGAGGCAATAAAATACCTGGGTAAACGGAAGTCACTTGAAAGGAATTCTCCCAGGAGCAAGATACAGATGTAAATTAGGGTAATTGGGATGGGGGCTAGATGGAAACCAGGCTTGGGAACGGATGTTTGAGATATCCAATCATATGTAACTGCGCCAAACTTTCCCGCTCTCCCCAACCCCTACCCATAATCCGGCCCGAGGGCCCTCGTCATTAAACCTCCTCTGCAGTTGCATCAAGAAGGTTTCTCGTGTGTCCTTGGGTTCGTGCAGGTCCGGACTTGGGTGAGAGTCCCCTTTTGGGGTCTTACATTTTGGTTCCCTGACCGGGAATCGAACCCGGGCCGCGGCGGTGAGAGCGCCGAATCCTAACCACTAGACCACCCTAGACACACGACGACCCCTTGGAGGTAGGTTTGTGTGAGTGGTGTGTGTGAGAGTGCGGCGCCGCTGTCCTTGTCTCTTTGTTATGGTTTCTTCTGCTGTCTTTGTTTCTGTGTTTTGATATCGGTTTCTTTGGTGAGGGGAATCTTCCCCATCGGAGACTGAGTGCAGCTGTCATTGTGGACCGTGAGGGCCCAATGACTGTGGATGGACAGACGTGTTGAAACCCACAGGCTGCAGCCCGGGAAGGACGCTTCACGGGTGGTTAGGGAGTCAGAGTGATCTGGCTGCCCTTGGGGAAAGGCGGTATCCTTTCCCATCTGGGTTAGGGAGTCAGGGAGGTCTGACTGCCCTGTTTTGGAACAGGAGATGAGTGCTCCTGCTAGGGGAAAGATGTGGAATCCTTCCCGTCAGAGGTCGCGTTTGGCTGGTTCTATGAGACCAAACTCGGGCAAGTGTGTCTGACTGTGTTAGTTCTGTGTGTTTATATTTTGTGTACAGTCTTTCTGGAACCCCTCCCTGCCGCTACTGTGTGGCAGAGTACCTGAGCCAGGCTCCACAACCACTGGCTGCCCTGGCCCCCTCGGTGGTCCCCTCTTCGCCAGCGCTCGAGCCACCCTGGTACTGGAAGCCAGAGTACATGCAGGTCTCCCGCCCACCGCAGTTTAAAAGGCGGGAGATGAGTTCCCAGCCTCCCGCCCGTGATAAATTAAGTGCGAGCGGGAGGCGAGAGGCGGGTGGCGAACACATGCAGGCGGGCGCCTAGCGAGAGATAAGGGCTTTAGTGAGTGCGCTCCACATCCTGAGAACTACGTTTCCCAACAGGCTTTGCAGCTTTGACAATTATATCCAAGATGACAGCCGGCCTGAGAACTACGTTTCCCAACAGGCCATGCGGTTTCCAGACACTGCTGCGATTGTTGACAATTCTGTGCCACTGATATAGTGATAGGGGCAGTCTATCGTGTTGTCTTTCCTTGTCTTTTCTTGATAAACTTCGTTCTATGTTATTTGTTTCACATGTTCTTGGACTCTGACTGACAATTGACGTTCCTTTTCTTTTTTCTGGACTGATACTGTGTTAACATCCTGAGTTTTAAAAGCAGAAGCAATGAGACAGGCTGGTCCTGTTCCACAGCTTGTGGCCAAGAGAAAGCTCTGTTCCTCTGGAGGAAGAGACAGAGTGTGTCAGGTGCCTGATTTGATGTGATGAACTACTAAAACTGCTTACTTAATTTAGTTTAAAACTTACTTGTGAGACAGTCTCAATTTACACAAGAAAAACTGATAATTCGCCCTGCTCTGTGGCCAGGAGAAAGACACCAACAGAAAGAACCTTGAAAAGAACAGACTGTTTTCATAAGCGGCTCTTAGAAGGGGGCCAACAGTTGTTTTAGCTTCTATAATAAGAGAGTTGATAGTGAGTTTTCCTAATTTAATAAATAAAAGAACACTTTTTTCCTTTAGTTACAGCTAAAAAGTTACAGGCTGTCCTGAGTCAGAATATATATATATATATATATATATATATATATATATATATATATATATATAAGCTTCTATTTTGATAGACTTTCTAGCCATTGCTGTCTGAGATAATTTCATTATTTATATAAGACTTCCATTAAGATTTGGTTCAAAGGTGAAAATTCAGACAAGAAGAAGTGGTGAAGACTTGTGCTCTTATGTTAGATATAAAATATTTACTTTGTTGTTCTTGTTGTATATCACTTCTACCAAAGTTTCTATTTTGTTAAAAATTAAATTCAAATAAGTGTCAAATGTAACTCAAGTTGCCTTTTAAAAATTGTTAATAACTGTGTGAACCTTCAACACCTTAATAATCCTTGCTGTGAAATGCTACAGATAAGGCTATTCATTCTGATTTGGTTTCTTTCTTAGAGCTTCAGAGGTGAGCTCACATTACACTTGTGGACAAGGTACTGTTTGCAAAATGAATTAGGTTATGGTCTCTAGTGTGATATAAACAACAGTCATACAGCCTCACAGATACACTAGTCTATACAGAGTTCTAAGAGACTATTTACTGCTTTACAGGTGATCAAAAACAATAAATAAGATAAAAGCCTCTCTTCCAGGTGTTCAGAGGTCTCTATAAATTGACTAAGTTTTAAAAGCTATCCTTTGTGCTTCCCACAATTATAGTTAACTCAGTCATTCTGGATTTCTGACGGGATTGAAAACTTATAGCTATTTACCTTGAGAAAAAAAAAAAAAAGATTTAAATAGATGGTCGGCAGCTGACATTCATCCTAAAGCCAGGTTCAGAACTAAATGTTTTAGTCAAGATAGATGACAGAGGTGCTAGTTAGTCAAAAAAAAAAAAAAAAAAATAGACTGGGTAATAAGACTATCTTATACTTCACTGATAAAAATTGACATAATTATGCTCTAATTATATTTTAAAAAAAAAAAGTTTCATTTTAAAAGCCTTGCTTTCACAAGACCTTTGCAGGTTCTGGTCTTCAGAAATAAAGAGCAGGCGGGGACACCGGAGAAAGAATGTTCCTTCAGACATAGAGACATTGGGGACCCCGTCAATTGATCAGGCCGTGGTCAGCAGCAGGTCAATTTGGAGCAGATGTGACTGAGACCTTCATGTGACAGAAGGTAAGGGACACCCAAAGGCCCACGCCAGATCCCGCTGATAGATCTTGAGAGAGAGGGTTACATGAGACCCCACTAAGTTTGATCAGGAAGCAGAGATCAGATAAGTTACCCACAGTCTTTCTAGACTAGCTCATAGAGACATTCTGTCAGTATAGACAAGGCTTCAGAGGCTAGAGAGACTACAGGATAAGTCATTGAAAGATTTAAGAAATATACTACATATTAAAATTATTGATGGTAATAACAAGTGGGAAAAGATTTTAAAGAAAGGAATAAAAAAGAGGAATAGAGAAGGGTTAATGTAAGTCTAGAAAAAAAGAGTAGAGAAAAAGAATAGAGATAAGTTGCTATGAATTCAAAAGAATAGAGAGGAATAGAGAGGAATAGAGAGAGGTGAAGAAAGAAAAAGGTGACAGGAAAGAATTTACAGAAAACAAAAAAAAAAAGGGACTCCAATCAAAGAGAGATAAAACTCTTTGAAAAAGACCAGTGTGTACATTGCAAGTAAAGGAGCCAGCTTCAGGGTCCAAGAGGGCCCTAACAAATAGAAGCCAGGGCCAGAAAATCCCAGGCCTCGAAAAACACCCACCCCAAGTGGTGAAGATAACAGCTCTGTGTGAAGACGGCTATTGAGATAGATGGGGCCACCCAACTTTTGATAGACATGGGGGCTTCCTCCAGGCCAATGGGTCAAAACATATTCATGGACTACCCGAAAATGGTGGACTAAGAGATGGACTGGGTATCCCATTCATTTATGGTCATCCTAGGCTGCTCCTATCCCCTATCTGGTTGAGGGGATACCCCCTAAGATGGACATCCAGATACAACACTTCCTGGGCTGCAACTAGCTGACAAGAATTCAACGGATAGAAGACTGACTTCAGCCAGGAGCCGAGATAACCTGCTTTACAGACGGGAGCAGTTTTCTCCATGCTGGTCAGAGACAAGCCAACTTACTGTGTTACTGTGGTGGACAAATGTCATCTGGGCTGACTCCCCACCCCTGGCCTCGTCGGTACAGAGAGCAACCTTGGAACTTGTGGGGCTGACGAGAAAACCAACATCTACATGGACAACAGATATGCTTTTGCCATAGCCCATGTCTACAGGACTATATACCAAGAGAGAAAACCCTGATGAAGCCAGCAACTGTGAGTACTCATTGCCCAGGACACCAAAAGGAAAGAGATTCAGTGGCCTGAGGCAATAACTGGACAAATCAAGTGTCTTGATATGAGAGCCTGTTCCAGTTGTGGGCCTAAGAGATGGCCTCACTTAAAACACAAAATAAGAAAAAGAACTCAGATTACTAGCCATCCTGCCAGATACTATCTAAAAAAAAATATAAAATGGTACACACAAGAAGAGAGAACTATACTCCCCAAAAAACAAAAGATTTACCAGGTTAAATACACAGATAGACTCTTAAGATAAGAGTACAACCAAGCAGCCAAGAGATTTAAAAACATATAATAGACCTCAGGTTTTGGGCCAGAGAAATGATAAGACAGTGTAGGATATGCCAACAAATAAAGGCTTATGAGACTTAGAATAAATAAGAAAAAGAGTTAAAAGAGAACAGCCTAGAATAAAAGTTGTCCCGAGGTTTTCAAACATCTGAGATAATTAGATCAGATAATAGCCTTGCCTTTGTTTATAAGATAAGTCAGAAATTGTCAGAAATATTAGAGACTAATTAGAAGCTCCACTGTTTATACTGTCTCCAGAGCTTAAGACAGGTAGAGAGAATAAACAGAACCCTAAAAAACTAAATTACCCCTGAGAACTGGCGCTGGCTAGAGTGTCCCTTTCCTTGTCCCTATTCCAAACCCAAAATGTCCCTCTTCTGTGAGAGATAATTTTTCAGGCTACTAAGAAACTATTCCTGATGCTGTCGAACATAACTCGTGCCAACACCTGCGTCTGATGCCAACTGGAGAGAACAGCCAGACACCTGAACAACCTCCTCAGGCTCAAGATCACCTGCCGTTCTACAAGGCCAAGGACCAGCAGGCCTTGACTCCTGAGATATGCCCATCCTGGAGACACAAGGATAGAGATTGCCCAATTGTCAGAGATAAGAGACATTTAAATCTAAACTGTGTCCCAGACACAGCCTTAAAGAGTGGGACTTAAGCTACATATGTACATCCCCGAGATGAAAAAAAGCCAACAGGCCCATCAGTGTGTGTGTATATATATATGTATATATATATATATATAGAGAGAGAGAGAGACAGCTACTTTACCTAAAGTACATACTAGAAACCATCCAGGGGGTGAAAAAAAAATAATTTAAGATTCAATGACAAAGATATAATTAGATGCTTAGACAACAATATCACTCTTTACACCCAGATGATGATTCATAATTCCAAGATTGGAATTTGACCATGAGAGAAAAGGAGGAAATGAAAGAATAAATTGTAAAAATGAAATTTTAGGTCTCAAAATTAGGTTTCTTAGGTTCAGAGTTTCAATTTACATAGGTTTCTTAGGTTCAGAGTTTCAATTTACACTCAAGTGTTAGCTGCCCCTGGGGTGCATTCCAAGGGCTTAAATAAACATTTCAAAGGCACAAAAGACCCAAGATAGAGGCAATAAAATACCTGGGTAAACGGAAGTCACTTGAAAGGAATTCTCCCAGGAGCAAGATACAGATGTAAATTAGGGTAATTGGGATGGGGGCTAGATGGAAACCAGGCTTGGGAACGGATGTTTGAGATATCCAATCATATGTAACTGCGCCAAACTTTCCCGCTCTCCCCAACCCCTACCCATAAATATCCCAAGTTTCCGGGGCTAGAGCGTCGGAATCCCTATCTCCTGCGTGAGATATATTCCGGCCCGAGGGCCCTCGTCATTAAACCTCCTCTGCAGTTGCATCAAGAAGGTTTCTCGTGTGTCCTTGGGTTCGTGCAGGTCCGGACTTGGGTGAGAGTCCCCTTTTGGGGTCTTACAGTGCCAAGAGCCCTGGCCAGGGCCCTGCAGATCTGGGCCCCAGTGGCTCACTCCAGCTGCCTGTCAGAACCATACTCCTAGAAGGTGAAGTGGGGACAGAAAGTGCTCCTCACCACAGGCTGGGCTCAGTCACAGTCTTCTGAGGCTGGGCTCAGTCACAGTCTTCTGAGGCTGGGCTCAGTCACAGTCTCCTGAGACTGGAGCATCCCAGGCTGGACGGCTCTTGAGCTAAGGGCACATTTGTTTTACAGTCATGGAGGAAAGCCATGGACCGGAGCCCAACACGGCGAGTTCTATGAGGGAAAGAGTGATGTTTGAGCCTGCATGGTAGGAAGACGATGGAAGAGTTCTCCAGAGGAACCAGCGTGGTGGTGTGTGCATGCAGTTGCAGCCAAGAGATGCTGTGAATTTGATGCCAGTCAGGGGCTACGTGGTGTCTTGGGTGGGAGCCAGGGGGAGGGCTCGGAGAGGTGCTCCGTGTGTTTAAGTACTCCTGAAGACCTGCATTTGATACCCAGAACTCGCATTTTGTTGTTATTTGTCTGTTAAAGGCATGGTGGCAGTGTGTGCCTGTAATCCAGATGTTAGAGACAGAGACTGGCTCGCTGGGGCTTTGTGGTCACCAAAAAGACACATAGTCTCAGTCTCCCCCCCCCCCCTCTCTCCCTCCCTCTCTCTCTCTCTCTCTCTCTCTCTCTCTCTCACACACACACACACACACACACACACACAGGCTCATGCCTGCAATCCCAGCATTTTGGAAGTGGAACAGGAGGACCAGAGTTCCAAGACCATCTTCAGTCACATATTGAGTTCCTGGCTAGCCAGAACACACACATATGCAGCCAAAACACTAGTGCACATAAGACAAAAGTAAATATTTACGAAAAAACCACAAAAGCAAAAAAGACCATTTGCAACATGTGGAAAAAAGAAAGTTTTCCAATGTGCCCGCTCACATAATGCATATTGGCATTGGCCATGTGATAGGCCAGTCCTCCTGACCAAGAAACAAACAAACAAATAACCAGGTTGGGGGCATCTGAGGCCCCCTTTTCCTGACACTGGATCCATTCAGGGATACTGTAGCCCCAACCACACCAAGAGCCCTGTCCCAGCACCATGACCCTGGAGAGTGAGGACATCGGTACATGAATTGGAATCTCAGGGTGACACAGACACTCAGTTGGTTCCAGGTCCCCGTGGCAGCAGGTTCAAAGTTCATCCGACTCTACAAAGTTCTGAGCAAGAGTAAGAAGACCCCATTGCTGTCCTCAGCTCTCGGCCCAAACCCTCTTCCAGATACAACATGGAAACCACTCCCGTGACTCTGCTCTCTGCAAGGGTTGTATTAGGCAGGGGTCTCTGGAGTCACAGAGCTGATGGAATGTCCCTCTATATTGAGGGAATTTATTGTGATAACTTACAGTCCAACTAACCCAACAATGGGCAGCTGTGAACGGGAAGTCCAAGAGTCTAATAGTTGCTCAGTCCCACGAGGCTAGTTGTCTCACCTGGTCTTCTGTATAAGCTGGAATCCAGAAGAGGTAGGTTCCAACAGATGTGTGGGCAAGCAAGTACAAGCAGGTGAAGAGGGAATCTTCCTTCTTTCAATGTCCTTCTGTAGGTCTCCAGCAGAAGGTGTGGCCCAGATTTTAAGGTATGGACCACCACGCCTGGATCTGGGACTTGTTTTATCCCAGATGACTTTGAACTCAGAGACCTCCTTCCCTCAGTCTCCTGGGATTAAAGGCATGCACTACCTTGCCTGGCCCTAAGCTTTTCATGGCCACTGTGCCTCAAGATCTCCATGCCAAGATCCAGGTCAGAAACTTGTGTCTCCCAGCCTCAAGTCCTAGATCACAGGTGAGCCCTCCAATTCTGGATTGTAGTTCATTCCAGACAGAGTCAAGTTGACAACCAGAAATAGCCATCACACCTGTCCTTGGTGGCTCTGAGGTTGTGACTCTTGAACCTCGCTACAGGGAAAGAACAAGCCAGACAGAACTGGTTCCACAGACGGAAAAGACCCCTCTCCATCAGTGGCCTTGGAAACCCAGGGGCAGCCGCCAAGGATATGAGGGTCTCCAGCAGCTGAAACCGGCTATCCTGGCAGTGGGGACTACCCCAATTTCATTTCTGCTCCTGTAAGAATGTCAAACCGAGGCAAGAATGTCAAACAACTAGTCACATCACATCCAGTCAGGAGCAGAGGGAAGTACACATGCACAAGCCTGCTCGATTGGGTTCTGCTTCTCCACGCATACACGTCAGGACCGCCTGCCTAGGGCATAGCGTAAGCCATAGTGGGCCAGCCTAGTCTTCCCACATCGACTAATATAATGAAGACAATTCCTCACACACATACCTAAAGGCCAACGTATATACAATTTGTCAATTAAAATCTCTACAGAGGGGCTAGAGAGATGGCTCATCAGATAAAAAGCACTCTCTGCTCTTTCCAGCACCCACATGGTGGCTTACAACCATCTGTAATTCCAGTTGCAAGGGATCTGACGCGCTCTCTGGCCAGCCTCCAGGGGCAGAGGGCATGCATGCACTTAGTACACATACAGGCAAAACAAGGACTCATACACATAAAATGAATAAAAGATCTTTAAAATCTTTCTTAAAAACTGCCTGGGAAGTTCAGGTGAGGTCAGAGCCAGCCAGTCATGGCTGCCCACACAGCCTGATGAGGAAGCAGGGCAGCCCCCTCCTGTGGGAAACAGACATTGTGGGCTTGGGGGTTCTGAGTGAGCACACAGGCCAGAGGTGAGCACCACTCAGAGTCCACAGCCAGTATTGTCCTCTTGTCTCGTGTCCAGTGTCCACATCTGGCCTCTTTGAATGGCCTTCCCTTGGAACAATGGAGTATTAAAGGCTTCTGCAGTGAAAGCTCCTTAGCCTGCTATGGCCTAAGTCTGAGGCCCCTTGAGGGAGAAGCTGACCCTAGGACACATGGCGTGGTCCAGTCTCCCAGCTCCCTTCCCACCCCAAAATTCTTCCAGGTGTCACACTTCAAGGTCCTCCTGAGTCCTCATCTCTTTCTCCTGCTGTGTGGGTGTGGGGGGGTCCACTAGATTGTCCCACCCCTGTGCAGAGCCCAAACTTAAACACCAGGGTGTGGAATCAAATACAGGACAGCCATGTTTAAGATAGGCTATAGCAAGTTCTCCGAGGACACGGAGCCATGAGACTTCCAAGACACCTCCGGAGAGACAAGACCAAGGCCAGTGATCTGGAGCCCAGACAACTCAGAGCACAGTTTGGCCTAGTGATATGCCAAAGAGAAAAAGTGTCCACAAACAGCCATACAACAGCCAGGAAGAAAGGGATTCCAATGCTGTAGATGGATAAGCCAGTGTAGACCGTCCGCACTCCGGGCCAAGGCTCAGCCATGTAA
This sequence comes from Arvicanthis niloticus, assembly GCF_011762505.2. Classification (NCBI taxonomy): domain Eukaryota; kingdom Metazoa; phylum Chordata; class Mammalia; order Rodentia; family Muridae; genus Arvicanthis; species Arvicanthis niloticus. The sequence goes on from NC_047659.1 coordinate 137,073,167, forward strand.
AGGCATAAGTGCGAGCAGGTGCTTTGTTGGGGCAGCAGGACCGGGGACATAGCTGGCAGTGAAGAATTCATGCCCTAGCTTGGATCCCCAGTGCCCACATAAAATTCCGGGTTCAGCCACTCTGATGCCAGCACTGGAGAGGAAGAGGCAGGTGGGTCCCTGAAGCTCACTGGCCAATCAGCTTGAGCATAGGGTCAATGCTTGTGGTAGGGGGCACACAGTCAGTCCAATGTGGCAGTGGTAACTTGCAGTACAGCTTGTTCACATGTTGGTGGATCAGGAAGCAAGGGCAAGCTATAACCCTCAAGCCTTGCACTGAGCAAGCTACTGCAGCCAGCCTAGCCCCATTCCCCAAAGGCCCCGCACCCATTAGGAAACCAAGTGTTTAAACATGTGACCCAGAGGGTGGAGAATCTTGTCAACCCAGGGCACTTGAGGCAGACACAAAAGACAACCGGTCATATGTTCACGTGACGGCCCCAGCCTGGGAACATAAAAAGTGAGTGGTGCATCTGAGGAGAAGGAGGGAAAAAACAGTGACTGTAAGAGTTTGTGGGGACGAGGGTATCACTGGACAGAGGGTAGACACTCTGGAGCTAAATGGTGACAATGGTGAGAGTACCACCCATTCAAGGGTAAACTGCAAAAGTCACATGAATTACATCTCCATTCTTCTTCTTCTTCTCCTTCTTCTCCTTCTTCTCCTTCTTCTCCTTCTTCTCCTTCTTCTCCTTCTTCTCCTTCTTCTCCTTCTTCTTCCTCCTCCTCTTCCTCCTCCTCCTCTTCCTCCTCTTCTTCTTTTTTTGATTTTTTTGAGACAGGGTTTCTCTGTGTAGCCATGGCTGTCCTGGAACTCACTCTGTAGACCAGGCTGGCCTCGAACTGTCCCAAGTGCTGGGATTAAAGGCGTGTGCCATCACGGTTGGCTTGGGCAACACTTCTCTCTATGTCAATTCACTTTTCCAAGCTAAGCGTGTCCTGGAAGGCTACCCATCACTACTACCACCTGTCACTGGCGATCCCTGTCCCTGCTGTTGCCTGTCACTGCTGATGTCTGTCACTGCTGACCCCTGTCACTGCTGACTCCTGTCCCTGATTGATCCCTGTCACTGCTGTCACCTGTCCCTGCTGACCCCTGTTGACACCTGTCACTTGTCACTGCTGTCACCTGTCACTGATGACCCCTGTTACTGCTAACACCTGTCACTGCTGTCACCTGTCCTTGCTGTCACTTGTCACTGCTGACACCTGTCCCTGCTGTCACTTGTCACTGCTGTCACCTGTCACTGCTGTCACCTGTCACTGCTGACCCCTGTCCTTGCTGTCACTTTTCACTGCTGTCACCTTTCACTGCTGATACCTGTCACTGCTGTCACTTGTCATTGCTGACCCCTGTCACTGCTGTCACCTGTCACTGCTGACCCCTGTCACTGCTGACACCTGTCACTGCTGACATCTGTTTCTGCTGAGTCAGCATCTTCCCACCGACACTCTGCAGCTCACATCAGGTGCTCACACTGAGTGTGTCCAGTGCACACCCAGCCACCAGGGCCTCTGCAGTGTCAAAGAGAAGAAGTCACAGTAACCACAAAGGGACTTTCTAACCCACACAATCAGGCCTGAAAGAGACTTAGGATGATGATTCACTGATAATTAATACTCTCACATCTCTCTTGAAGGCTGTACCTGAGATGCCACTTTCTCATGTTGTCCCTTATCTAAAAGTGTCACCACCCTGTCACAGCTGTCTTTCCTAATTTTCGGGTGTGCTTGTTTTGTTTTATGTAACAGAGTCTTACTTTGTGGCCCTGACTGGCCTTGGACTCAGGCAATGCAGGGGGTGGGGTGGGGACCAGGGGTGTGCACCAGACCTGTCTCTGTATCCCTAATTCAATTTCCATTTACTGTTCAGTTCCATGGGACACAGGTCATCAGGGCTGGCAGCTTTACCCACCAAGTCACCTCGACAGCCTGTCTCCATTTTAAACAGAGGAGGGTCCAAGGTGTGGCTCAGTTGGTAAAAGACCTGTCCAGCCTGCACAGGAGCCTGGATTCCATCTCTTGCATTGCATACTGAGTGTGGTGGCTCACACCTGCAATCCTAGCATTCAGGAGGCAGAAACAGGGAGATTAGGAGTTCAGGGTCATCCTGGGCAACACAGCAATTTGGGGGCTAGCCTGTACCACATGAAATTCTGTCTGTCTTGAAAGAAAAAGTTAGTGTGGTTTTGCTGGGAAAAGATAGTCAGGGCCCCAAGAAGTGATGAGGCTTAAAAGGCTTAGAAACTGCTCCCTGGGAGCCCGTCCTCTCCCACCCAGCGCCCCAAAACGTGGTGGAGAGAGAGAAAGAGAGGGAACTGTGGTGGCCCAGGCACTTTAAGTACATCAAGATGGCCACACTGACGGCAGACACTGGGAACAAGTCTGGATTGAGTCTGAGTTGTTAGACTTCAGGCTCTTCTCACAGGAAAAATATTTATTTCGCTGAGCCTGCTTTTGGAAAGCTGAGGCTGTAACAGCACACATCGATTTAGCAGAGTTTTGGCTGCGGCTGGATTCTGTCTGCCTCCGGTCTCTGTCTGCTTAAGCCGTGTGTGTGTGTGTGTGTGTGTGTGTGTGTGTGTGTGTGTGTTTTCATCCACAGCACACATTCCCAGTAGTAAGCAATCACTAGAAGACAGACAGAGCAGAGAGCATGTTGCCTTCTGTTAGCCGGTGACCAGTGCTGGGAACTGAGTGTGGTTTAGCCAGGGCCCTGCTGAGCTGTCCTCAGATGCCTGTAGACAAGCGGTTACTGTCACTTCTGCGTTCTCTTTTGACCTAATACACTGCTTCCCATCCTTCTCTCCTAACCCCACCCCCACCCTGTTTGAGGGAAAAAGTATGGCTGGGCTTGGTGACACATGCCTTTAATCCTAGCCCTTGTAAAGCAGAGTTAGGCGAGTCTGTGAGTTTGATGCCAGCCTGGTTTAGGGACCAGGCAGAGATACATAAAACCCCGTCTCAAAAACAACAAAGCAGAAACACAAACAAGTGTGGGGAAGTAAGGGGAAAACAGAGCCAGATTCACAAATCTGTAACCTATCATTCAGGGGCCTGAGATCAGAGGACGGGGAAGCCATGAAGCCATGGCCAGCCTGCACTGCTCTTAAAACTGTCTCAGAAGGAAAGGTCTCAGGGACTGGATGGCCCATTGGCTAAGAGCACTTGATCTTGCAGGGAACCTGGGTTCCATTCTCAGCCCCCAACATAATCGTTCATCCCTAACTCCAAGGTCATCCCTAACTCCAATTCCAGAGGATTCGATGCCCTCTTCTGGCCTCTTTGGGTACTACATGCACACAGTTCAGACATGCAGAGAAAACACCCATACACATAAAATAAATCTAAAAAAGAGAGAGAAGAGAGTCTGGGGCTAGCAAGATGATTCAGTGGGTAGAAGCACTTGACACCAAGTCTATTGACCTGATGGAAAGAGAGAACTGATGCCTGCAAGTTGTCCCCTGACCTTCACAGGAGCCAGGACAGATACATACATATACAAACTAAACAAACAAATACATCAAGTAAGAAAGTGTCTAACTGGATCAGCCAGCATCCTGTGAGCAGATCTTACTGGCCTTTCCATTCCTTGAAAGATAACAGAGCTAAGGTCTGGAGCCAAAGTCCCCAGCGGAACCCCACACCCACACCCCCAGATGCTGCCCCCCCCCTCCGGCCCCTGCCCCAGCAGCCAGGACCTTGTCTTCTCTACACTGTGCTCAAGGACGCCAGGGCCCCACTGCCAAGTTCATATGGTAAGAGGAGCCTCGGAGGCTCACAGTTCAGCCTTAATGTATCCACTCTGACCTTCTTGTGGGTTCTAAATTTAGCCAAACAAGTTCTTCCAGCCCAATTGATGACGCGGGTACATTGTTACAGGATCAAACCTTTTTCCTGGTGTGGAAATAATAAAAGAATGTGGCTGTTTGCAGAAGCCAGCCTGCTGACCGCCATCTGACATGGACCCTCGGCCCCTGGTGGTGATGGATGTGTGGTTATTGACCGCCTTCTCAGGGACAGTGATTAAAACATTTCCCGAGCCAGAGTCTAAATGGCATTTGTGAGTGAGCCGGAAAACGAATCTCGGAGAGCTGGGCATGGTGGCTCATGCCTGTAATAATAATGCTTGGTGGGAGCTGAAGCAGGAGGATTGCCACAAGCTCTAGGCCAGCTGGGGTTACGTTGTAAGCTTAAGACTAACCTGGACTAAAGAGTGAAATAGAGTCTCAAAATACTGAAAAGAAAAGAAGCTTTGGGATTATTTATCTAGGAATGAACAAAAACCAAGCTTAAAGCTTTTCCTACAAATAAGGAAGAAGATAATTCTCTCCCGGTGGAGCACAAGGCAGGCAGGCATCTCAGGGTCCTTGGGGACTCACAGGCTAACTGCCTGCACCCTACACAAAGCCTCTACTAATCTGAAGCAGCACTACGGCCCTCCCAGTCTGGTCACCTCCTTAGTCATTGGACCCAGTAAAGGTCATGAACTCCTGGATCACAAACATGGCATTAGACATCTGGTCCCAAAGGACCAGCTCAGACATCAGCTCCCCTCCCTCAGAAAGGTGACTCTGAAATCAGGGAAGGGCCATTCCATCTGAGTCCATTCCTGAGATGAACGCCCAGGATTTTGGAGTTGGGGTGGCCAGTCTGGGACCTACAGAGGCATCTATAAAGAAAAGGAAAAAGTATGGTGGGACTCTGGGTTCCAAAGAGCTACAGATGGCTTGGTCTAGCCTCCCCCAAAACTGTTCCATTTCTGTTGCTGTGACAAACACCCAGAGGAAAAGTAGCATAGGAAAGAAAGGGTTTAGTTGGTTTAAATCCAGGGTATTGCAGGAAACCAAGACTGTGGAATCACAGCTGCAGTCCAGAGTGAGGAGGGGTGGGGAAAGGGAGAGAGAGAGAATCAGAGAGAAAGGGGGGAGGGGGAGGGAGGGAGAGAGAGAGAAGAAGAGGGAGGGAGAGGGAGGGGAAGGGAAGAAGAGGGAGAGGGAGGGAGGGGGAGGGAGAGGGAGAGAGGGCATTCAAACCACAGATCCTTGCTTTCTTTGCCCTCTCAGGTAGCTTTCTCCTCTTTTATAATGAATGCTCAGGACCCTGCCTAGGGCATGGTGCTGCCCACAGTGGGCTATGCCTCAGGCATGGCGGCATCCAAAAGGTCTGGGTCTTCCCACATGAATTAACAGTCAAGATAATCCCCAACAGACGAGCCCACAGGCCAACCTAATCTAGATAATTTATGGAGACTCTCTTCCCAGAGGACTCTAGATCATGCAAAAGTGACGGTTAAAACAAACCAGTACTTTAGCCCTACCCCTAGACCCCTCGGTTATAGAACCAGCTAGTTCTTCAGATGAACTTGGTGGGTTTCTCAATCCCAGAGGAATATCTGCAGCTCCATGAGATGAACACAGCCCTTTTTAGTCTGAATTTAATTCTGGATTTTGGGGGGTTGGGGGAGTTGTTTTTAAGGTTTTTAATGCTGGATTTTGGGGGGGTTGGAGGAGTTGTTTTAAGGTTTTTTATTTTTGTGAGCTTGCTTGTGTGTGCAGATCATGTGCATGCAGTACCTATAGAGGCCTAAAGAGGGCATCAGATCCCCTGAAGCTAAAGTTACAGAGCTTCCAAGTGGGTGCTAGAAACCAAACCTGGGACCTCTGCCAAGAACAACCAGTGAACTGCTGAGCCATCTCTCTAGACCCTGGTTTTTGTTTATTTTGTTTTGTTTCTCTATGTTGAGACAAGGTCTCACCAGCTGAGCTCCTGATCCTCCTCCTGCCTTTACTCCCCAAGCGCAGGATGGCGAACATGAATGAGAATTTTATCTAAGTGCATGTCTGACTCACGGGATGCAAACTGAATCCTCACTGAAGCCAGAAGATGTGCCTGCCCTCCAGATGGGTGAACAGACAGCAGAACCTGTTGTCGTCATTGTCTCTGGAAATCCAGGACGGAGGGTGAAACTGAGCAGATTCATAGGGCAATGGGGGTGTGGGATGGGGGATGCGAGGAGAGAAGAGAAAGGCGAGGTCCAGGCAAAGGCGCGTCTACCCTTCCCCAGGCTTATGGAGCACAGCTGTGGTCCATTGTGAGCTGAGTGTAGCAAAGTGAGGGGGAAGGCAATGAACTCGCTCTCACAGGTTCACTGGACTGATGCTCAGGGATGGGACTAAGTCCTGAGTCTTCTGGGCCCTGGTGTGGCCCCCTTCACTACACACTACCCTAGTCTCCTGTCTGTCAGGTTTCCATGGAGATACATCTGTTCTCATCTTCTTCTAACTGCTTCTCTCATCAGTGGCCCCCGCAGGCTTGGCGTTAGGAGGCCCCTGGAGCTGACCATGGAGGCAGGAAAGAATCAGCTACAAACTTCACCCTTTCCCCTGCCTCTTCTCGATCCCAGGGAAGCGTGGGTGGGTCCCAGACAACTCAAGAGCAGCTGCTTCGGTCATCAGAAGCCCCAGTGAAGGAACTCTCAGGAAAGAAAGAGAAACCAAATAGATTTGCAAATAAACTTCCTGGACCTGAGGCCAAACCCCAGTAGAAGACACACTTCTTCCCACGATAGGGCCTCAGCTTCCACCCCCAGCCCCACAGAAAAGTAAATTTCCACATGCAATCAATAATAATCACCACTGGCCACACCAGTAAAATTGGGGTGTGAGTACCAGGCTGTGCTAGAATTCATTCCACCGCAGTTCAACATGGCTCAGAGGGATGTGCCAAGGCTCAGAGAGGTCCTAGGTCACACTCAGGTCACCCCTGGGTTTCAGTCTGGGCATTATGCTTCACAGGTGGGTCTATAATCCTGTCCTGTTCTTGGGGCACGCTGTCTCTGGCTTCTGTTGTTGGCATCTCTGCTCACTGGGGCTGCTCTCCTAGACGCACCCCTGCTCTTCTCCCATGTTCCCATGTCCCCCATCGGTTCCCAGGGGGTCTGCAGCACCCCTACAGTGTGAACATAGTTAATTCCCATCTGAACCCCGGAGTTGTCACTCATATCATGACGAGACTTTCGGTTTAGTGCTATGGGTGAGGTGTGAGGACAGAGTCAGGGCAGGTGTTCCTGAGTGACTTAGCCTCTGCTCCCTGGCTTCCCTTTCTGGAGATGCCCCATCGGCCCTTGGACCTCAGGATCTCCAACAGAGCTGCTATGAGCCCAGGCGTCACCAATCGCCAGTGGCTGTCCTCTTCATCTCTTGTGGTGATACCCATGGAGTGGACACAAACACAGACCCCTTCTGGACCATCCTCCAGGCTTCTATTGTCTCCCTCTGGTTGGGGGAGAGCTGAGCAGGAGACTAGGGGTTCCATGGTCACTAGCAATTTGCCTTCTCTTCAAGACAATTGGTTTCTCTTCCATGGTATAGCTGCCATATTACCCCATTTTAGAATGGGAGTCTCCCAGGGCCAACCGCCATTGCTCCTGACCTCACAGTGAAAGGGGATCCCAAGTCCCCTGTGGACAGCGGGAGTCTGAACCCTTGTCCTACAGTGCATCAGCCAGAAGCACCAGGAGTCATAGAGCCCTGACTTCCTGTGACAAGGGCCAGGACTGTGCGAGTCCCCAGCCCTTGTATGCAGTCTTCCAGTTGCTATGCCAGCCAACAGACACTGTCACTTGAGATCTGCAGTGCTAAACTGGCTTCTGAGGCTGACTTTGTAAGGAGTTCTATGTTCTTTTTTTTTTTTTTTTTTTTTTTTTTTTGGTTTTTTCGAGACAGGGTTTCTCTGTGTAGCCCTGGCTGTCCTGGAACTCACTCTGTAGACCAGGCTGGCCTCGAACTCAGAAATCCACGCCTCCCAAGTGCTGGGATTAAAGGCGTGCGCCACCACCGCCCGGCTGAGTTCTGTGTTCTGAGTTTGATTTGTAATGCCTTCCATAAATTGAAGGAGCAGTTTTGTTGTTGTTGTTTGTTTGTTTTTGTTTTTTAAGACAGTTTCAGTCTATAGCCCAGGCTGACCAAGAGCTCACTGTGTATGTCAGCCTGGCCTCAAACTCAGGCCAATCCTCCTGCCTCAGAGTATGCTACTGTGCCTGGCTTAACCTTTCTTCAAACTGGTTCAGGGTGAAAGACCCACTTTGCCCATTTTTTGTCCTCTCTCTCTCTCCCTCTCAAGCCAGTATGAATCCAGGTTTCCTAGCTTGTAATAGCAACTCAAGCTCCAGGACAGCGACCAGGCAAGGGGTCTGGCTAATCTCAGCTTTGTGGATTTTTTTGTTTGTTTGTTTGTTTGTTTTTTTAAGACAGGGTTTCTCTGTAGCCTTGGCTGTCCTGGAACTCACTCTGTAGACCAGGCTGGCCTGGAACTCAGAAATCCGCCTGCCTCTGCCTCCCAAGTGCTGGGATTAAAGACGTGCACCACCACCGCCCGGCTGTGGATTTTTTAATCCAGCCAAGCCCAGAGGCCTAGGATGAAGATTTGAAAGGACGCTGGTTTCTTCAGATGCAGGAAAGAACATTCTGGATGCCTTGTGGACTTTTGTTTTTCCTCCACACTTTAAATAGCTCATTGTGCAGCCCAGATTGACTTCAAACTCTCCATCCTCCTGCCTCTGCTCCCTCTCTAACGCTGGGATCACATGCCTGTTCCTCACACTTGAACATCTCAGTCAAACCACCCTGCTCTGGTTAAGAGTCTAAAAAACACGGCATCTGGAATGTTCTATGCATCCATCCCACCTTTCCCCGGGACCCCCACCCCCACGCAGAGGTACATTCTGTCTTTCTGCACCAGCTCCTCACACCCTTCTACGGCTACAGCATGTCTGACATCTGGCTCTGAGAGACGTCCTTTCCCTGGGAGCCAGGGCAGCAGAGGTTTCTATGTCAGACAGACCTGGAGATCAAACCAGCCCACCCCTTTCTTGCCTTGTGACTATGGGCAAATCACTCAACCATTCTGAGCTTCTTTTTCTCATCTGTGAAATGGGGATGCTGACATTGCCCGCCGTGTTGGCAGTCTGAGAATGCCAGGGTAGGTGCCAGCCACAGCAGGTGGTAGGCACGCATTAGTATCCTGGTCTTCTCTTTTAGATGACAGGGAGAGGAAGGGCTTGGGGCCTGGGTTTTGTTCTACCACGACGTCCACGCCAGCTGCCCCAGCCGTCCCATGTCGTCCCCAGCCCCAGCTGTCCCCATCTGTCAGTCCCTGGAGAACTGTCTGCTCATCCATCCACAGGTGGCCTGTTTCTCCCCATGGCACAGGTAGGAAACTGAGGCTGAGGCTTCGCCCTGTTCCTATAGTCAGCTTACAGAGGCTTCTGGCCACACCGTCCTGGACCTTAGCATTGAGGAAAAGGCATTCTAAGTGGTGAGTAGCAACCCTCCCATCCCCAGCTCAGCCTTCCACAGAGCTGCCTTCCCCCCATAGCCTACTCCCTGCCAGACTCCTCCTGCCAGCCTGCCCCTGCCAGCCTCCACCTGTAAGACCCGCCCCTGTATAGCTCCGCCCATTCTGAGTCTTCAGGCCCAAGGTGGCCCTCTCTCAAAGTCTCCCCTGCTGTTGCTTCTTCCTCTGATCTGATTCCTCTTCACGGAGGGGCTCTCCAAACATGCTGAGGACGGGGTGTTTTGAACTTGGGCACCAATGAGGCTTTACATGCACATACCATGAGACTCCCAGGATACAACACACACATTTGTTCACACAATGTATACACAGGAACACAGGCGAATGCTCCTGGAGTGCAGGTACACAGGTTCACCCCTAGAAACACTCATGAGCACACACGCACACTCTCAGGAGGGCAGCAGACCTACACATGCCCTTGAACAGCCACAGGCAGGTAAACATGCCTGCCTCGTCAGCCATCCACTGCTCATCCGGCCTCCCTCCGGCTCAAGTTCACCTCTCTTGACCCCTGGACTCTGGTGGAGGGTCACCATCACACACATATGAGTCTGATGGTTCTGAGCACATATGTAACAGACTATATACATGACAGCTTCTATAACAAGTAATAGTTTGGACACCTGTTACCTTCCTTTTTTTGGGAACTCAGACATCAACCTTCCTGACGGAGATTTGCAGAGAGGACCCCAGGCATGCCAGTGCTGAGTTTTGCTACCTGACAGTGAACTGAGCGGTCACCTACCAAGCATGATCCTGACACCTCCCCAGCAGCCAGAGACGAGACCTGGAAGCACTGTGTATTCAAAGGAAACCTGGTTTTGCTCTCCCTGGCTACACTGGTCCCTTGTGGTTAGGCTGAGGAGCAATCAGCTTCTACTTACAGAGGGAATGCCTTGCTGTGGCAAGGAGCCGAGTGGCTGCAGTCTGCTGCTAGTGGCTGGCAAGGCAGTGGCTCAGACACAGTAGCCAGGATGTGAGTGTCAACCAAGCCGGAGAAGGAGCCAGCTGCACCCTGGGCCCAGAGAATCCCCTCTCCCAGCTGCCATCTGCCACAAAGTGCCAATTCCCAACTTGAGACACACAACCACCTAAGGGAGGCCTATGAGGAACAGAGGGGGGTTTGGGACAGAGCACCACGTAAGCCCAAAGGATGAAACTGACCACACTGGACACAGGCCCACTTGTTCATGGGTGGTGTCTGAGAGGTGTCAGATGGATTACAGGGAAGAAGCCTAGGAGAAACGGAGAAGGGCAGGACGAGGCTAGGAAGTGAAAGATGAGTAAGGTCAAAGCTTGTGCAGGTGGGCGCAGGTGGGTGCAGGTGGGTGCAGGTGAGCACAGGTGGGGGCAGGTGGGTACAGGTGGATGCAGATGGATGCAGGTGGGTGCTGGTGAGTGCAGAAGGGTGCAGATGGGTGCTGGTGAGTGCAGGAGGGTGCATGTGAGTGCAGGAGGGTGCAGGTGGGTGCAGGAGGGTGCAGGTGAGTGCAGGAGGGTGCAGGTGAGTGCAGGTGAGTGCAGGAGGGTGCAGGTGGATGCAGGTGGGTTTCAGGTAGGTGCAGGTGGTCTTTGAAGCTCTGTGTTCAGCTGGACAGTGTGACAGCAGAGAGAAGACCAGCCAGTCTCGGCTTCCACAGACAACAGGCTTTGAAATCAAATGCTGGATTCAAGGCGGGGCTCTGCCCTTCAGTGGGTGGCTTCTGCATAAGCAGCTGCTCAGCCTGCCTCCTGGTGTACATGGGCAACACCTAATGACTAGAACTTGGCAAAGGTGACATCAGGCAAGGTCAAGTTGGAAGAGGCAATGGCTTTCAAACAGGGTGCAGTAGCACATGCTATAAGCCACTTACTTTGGAGGCTGAGACAGGAGGATTTCGAGCTAGAGGCCAGCATGAACTTCAAAGTAAGACACCTGTCTTTAAATAAAGAAGTAGGGTCGCAGATGGGCTTAGTGATAGAGCACCTGCCTAGGGCAAGGCCCCGAGCCTACTCAGTCCTGAGAGAAAGAGAAAAATGTGAGATTCCAATTTCTGTCTCCCGGCTGACCTCATAGCTCAGGAGAGAGCTGAGCCAACCATGCTCAAAGCCCTGGTTCCGTTCCCAGCCCCACAAACCAAAAATTAAACCAGGTGTGACTTAAGCGATCCCTTTTGCTGTCCTGCTCTTCCCTCATCCCCTCTCCCGTGCTTGCTCAACAGAACTAAGCAGGAGGCTGGGCTGAGATAGCCTCAAGGCCAGACACTAAGATAAGAACACCTGCAGCCAGCCTGCAGCCTACGGAAAGCTGAGGCCCATGTGACAGTTAAGATTGTCACTTGATCTAAAACCTGTCCATGAGTCAAGCCTTCTGGCATGCCTGTGAGTGGTCATCTCAATCAGGTTAGCCGGTGGGAAGATCCACCCTAAATATTAGAAATACCATTCCAGGGACCAGGCCCAGCTAGACTTCGTGAAAAGGAGACAAGGAACTGAGTATCCATACTTTCTCTCTCTCTCTCTCTCTCTCTCTCTCTCTCTCTCTCTCTCTCTCTCTCCCTCTCCCTCTCCCTCTCCCTCTCCCTCTCCCTCTCCCTCTCCCTCTCCCTCTCCCTCTCCCTCTCCTTCTTCTCTCTCTCTCTCTCTCTCTCTCTCTCTCTCTCTCCCTCCCCCTCCCCCTCCCCCTCCCCCTCCCCCTCTCCCTCTCCCTCTTCTCTCTCTCTCTCTCTCTCTCTCTCTCTCTCTCTCTCTCTCTGCTTCCTGTAGGTGACACTGTGACCAACCTCCTCCCATTTCCCATTCCTACCAGCAGGATGTCACAGCCATGATGGACTGACTGTACCAGGAACTGTGATCCAGACCCCTGACCCTTCCTTATTTATTTATTTATTTATTTATTTATTTTGTTTTTTTTCGAGACAGGGTTTCTCTGTGTAGCCCTGGCTGTCCTGGAACTCACTCTGTAGACCAGGCTGGCCTCGAACTCAGAAATCCGCCTGCCTCTGCCTCCCAAGTGCTGGGATTAAAGGCGTGTGCCACCACCGCCCAGCCCCTTCCCTCTTTAAGTTGCTTTTATCATACCAACAGAAAAAGTAACCTCAATATTCCCTCAAGAGAGCTGGGGAGCAGACTCTACCAACCCCTGGACACAGCCCCATGACAGCCCCTGAAGTGGCTCACCCAGAACAGCCATGCTGGGTCCCTGTCCCACACAAAGCATGAGATAACAAATGTGGCCAAAACCAGATGTGGGGTCATCTGGAGACACACATATCCTCAGCCCCAGTCACCCAGTCTCTGACTGAGTCGCCTCATCTAAAACGGGGCAGGGGCTGTAGCTCAGCAGGAGAGCATGCACCCAACATGCTTAGAGCCCTGCAAAATTTAAAAAAAAAAAAAAAAAATGGAACCAGGCATGATGTAAGCCCTTCCCCACATCATGGACTCACGGTTAGGATCAAAAATGTTCTTGGGCCAATGTTATTTTCACTAACATTAAATAACACTTAATGGTGTGGTGACATACCTGTCACCCCAGCGCTCAAGAGACGGAAGGGAGAGGATTGTGACTTTGAGGCCATCCTAGGCTACATGTGGAGACCTTTTCTCAAAAATTAATTAATGGATTTAAAAAACAGCAGTAACCAGTGAGGGTGGGGGAGGTGGCTTCATAAGGAATAAGTGTGATCCTGAGTTTGATTCCCGGCACCCGAGTGAAATCAAGATGTAGCAGACACACTTGTAATCCCAAAGCCAGAGAGGTACATGAAGGGAGACTCCCAGGGCTCAGCTGGCCAGCCTGCCTAGCTTCATCAGTGAGAGAAAGGAAGGTCTCTCTTCAGGGAAGCCCTCCATCCTTGCTTCTCTGGAGCAGCACTCAGCTTCAAGAGCCACGGATGGACCAGCCTGTGGCCAGGAGAAGCCTCAGAGACCTGTAAAAGTCATGGCCATGGCTTCCTGGGCTCTCTCTCTCTCTGCATGATGTGGTCTGGGGCCCACTGGGGCCCACAAGCCTGTACTTGGCATAGTTGAGCCAGACAAGCCAACAGCAGCCAATTGTACAGCCAAAACCTCACCCTCCTGGGGGGTCTGTCTCCCTGACCAAGGCAACTTATAAAAGGCATCATTTAGTCGGGGACTGGCTTACAGTTTCAGAGTGTGTGTCCACGATCATCATGGCAGGGTTCTTGGCAACAGGCAGTCAGGGAAGGTGCAAGAGCAGAAACTTAGAGCCCACATCTGATCCACAAATTGCAGAGAAGACAGACTGGTATGGACTTTTGAAACCTCCATTCCCCCCCACCCCCATGACACACCTCCTCCAGCAAGGCCACACCTCCTAATACCTCCTAAACGGGCAACTGGAAACCAAAGTTTCATACATATGAGCCTTTAAGGACCATTCTTATTCAAACCACCTCAGGGTGTCAGCAATAACTGGCCTAGTTTCCAGGGCACAGCTGGGGCTCCATGAGTGTTTATGTAGGGGTGCCAAGAACAAAGACTATGTGATCTCCAGATCTGGGCTGAAACCACCAAACTGTCTGAGTACTAGAGGCCTCACTCAGCTCAGCATCTCTCCTACCCACTGCCTACAGGAGAGAACCCAGATTTGTTCATCTCTCTTCCTGTCTCCAGGTACCCGGTGGCATGCTTCTTCTAGGCAGAGGTGGACATGGGCAGTGAATTCCAGATGTGGTAGGCAGCTGCTTGGGGGTCACTGGGGGCTTCCTCACAGAGAGGCTCCTGGGCTGCTGGCCTTAGTACTTGGTTGCTGAGGGTCCCTGGGATACCCTGTGAGACTTCCCATAGGCACATCCTTAAACACTGTCACCACAGTCCTTGCCATCACAACAGCAGTTAATGTTTAAGGAGACCTCGCTGGGAGCCTTTGGCTCATGGGATCCCATTAGCTCACAGTTCCCAAAGGCCTAGCTGTCTGGATTCCTGCGAGGCATGAGGCTGGCTCCTGACCCACTTGCCAGCCGCCTCCAGCAAAGTCTCCAAGAAAACCTCATCTCCTTAGAGGCCTCCAGCCTATCACTCCTCTTGCTGACACAGCAGCTATTTCCTGTCCCAAGAGCCCCAGCAGTTAGAGCCCTGCCCAACCCACACCCATCCCAGCTACAACATCTCAGACCAGCAGCCCCGGGCTTCCATTTTCCAAGCCAGGGATCCATCCATGTGGGAATGTAAATTTTTCATCTGGAGGCTCAGGCATTTATCTCTGTCAAGCCCTGTCTACTCCATATCAAAGCAATGGCCACATTCTTCCAGGGTCTTCTCCAGACCCTAGGGGCTCCTGCTGCTGATCTGCCAGAGGACATTGCTTCAGAGTGTCTAAGAGCATTGTCCCCAGAACAAACAAGTCACCTTTTATGTTTTGTTTTGGAACAAGCTCACTACATAGACCAGGCTGGCCTCAAATGCACAGACATCCACCTGCCCCTGCATCCCAAGTGCTGGGATTAAAGGTATGTGCCACCACACTCAGCCAATTTTTTTAAAGATTTATTTGTTTATTTATTTATTTATTTATTTATTTATTTTGTGTATATGAGCACACGGTAGCTGTCTTAGTCAGGGTTTCTATTCCTGCACAAACATCATGACCAAGAAGCAAGTTGGGGAGGAAAAGGTTTATTCAGCTTACACTTCCACATTGCTGTTCATCACCAAAGGAAGTCAGGACAGGAACTCACACAGGACAGGAACCTGGAGGCAGGACCTGATGCAGAGGCCATGGAGGAGTGCTGCTTACTGGATTGCTTCCCCTGGCTTGCTCAGCTTGCTTTCTTATAGAACCCAGGACCACCAGCCCAGGGATGGCACCACCCACAATGGGCTGGGTCCTCTCCCCTTGATCACTAATTGAGAAAATGCCTTACAGCTGGATCTCATGGAGGCATTTCCTCAAGGAGGGCTTCTTTCTCTGTGATAACTCCAGCTTGTGTCAAATTGACACACACAACCAGCCAGTACAACTGACCCCTTGTCAACTTGACACACAAAGACATCACTATTAAGCCTCAACCCTTACTTTCTTATTCATCCCCAAAATCTAAATAACTTTAAAAGTCCCGCAGTCTTTGCAAATTCTTACATATTAAAATCTCAATCCCTTTAAAATATCCAATCTCTTTTAAAATTCACAGTCTTTTTTACAATTAAAAGTCTCTTAATTGTGGGCTCCACTAAAATACCTTCTTCCTTCAAGAGGGAAAAATATCAGGACACAGTCACAATCAAAAGCAAAGCCAAACTCCAACTGCCAATGTCTGGGAACCACTCATGATCTTCTGGGCTCCTCCAAGGGCTTGGGTCACTTCTCCAGCCCTGCCCTTTGTAGCACACACCTTGTCTTCTAGGCTCCAGCTGCCTGTCCTCCACTGCTGCTGCTGTTCTTGGTGGTCATCTCATGGTACTGGCATCTCCAAAACACTGCTGTCTTCTGCTGTAACTAGGCTTCACCAATAGCCTCTCATAGGCTCTCTTCATGGTGCCACGCCTCAACTCCTTTGCATGACCCCTTCAGTCCTGGGCCATCAATTGCAACTGAGGCTGCACCTTCTTCACCAATGGCCTTTCGGGGCTTGTCACAGTGCCAAGCCTCAGCTGCTCTCCATGACCCCTTCATGCCTTCAAAACCAGCACCACCTGGATGACTCATACACATTACCAAGTCTAGCCACAGCACAAGGTACAACCTTGGCTATCTCTGAAACACAGCCTCTGTGCTCTCAGAAAACACTTCCCAGAAGATTTCACCTCAATGATGCTGGTCTCTTCTTAATCATCACCAATTTCTTAGCTCCAGCTAACCAGCATCAATAGTCCCAGTAATGCAAAGGTTTCACTTTAGTAGTTCTGCTACCTTGTTAATCACAGCTGATTCTTCCGCCCCAGCTAACCCAAACCACAGAATCTTCACAATCAAAACAGCAACAGCTCTGATAAAAAGTCTTTAACCTTCCTTCTGAAATTTCACAAGCCAGACCTCCATCTTCTGCACTGTTCTCAACATTATCTTCCAAGCTCCTACAGAACATCCCACAGAGCTCTTAACATCCCAATGGCTCTTCTAGCAAAAAGTTCCAAAGTTCTTCACAGTCCTCCCCAAAACATGGACAGGTTCTCACAGGAATACCCCACTCCTGGTACCAAATTTATCTTAGTTAGGGTTTCTATTCCTGCACAAACATCATGACCAAGAAGCAAGTGGGGGGCGGGGGGGAGGGTTTATTCAGCTTACACTTACACACTGCTGTTCATCACCAAAGGAAGTCAGGACTGGAACTCAAGCAGGTCAGGAAGCAGGAGCTAATACAGAGGCCATGGAGAGGTGCTGCTTACTGGCTTGCTTCCCCTGGCTTGCTCAGCTTGCTTTCTTATAGAACCCAAGACTACCAGCCCAGGGACAGCACCATCCACAATGGGCTGGGTCCTCTCCCCTTGATCACTAATTGAGAAAATGCCTTACAGCTGGATCTCATGGAGGCATTTCCTCAAGGGAGGCTCCTTTCTCTGTGATAACTCCAGCTTGTGTCAAGTTGACACACAAAACCAGCTAGTACAGTAGCTGTCTTCAGTTGCACCAGAAGAGGGCATCAGATCCCATTACAGATGGTTGTGAGCCACCATGTGGTTGCTGGGAATTGAACTCAGGACCTCTGGAAAAAAGTCAGTGCTTTTAACCGCTGACCCATCTCTTCATGGCTCACTCCAATGAGACACTTTGCAATCTGTAGCCCCAACACTGAGACTCCCCAGATGTTGTGGGGTTTCATGAATGTTCTGCACACCCTACGGGCCAGGGTCCACGAGGCTTCTTTCCTATTTATTTATTTATTTATTTATTTCGGCTTATGTTAGCCAGCTATGAGACAGTGTCTTCTAGGCAAGACAGAGAGCTGTTGTAGCCATGAAATCTCACCAATATGATTGGCTGCACAATAACCACACCTGTCGTTATGCCGGTGGGGATGGGAGAAATTTCCCAAGGTCTCACCTCTAGATGGAGAGCTACAGACAACCAATGGCTTTGAGAGACAGATTTCTACAGGGACGAGAGCCTCTGATAGGCTATCCAATCTCCCACACAGGCAACATCAAACGGACTCAGTCAGATATGTGCATGTATGTGCCACACACATAAATGTGGGTGCCCTTGGAGAGAGCATCGGATCCCCTGGAGCTGGAGTTTACTGGCAGTTATGAGCTGCCTGTGTGGATTCTGGGAAGTGAGTTCTGACTCTGCAGACGCTGTTAACTGCAGAACAATATCCCCATCCCTCCACCAACCCTCCTCAGCTTTCTCCCCATGGGAGAGCAGCAGGATCAGCCTAAGACTGGAAGATACTTCTGCAGTACAAGGCACGTCTGGAGGGCGGTACAAGCCAGGAAAGAAAGTGTGTATCTTACGTGTATCCAGGCTCCTGGGATGTGGTGGGAGGGTCTCAAAACCCAGCCAGCTTCAGAATCAGAAAGAAAAGAGTCTCCCAGCTGTAGCATTTGGTGGCTGTGTGACCTCGGAACACTGAGTTCACCTCTCTGTTCCTCAGAGATTATCATAGGCTCGTGAACATCACAGAATGGTAGAAGGAACAGAAGGGACCTGGACCAGTAGTGTGTATGAGGTCACAGTGGAAAGGGGACCCCAGCAACAGTGCAAACTGTCAGGCGGTGAGATACGTTGTAAAAACATACTACAGACCTGTGAGTGGATTTGGAAATAGGTCTTTATAAATGTGTGGTGAAGGGAGGTGGTCCTGCCTTGGGGCCAGTCTGAATCCAGTGACTGGTGTCCTCACACAGGGACAAGATACACTGAGGAAGGCTATGCGACTCCCGAGGTGGAGTTTGAGGCTAGGAATATAGTTCAGTGGTAGAGTATGCCACTAGCGTGTTCTCAATTCAGTCCCACAAAACAAAACAAACAAACAAACAACCCACTTAAGGCCAAGGTGGAGCTTGGAATGATGGGATTAACAAACCAAGGAGCAACAGACCTTTAAGAGAATCAGTGACAGTGGTTTTTAGCGACAGTCTGTGGGACTCATTCAGTACCACCAGGAAATAGACACAGGTGCCTGCTACACCTAGGACCTCTGAACCCTGTGCACCACTGCACCAGGCAATAATACAAGACAGCCACTGTAGTGACACATGCCTGTGATTGTGATCCCAGCACTCAGGAGGTAGGCAGGAGGATCAGAAGCTCAAGGTCATCCTCGGCTATATAGTAAGTTTGAGGCTAGCCTGGGCTACATGAGAAAGGGTCTCAAAACTAGGAGAAGATTTACCAGACTTGGTGGCCCATGCCTTTAATCTCAGCACTCTGGAGGCAGAGGCAGATGGATCTCTGTGAGTTAGAGGCTAGCCTGGTCTACAGAGCAAGTCCCACACCAGCTAGGACCACATAAGGAGACAATGTCTCAAAAACAAAATAAAAACCAGGGAGAGTGAGTCACAAGGACCCAGCCCTCCCTGATGATCTATTGGCAGTCGATGGCTTCTCAGGAAGGGGAGACATGTCTTCACTGATGTTGCCAGGAGCCCACGTTCATGTAATGTATACACGGAGTCAAAACAAAACACCCACGAAAGTGTAAAGGAGGAGATGCTGGGAAAAGGATGGATCAGTGAGAGCGGGAGGGGACAAAGAAAGGTAATAGGTTAAATGTGATCGAAGTGCATTATATACAGGAACAAAATGTCATAATAAAACCCATTATTACTATGTGATTAATGTGCCGATGGACCTGTATACAGAGAGGTATGGTTACACCAATGCCCAATCACAGAGGGCATATGAGACTCGGAGTTGAAGCTAACTTTGTATTCAGACTATCTAGTCATAAAAACCCCTAAGAGCCGGCTCTGTGTGCCACGCCAGGCACTACTCTCTCATCCAAGTCTCCTGGTGACAGGTTCCCTGTTTACATCCTGAAGACGAGGAATCAGAAGGAGACTGATGTCACAGAGTGCCAGACATCATGGGACTCGGGGAACAGGCAAAGCCAGCTCTGTCTGAGTCCCAGGCTTAGGCCAGGTCACTCAGGGCAGCATTGGTGGCTCTAGAGGGACCGGCTATGGAATCCGGGTGGGGGCACTGGCAGAATGCCCCATGTGCTCGTGCACTGCAGGACTTCCAATGGAGAGGACAGGATGGTTAGCACAGATGGCCCGCTGGAGTCCCTGAGCTCCATGCCTGGATCCCCAAGCCCTGCGTGTTCCGTCTTCCCTCCAGCCAGGCAGTGGCAGGGACAGAGGGAGACAGGGCAGGCCAGCCCTGCTGCTGGAAGATCCCCACCGGGGTCCGGAGTGTTTTTCCACCAGGAAGCAGTACGGGTCATCTGAGTTTTTCACCCTTTGTCCCAAGATGCAAAAATGAGAGAAATGTACAAGAGCTCTGCCACGGAGGGACACACGCTCACCCCGTGTCCACTTCCTGTGAGGAGTGGGGGCTCAGAACAAGAGCTCTGCCACGGGGGGACACAAGCTCACCCCGTGTCCACTTCCTGTGAGGAGTGGGGGCTCAGAAGCTGCCTCTAGGGACTGGGTCTGGCTTCGGTCTGTCACATTCTTCCCCTGCAGTGGAGATGGGATGAAGCCCAATCCTAGACCCTGGCTTCCTCACTGTTGAAATGGAATGTCTATGCCCTGACCTCGGAGACCACAAGCCACCTGTTCATCTCCCAGGCTTCCCCAGGCTCCTTTGTGTTCTCTCTCTCTCTCTCTCTCTCTCTCTCTCTCTCTCTCTCTCTCTCTCCCTCCCTCCTACCCCCTCCCCAGTTTTGTTTTGAGACAGGGTTTCTCTGTGTAGCCCTGTGTGTCCTAGAACTCACTCTGTAGACCAGGCTGGCCTCAAACTCACAGAGATCCGCCTGCCTCTGCCCCACCCCTCCCAAGTGCTGGGATTAAAGGCTGTAGCACCTTTTTTATTCTCTTAAAACTCAACAAAGCCTGGAGCAGTGGTGAGGCAGGAGGATTACCAAGAGCTCCAGGGCAGCTGGGCTCCATAATGAGTGGCAGGTTAGCTGGGCTCTGTGGTGTCAGTGAGGGGGCTGTACAAGCCCAGGAACCTGAGCCCTCCAGAGCCCACACAGAGGTGAGAGAGACCAACTGCGAAACGTTGTCCTCTGGTCTCCACACGTCCGCTGGGGCATGAGCACACACGTATATGCATGTAAGAACAATTACATAAGATATAATAACAAGGCCAGGCAATGGTGGTACACGTGTTTAATCCCAGCACTCAGGAGGCAGAGGCAGGTGGATCTCTGGGTTCAAGACTAGCCTGGTCTACAGAGCAAGCTCCAAGACAGCCAGGACTACACAGAGAAATCCTGTTTCAAAATAAAACAAAAACAAAAAAACAACAAAACCAAATAATAATTACAATAATAACAATAGTAATAGTGACAACAAATTAAAAATGAGAGTGAACAACATAGGAAGTAATCCATCCATCCTGGAGGCCCTGGCTTAATCCCAGTGCATTCAGCTCTGCTGACCCTCCTTTGTATTCAGTTGGTGCCAACTGCATGCATGCTAGAAGGCTTCACTAGCCTTCTTCTTCTTCTTGTTCTGCACTCTTCATCCATGTACCAGCAATCCACAACTCTTTGGTGTTTACTAGGACCAAAGCAGTATAGATTCTGCCTCATTTAGTCTCATGCTTGTCCTGAGCTCTGTGCTGTGAGCAGCCTGGTGTTGAGAATGCCCAACAGAGAGAGACAGAGGATTCTGCCAAGACCACAGAGCCACCAATCTCTGGCCACCCTGCCTCCTGCAGCCTGCAGGTCCCAGCAGCTCAGACATCCCCACAAGTGGGACGTTTCCTTTCCTAACACTAGTTTAGAGTTCTCATGGTCCGTGAGTGTTATGCCTCCGAGGCTCCCAGACCTTCCTGTGAGTCATCCCTGCTACAATGAACAGTATCCAGGTTTTTTGGATGGGGACACACAGGCTGGGTCTTTGGGAGTGCAGGCATCCGAACCTCGAATTTCAGGTTCCTACTCTACAGATACAAGCATCTAAGTTGGTGGCAGATCGGGCAGAGGACACTGGGCTGTGGGGGACATGTTCTGTAAGGACCAACATAGACTCACAGGACCGGTTTTCTCTGTCCAGAACACACAAAGGCACTTGCCAGGAAACCGGGGGCTCTTGGGCCCCCACCCTTCTAAATGCCCAGTGGCACCTTGCTCACCAAGGGACTTGGGAAGAGTCTTTCCTGCCAGTCTTTCCTGTCCCACCCCACAGGCATATATCTGCATGCCAGGCAGAGCCGCTCCTGTTCTTCTGGGTCCATGTCTCGAACATCCAGGGCTAAGGTTACTGCAGGACTCACACAGCTGAGCAGAGCACACAAAGCCGTGAGCACTGTTTGCTACCAGGAAAGATCTGAGCCACACACCCCCCTCCACACACACACACACACACACACACACACACACACACACACACTGCCACATCACACCACCCCCACAGAAGACAGCACAGCCAAGCAGGACCCATGGGAAGAGCCATGAGTCACCCCCAGACTCTGCCTTCTGGTTCTTCCGTGTACTTAGCTCCTTCCCCCCTGTAGGCAGAGGGACCCTTACCATTGTCTTAACATGCATCAACTGAGGTACAAGGGGCCAAATCCTGGCTAACAGCTTGGATGTTAAAGTCTAATGCCTGCTTGAGATCATCTCCCAGCCGCTCTGTGTTGCCAATGTCCCCTGCCTCTGCCAAGAGCTCTCTGGGCCCTGAATAGAAACACTCAGCACCACTGTCTTGTCTTTAGCCAGTCTAGAGAGCAGATGAAGTTAGTACAGGCAACCAGGGCCTCTGGCTAAGGGACTGTCCATGCTCTCCGCAAGCCCTGATGGCCCAGCAAGGACATGGGTTTCTTCCTAGTTTCCAGAAAACCAAACAATTTGTGGAATGCCACATTGCCAGAGGTGAACTTCATGGCTAAGCTGCAGGAGAAAAGTACATTGTGCGTGTCCGGAGATCTGACAGGGTCTCTCAAAGTGAAGAACGACTTTGCCCTTTTTGGGTTTTGTTTTTTTTCTTCTTACACCATGCTAGCCTTGAACTCACACAGAGATTTGCCTGCCTCTGCCTCCTGAGTGCTGGGATCAAGGCGTGCGCCACCACCACCAGACCCAGCAGCAATAATTTTTTTTTTTTTTTTTTTTAAGAAAACGGAGACAGAAAGTGATATGCTCAGAGACACACAGCACTGTGGCAGTCCCATGAGTCAGGATTTGAGTCCCCACGTGTATGACTAAGGGCTTAGCTGTTAGGCTGTTGAATGGCTTGAACTCGGCATGGGGAGAGCTAGATACATACCCAGTCTGTCACTTACAAACCATAAGACTGTCACTCTCTGTGCCTTAGTCTCCCCTCCATATTTGCACAAACTCATTAGGGCACCTCTGGTTTCATAGGAGAGACTGAGAAGTATGTGGCCCTGTGCCCATCACAGAGAAAAAACATGTCCTGTCCCCACAGTGTCCCTAAGGGCAGAACTAGCCTCCATAGAGACAGAGAGAAGCAGGCAAGGCTGGTGGCATTGGGTCCTAAGTCCCTATTCTGACAGGTCCCCCTGCACATTAACCAGCAGGCTCCCATCCCTCTGGGAGCAGCCACGGCACATGGACCCAGGACATGTGGTACCAGGGGGCTCTCAAGGGACAACACACTGGCAGTCACAGCCTCTGTGGAATCTGAGCCCATACACTCCCTGCCTTGGGTTTTTCTGGAATAAGGAGGTATTGTTAGTTGGTTTTGCTAGAGACAGAACCCAAAGCCTTCTGCACAAGAGGCAAATGCCTTCGACTGAGCCCCCTTTAAGAAGGTGGCATCTGCGCAAGGCCCTGGAGGGTCTAAAAGAGGTGCAACATGAGTGGAGTTGTGATGCAAAGGTCCTGGGGCAGAGCTGTCGCTGGACTGAGAGAGGCAGGTATAAAGACGGTATGTCGACCTGGGCTTTGAGGGATTTGGATCCTGTGGGCCTTGTGTTCTAAGTGATGGGAGCCAAGCTGGGCAGAAAGAAGCAGAACAGGAGGTGTGGCCTCGATACTGGGAACCTACTGGCTGCACAGAGGAAAAGAGACTGTCCGATGGCCAGCTGAAAAAACATAACAAAACAAACAAGCAAGCAGAAACAAGGTAGTTTGGGGCAACTATGATGGTTGAGAAGAAGACTGGCTGCCTGGGCTGGGTGGGACAGTGGAGGTGGCCGCAGCAATGGACTTCTGTGTCCCTGTTGAACACAAAGCTGTTACAGTTTCTTCTTTTCTTAATTGAAACATAGAAGCTGCTGGATTCTGCACAAGTTTGAGACCTAGTTAGAAAGTGTTTGTCAGGCTGGAGAGATGGCTCAGTGGTTAAGGGCACCGACTGATCTTCCAAAGGTCCTGAGTTCAATTCCCAGCAACCACATGGTAGCTCACAACCATCTGTAATGGGATCTGATGCCCTCTTCTGGTGTGTCTGTAGACAGCTACAGTGTACTCATATACATAAAATAAATAAATAAATCTTTAAAAATTTTCTAAAAAGGAAAAAAAAGAAAGTGTCAAATGACAAACTATTTGACCCCTGTAAACCCAGCTTGGAAGGCAGACAGGTGGCGCTGTGTGCATCTGCATGTGCGTGAGTGTACATATGTGTGGTGTGTGTGGTGTGTGTGGTGTAAGCACCTTTACTGAGCCATCTCACCAGGCCTGAATGTTCAAATCTTTTCCGGGATACACGATCAGTGGGCGGAACACAACGGGTAGACCCATCTCAGGGCGCGCATGCGTGCGATGGATGGAGCATGTGGTGCTGGTACTGGAATCCAGAGCCCACAAAGGAGAGGAGAGTTATCTGCCTGAGCCCCATCCTGCCCAACCTGCTCTTGTGAAGTTCCCAAAGAAAGGAAGGAGGGACGGAGTGGGGAGGGTGGGAGGAAGGGTGCTGACTTCACAGGGGTTGCCAAGCTGCTCACAGGAGTCCTAAGGTTGCAATCGGACTGAGGTCGTGGTGGGGAGCCACATGGACACCTGGGACGTCCCCTTGCTCAGAAAGTCACCCTCTCTGTACACTTCCTACGTACCAAATACACTCTTAGCCCTTTTTTAAATCACCGAGGGCCTGGCCCGCTTCTTCCACCACAGCCCCACAGTTTAGCTAACACCCCCACCTGGGCCTCCTCCTTGGCCGAAGGAGGAGAGGCGGGACTTGGGCGTGAGAAAGATTTTCCTTGTGCTGGCCTGCTCCGGGGCGCCTGGAAAGGGCCCACCTGGCCCCTAGGGTTTCTAAAAATAGAGCAGTCTTAACTCCTCTATAGGGCTGGCTTAGCTGTCCCTTTGAATTGTTCCAAGACATTGTTTCTATTAGCGCCATCATTCCCAGCACGGGGGGGGGGGGGGGGGGGCGGAGGTGGGGAAAAACAGAGCTGGCAGGATCAAGGTCTGCAAAGGCATGGAATTAACCAGAAGCTGCCACTGATCGGGACCTACTACGGAACGCTGCTTGGACACAGAGACTACAGGACCAAAGATACAGGTGCAGAAGCCTGAATACAAAGACCAAGCATCCGTGTCCCAGCGTGCTGATGGCCCTGGCTGAGCAGGAGCCTGGATGTCCCTCCTGGGGATCTGTCCCCCAGGGTGGAGCCAGAGAGGTCATCGCTGGAAGAAGGTAGCAGAGGACTTGGCGCCTGAAACTTAGGGAAGGTGGAGGTCTTTCCATGACAAGATCTCCGAGGCCCTGGTCAGTCAGTGGACATCAGGAATGTACATCAGGGAGCTAAAGGTTTATCACCCAGCTCTGAGGGCTCTGTGTTCATACAAATATACATGGGTGCCTGTTCGTGAGCATGCAAACACACAGCAATGCGTGGCTAAGAAGAATGTATATCATATACTTTACAAATGAAAATAAAATTTACAGAGACTAGGGAGAAGTTCAGGGGTTAAGACCACTGGCTGCTCTTGTAGAGGACCCAGCTTTGGTTCTCAGCACCCACACGGTCGCTTACAACCAGTTCCAGAGGCTCAATCCCTCTAGCGCCCTCTTCTGGCCTCCCTGAGCACTGCATCCATGCAGCACACACATCACACAAAGGATGCAGACCCACGAAAGTACAAATAAATGCTTATTCGCCAGCTGGGCATGATAATGCATGCCTTTAATTCCAGCACTTGGGAAGCGGATCTCTGTGAGTTTGAGGCCAGTCTGGTCTACAAAGCAAGTTCCAGGAGGGCCAAGGCTGTTACACAGAGAAACCGTCTTGAAAAATCAAAAACAAATAAATAATAAAACAAAATAATATGACAAAATTTACATGGCCAAGCATGGTGGTGTATTTCCTGTCTATCTCCCAGGAGGCTGGAGCAGGGGCATTGCATGCTATTTTTTTGAAGATTTCAAACACGTGGGAACTTACTGGGTCACTTAGAAGTAGACAGCCCCCTCCTGTGCCAATGGCAGCAGAAGGCAGAGGCAGGAAATTACATCTGAGGGGGACTTTAACACGGGCCATTTTCCCAAACCCAACAGCACACAGAGCAACAAAGCAAGCCAAGCAAGCCCCATGTTGGGCCTTTTGGCATTTTCCCACCAAAGCAAACTCCGAGCTTCAGAGATGAAATCTCTGAACGTGGAATCGGGAAGGACTGTGCAGTGACCTGCCACCTTTTGACGTTCCTGCCATTCAGATGTGACAGGACACAGCTTAGAGGAAATGGCACGGTGAGTTCCGAGAGGCCAGGACATGGCTCTGTGGCAGGCTACACGCTTAGTACCGTTGAAGCCCTGAGTTTGTCCCTAGCACAAAGAAAATAGTTTCAAAAATGGGGGCCAGGGAGCCAGAGAGATGGCTCAATGGTTAAGAGCACTGAATGCTCTTCCAGAGGACAAGGGTTCAATTCCCAGCACCTCCATGGAGGCTCACAACTGTCTGTAGCTCCAGTTCCAGGGAATCTACTGCCCTCTTCTGACCTCTAAGGACACCAGGCATCCATGTGGTGCATATAATGTAACTACAGGCAAAACACTTATATACATAAAACAAAAAAGAGAGGGGCTGGAGATGTAACTCAGTTGGCAGCGTAGCATGTGCAAAGCCCTGGGTTCACCCCAAAACTGTACAAACCGGGGGTAGTGGCAGGTGCCTGTTGTCCCAGCAGTAGACACCTGGAATTGTGAGTCTGAGGTCATTCTATCACAAAACACCAAGAGCTGACAACATAGCCCATCAGTAAAGCCTGCTATGTGTGAGGCCCTAGGTCTATCCCCAACCTCACAAGTAGAAAGCAGAAGTGATAAGCTCCGGGTACTCCCTTCCTAGTTTAAACAGAAGTTACTCCGAGTTTACATTATTCTGGATGTAGCAACCAATTCACCTAATTCCTAAGAATCTGAGGGTGGGCTTTCTCAGGAGCTAAATTCCTCCACCACTTTGCAGGAGCCACATGGCAACAAAGTCTCCTGTAGCAGGTAAGGAAGAGCACTCAGTGGGTGGAGGCAGTTGCCCTCACCAGCCTACAGGCCTCACAAGCCTCGGGGACCCACAAGTAGCAGAGGCTCCAAGACCAGCACCCACCTGTGGGTGATATCACTGGGCAGGAGCCCAACAGCAAGGTTCACCAGGTCAAACCCTGGGCGGTCAGGCCTGCCCTGCTGATGGGTCCTGCAGCCATATCCCCACCTGCATTCCTGGCATCCCATCCTCCCAATGCCCTGGAGCTCTTCCTCCTCCCTCCTCATCCTCGTTCACAGACACCTCTGGAGCAGAAAGATAGACTGGAAGTACTACCCACACACACACATACACACACACACACACAGAGAGAGAGAGAGAGAGAGAGAGAGAGAGAGAGAGAGAGAGAGAGAGACAGAGAGAGAGACAGAGAGAGAGGCAGAGACAGACAGACAGACAGACACAGACAGAGAGGGAAATAAACAGAGAAACAGAAAGACACAGAGACACAGAGAAGGAAAGACACAGAGACATGGAGAGAGTGACAGAGAGGCAGAGAGCCAGCCAGGGGAGCCAGCCCAGGGCCTTTGTGCATCTGAGGCAAGCACTTTGTCCTGACCTACAGTACCTACACCTTGGGAATGTCCCTGCCCAGAGTCCTAGAACTCAGCCTACAGAACCAAGAGCGTTCCCTAAATAAACCCATTGCCCTGCAGATGAAGAAACTGAGGCTGAGAGAAGCGATTTGTTCAAATCACAAAGAAAAACCACATTCCCTAGGATGGATGGGGGTTTCTGGGACCACAGCTCAAGTCCCCATTTACCCTCAAAGCAGGGGGTTCTGAGCCTGCCCCCGGAAAGTAAAGAAGGCGTGGGTCCACCCCAGGGCTACTGCCCCGTGGAACATTCCAAAGGAAGTAAGACAGGCCACATCTGGGTGTTGAGACCTTCACCTCTGGCTGGGAGCCTGGCCCTGGGGGCTTCCCACCTGCCGACGAGCTGCTGGGGACTTCCTAGCCCTGGAATGTAACCGGGCCTCCTTCCGCGGAGTGCCCAGGCTGACTCTGTCTGCAGCCCACTCCCTGCCCACGGCCAGCGCCACAGCAGGGATGGATATGCAAATAGCCGGCGTGGTATTAATCCGAGAGATTCCCCCCAGGGGAGGCGTGTGGAAAGTGCTGGTGTGTTTCACAATTCTGTTTTGTCCAGAGGAGCCGCGCGGGGGCCCGGAATGATTTAAAACAGATTTTTGAAAAGGCAAATAAAATTGGAACAGAACCTAGTCAAGACATGCGCCCTGCTCCCCGCCCCCAGCTCCGCTCCAACCCCCCACAACCCTCTTTCTCTCAAGTCCCTGGGGATCCCTTGCCCAGGCAATGGCAGTGGGCGCTTGTCCTCCTAGCAGAGCGCTCCTGGTCCAGCTCGTGCAAACCTCGCCTTCCTGACAGCAGAAGGTGGCTTGGATCTGAGGCTGGCCACTTCTGCTCCTTCCTGAAGCAACAGAAAGTCAATCTAGTCTATTTCTTCCACGCTTCCTCCCCTCACCCCATGCCTAGAATAAGCGTTTAATCAGAAAGACCCCGCTCCTTGCTTGCCAATGCCACTGATGGGCTGTGTGACCCCAGACAAGTCGCTCCATCGTTCTGAGCCTTTCTGAGCTGAGAAGAGAGTCATACCCTCTACCAGGAAGGGAGAACCCCGGGGACTCCTAAGAATTTCCTATACCAAGCCACTTCAAAAGTGCCCAGCACTCTGTCTGAGACAAAGTGTCACGCAAGAACCCCTTAAAGATCTTCCGGATAACCGCCCTATTTAAAGACGACAGGGATACCCGGAGACCCAGAGAGTGAAAAGAATTTGCCCAAGGCTACACAGCAGGGGTCTCTCTGATCCAATTCGGACTCCCTCTCACGGCCCTCGTGCTCTAGGTGAGTGCGAGGAAGTGGCCCCTCCCCTCTCCACCTGCACGTGCCGGCCTGCTGGAGACCGCGACGACACTCACCGTGGAGCGGGTCTGGACCTCCGGGATCCTGCTCCGCTGCTGCCCGGCGCCGGCTGGTTGTCACCGACCGCGGGCGGGCGGAGCTCCCTGCAGCCCTCTGACCACCGCGGATGCTGGTTCTGGGAATGCACTCGGTGGCCCCCGTATCCGGCTGTTCCCGGTTCTGGCCGCTGCGATAGAGCTTATCTGGCGGGTGTCAGGGTTCAGCGGCCGAGGGACCCGGGTTCCCGGAAGCCTCCAGCCCCGGCCCTGCGCCCCCGGATGCCGCGCTGGCCCTTCGTGTCACCGCACTGCGCGGACACTCCCCTGCCGTAGCTGCAGGAGGCCACCTCCTACTCCCATCTCGGCTGATTCCAAGTCCACGCAAGGCTCTTGGCCGCCAAAGACTCGAATTAATCACTCGGGATCCGATGCCTGCCTGGGATGGAGCGGAGGGGACGCCTGCAAGTTTCTGTTTACAGCGCAGCGCGGGGCTGCGGCTAATCACTCGCAGGCAGGGTCGGGCTCCCTCCCTCAACTTCTGCCTTTTCCCCAGTTCCCCGCCCGAGCCCCTTTCCAGTTCTTGCCAGTCCTGTCGGAGCAACCTGGATTCCCAGCAGGAGTTCTCCCTCTCCAGCTCTGCAAGGAGGGAACCCAGAGGGAGGGTCCAAGCTTCTGCAGACCTATTTGGTTTTTTGTTTTTTTGTTTTTTTTTTTTTTTTTGTCTTGTCAGTTGCCATTTTGCATTCATTCGTTCATTCATTCATTCGTTCCTTCAACCATTCACTCATTCATTCCTTCTCGTTTGTGGGGAGAGTGCACATACCAGGACACACTTGGGGGCGGAATCAGCTTTCTCCTTCTAATTTATGGGTTCCAGGATCCAGTTGTCAAGCTTGACAGCAAATGATTCTGGTTTTTGAAAGGTTTTTGTTTTTTTGAGACACAGTCTCATGTAGCCCAGGCTGGCCTTGAATTTACTATGTAGTTGAAGATGACAAGACTCAAGACAACCATCATGCCCACCTTTGTAGGAACTTTGAACAGCAGGAACACATGCATGCATGCATGCATACATACATACATACATACATGCAGATACATAAACACATATACACATACACACACATGCACACACTGTAAAAATGGGTTGGTACAGGAAATGGAGAGTCACTTAACTGTCACTTACATAACAGCCAGTTGAATAAAATGGAAGCAGGCTGGACTTCAGGGTGCAGACTGCAGCTGTGGCCTATGCCTGTAATCCCAGTACTCAGGAGGCTGAAGCAAGGTGGTGAGCTGGAGGCTAGCCTGAACTACATAGCCAGACATAAGCAACAATAGCAACTTCAAAAAACCTGTAGCCTCAGAATAAGCACAGCCACAGGCCTGTAAGACACACTAGTGCGAACAGCCCTAGGAAGGGCTGCAGATCCGGCTCAGTGTGGAAAGAGTTCCTCTTGTGCACATTAGGACCTAACCGAATGGAGGTTTTCAAGTCACGTGGTGGTTTAGCTCATTAGTCTCGTCTTTGCAATTATGGAGGCTTGAACCCAGAGCCTCCTTCACGACAGCCCCTGCTCCTGAACCCCCACCCCTCTTCTTTTCCCTTCTGGGGCGGGATCTCAGCTGGTTGCTCAGACTAACCTCAAACCCTTAAACCTCAAGCTCACTCTGTTGTTCTGGCTTTGAACGTGTGCTTCTGCCTCGGCCTCTGGAGTAGCAAGTGTCTGGAATTACAGGACTATAGTGCCAACCCCGACTTCCACTTTATGTTCTTAACTCGGGGACCTTAAGCCAGGCAAGGCAGCTCACACATCTAATCCCAGCACACACGAAGCTAGGCAGAAAGACCAAGATTTCAAGGCCAGTCTGGGCTACATGAGAGCCTATCTCTAAATCAGAAAAGCTAAGGGTGGCGGTGGGCTTCTGTAAGTCCAGAACTTGGGTGGTGGGAACAGGAGGATCAGAAGTTCAAGGACATCTTTAGCTACATAGGAACTTTGAGCCTAGCCTAGGCTACATGAGACCCTATCTGGAAAAGAAAACAAAGAAAAGACCAATGCTTTTAGATGTTGCTCAAGCTGGCCTTGAACTCCTGGACTCAAGTGAGCCCCCCAAGAAGCTGGACTACATTGTGCGGCATTTCACCCAACCAATAGAATCTTGACCGTGTAGTATGCCCCCAACACACATATGAAATTGAATATGATTGAAATAAATATATAAAACCAGAAAGAAGAGCCGAAAGGCTGTAAGGCAAGCTGAAAGGCGTCCTTGTAGGCGTCATGCATACAGGCAAATACTCATACACATAAAATAAATAAACCTTTTTTTAAAAGGCAAGGCAAGCTTTAGGCTCCAACTTCTCTTTGAAATTCTGTGAACTCTGGCCACTGAGAGGATGTTCAGGAACCTGAGCAAGAGTAAGCTTCCACCAACTGACAGCCCTCCAGGCTGGTCACCCGCCTCCTAGACTTCCGCCACCACAGGGTTCTGTGCTGGGCAGTAACTCAGTGTCAGCAAAGCCACCCTCTCAAACTCACGAACCATAGAGGGCATCTGAATGGATGAGTGCAAGTTCAGAGATCACGGGAAGGCTCTGGCGACACACAGTTTCGATGTGATATGCATTCTCTTCCCTCAAAGCCAGCATCCCTGACAAGGCTTGTTCTGTGATATCATGGGACTCCTCCAGGGGGCGCTGTCCCATCCTGCACTGGGCAAACGTCTGCTGACAATGGTAGGAGCCCTCCCTGCAGGGCAGTCGCCATAGGAGACAAGTTGCCACAGGAGTCGGTGCTAGCTCTGACTCTGTCCTCCTGAACAGAGAGAGAGACTTCAGGTTCCCAGCATAACCAGATGCCCGGGTGTTTCCTGGGGGGAAGCCCCACCGGGGTGTGGTCCAGGCTAACGATGAAGATATCATCTGACATGGAGATGTCTTATAAACTGGGCACTCAGCGGCCCTGGGTCTCCTGATGACAAAGGCATTTTATCCTCAGGCAAATAAATCTCTTTCAGTCACGGTGGACCTGGGGAGTCTCCCTTCCTAACAGGGCCTGTCTTCCCTGTCTATGGGATTGGTTAACCTGTCTTCCTAACAGAGAGGCAATGGAAACAACAGCCGTAGACTCTGGTTCCTTTGTGCACAGAATCTAGGAGAAATCAAGTGGGCCCTGGAGTGTGTGTGTGTGTGTGTGTGTGTGTGTGTGTGTGCGCGCGCGCGCGCGCTTGCTTAAGTGTCACTGTGTGGATTCAGAAGTTGGGGTCAGTTCTCGCCCTCCACCATGTAGGTCCTGGGGAGTAAACTCAGGTCATGGGGCTTGGTGATCAGTACTTTTATCCACTGAGTCATTTATGGGTCCCCTACTTTTAATATTTTAAAGCTTAAAAAAAATGGATCCACCTGACAAGGGAAAATGAACACAGCCCTAAGGACACGTGGGATTTAGGTAGTGACAATAGGTTAGTAATTGCCCCTTAGCAGTGATGAACATCTCACAGAGATGGAAGTGGATCACGAGGGAACAATGAAAAATCTATGCAGAACCCTCCAAACACACCAACCCTCCTATAAATAAAAAGGAAACACTGATGGGGCATAGTGGCCATTGCACCCAGAAAATAGAGAGAGACGGGAAGAGTTCAAGACCATCCCTCTGGTACATAGTGAGTTCAACACCAGCCTGGGCTACATAATGAGTTTAAGCCCAGCCCAGGCTACAGGAGGCCCAAATAAAACAAAATAAATGATCATTTAAACTTTGAGGCTTCCCCCACCATGGCTTGTTATTTGATATGTAACCTAGGTTGATTTTGAATTCACTTTTAGTTACCCAGGATGGCCTCAAACTAGGGGAGATATTCCCCTGCTTCAGGCTTCAAGTGCTGGGATTAGGGACATACACTAACATATCTGCCCTAGAGTGTTTCAAATAACTTGTTTATTTTTCAGTACTGGGGATGAACCTAGGGCCTGGAATATACTAGAAAAGGGCTCTCACTGACCTCACCCCAGCATCGCAAAATATCCTTAATGGGCTCACAGTAGAGGGAAACGTCCTTTGTTGTTTGTTTGTTTGTTTGTTTATAGACAGGATCTCTCTACATAGTCCTGGGACTCACTATGTAGAGCAGGTTAGCCTCCTTGAACTCACAAAAATCCACCTGCCTGCGGGGATTAAAGGTGTGTGCCCCACACATTCTTTAAAGTTTTATTTATAAGGATAAAATGGGGCCGGGCAGTGGTGGCACACGCCTTTAATCCCAGCACTTGGGAGGCAGAGGCAGGCGGATTTCTGAGTTCAAGGCTAGCCTGGTCTACAGAGGGAGTTCCAGGACAGCCAGGGCCACACCGAGAAACCCTGTCTGGAAAAACAAACAAAAAATAAAAACAAAAAAAGTAACAAATTAACTAGAGAATGTAACTAGTTAGTACATCACCGTTATTATCCCCTAATACAGCCCTTTCCTCAACTCCCTGAACCTGAGAGGAGAAACCTTTATTTCCAAGGACCCCAAGGCTTTGGGAGGTCCCATACCTAATTCACATGAAGAGCAGATAGAAGCCAGGGGTTGGGCTAACTGAGTTCTGCAGTTCATCCCTTTCCTGAAAATGACAGAGACAAGCCTGTGAAAGGGGCCCCTGCGGTGAGGAGCCAGGAGCAGGAGACAGTAACCAGGATGGAAGCCCTTATCAGCCTCAGAAACTTTCAGCTCAGACCAGGTCCCATTACCTGCTCCTCCCTGGAGATAAATGTTCTAATGTGTCAGCCCCTGGCGACTCTGTGCTCTCAATCTGACCCCTCTGAAGCCTCAGTCCAGGCCCTTCTGACACTCCCCTCCCCCATGACAAACTGTGGTCCTGTAGCCTGTAGGCTCTGTTGAGCTAAGAAAACCTTTAGATTGACAAGGTCTGCCTCTGGCATGGACCAGAAACCTCAGTTTAGCTGAGGGAAGCAGCCCTGAAATCTGGGATTCTTATCAGTCCGGGGACGATTAGTGGGGGTCGAGGCCTGACCCTAAAGAAAGCCCTTCCTCCCACCGCAGAAGTCCCACAACTCCCCCAGCTCTTGCCAGAGTTAAATCTTTGCAGAAACCCAGTCCAGTTAAGTAAACTGTTTCCACATACAAGCCACCACGGGGCTTCTCTGGCGGCATCCGGAGGGCCTGTGTTTCTCCACGTGGTGACTGTCATCTCCGTAACATACCACTGAGAGCAAGCCCAGCATTCCAGAGATGACTCCACCAGCTGAGGAATTCTGCTGGCCCTGGCGCGCTGGACTTCTGTGAGATGTGTGAGTTTGCGACAAGACCTGCATCTTTCATGATGTTGTGTGTCGTTGCCGCCATTCCCCGCCCCCACCACCGTGCATGCGTGTCTTTGCCACGGATTTCTAGTAAACTGTTCAAACACGCACAAGCTAAATTGAACCCTGATGGTGGGGCGCTTGCTCCCGGGCCCCTCCTGGCTCTGGAAACAACGGGCCAGTGCGCAGTTTATTTGGGTTGGCTGGTTTCATGCTGTTCAGAATCTGCTTTGGGGGTGGGGGTGGGACAAACCCTGCCCGTGTTTAGATTTATAATTTATATTCCAAGCACAAATACCTCATAATGGAGCTAGAAATGAGAGCCAGCCATGAGCAGGCCATTATGGGCTGGCATTGCGAGTGTGTGGTT
Source organism: Arvicanthis niloticus (assembly GCF_011762505.2). Classification (NCBI taxonomy): domain Eukaryota; kingdom Metazoa; phylum Chordata; class Mammalia; order Rodentia; family Muridae; genus Arvicanthis; species Arvicanthis niloticus. The sequence continues at coordinate 137,107,675 of NC_047659.1, forward strand.
ACATTAAGGAACCCCAAACTGCTTTCTGTTAAGTCACCTTCTAACCGACACGTGCCCATGCAGCGGGCACACTGCCAGCTTGGCCTCTGGACCCATGTCAGTTCTTCTCAACTGGAGATGCTCAGTGCTCAGTCCCCTTGTACTCCTGCCCCCTGCCCCATTCCAGCTCCCATGTGCATGAACACACATTAAACTGAAGAGGAAGCAGAAACCAGGAGCATAAAAGTCCACTCGTTTTCATGGACTTCAGGCGTTGTCTGTTTTGTGGTGCTGGAGACTGTACACGCTGGGCTACTGTTCTACCACTAAATCACATCCCCAACCCTGGGTTTGTTTCCTTGAGATAGAGTCTGATTATGAAGCTCAGGCTAGCCTTCTATCTTGTTCTCATTGCTGTAATTGTATTTGCTGCCACACCCAACTTCAAATAAGAGATTTCATTCAACTGTAGGCAAGACCAAGTGATTCCAGTACCCAGGAGGCAGAGGCAGGAGAATCACTGCAAGTTTGAGACCAGCCTGGTCTAAGTAGTGAGCTCTAGGGCAGATAGAGCTGCATAGCAAAACCCTGTCTCAAACAAACAAACAGGGCTGGAGAGTTGGCTCAGCAGTTAAGAGCACTGGCTACTCTTCCTGAATTCAATTCCCAGCAGCCACATGGTGGCTCACAACCGTCTGTACCTCTAGTTCCAGGGCTTTCAATACCTCTACATAAACATACATGCAGGCAAAATACGTTAAAGCACATAAAATGAAAATAAATTATAAAAAAATAAGTAAAGAAAGAAAGATATTAATTAAAAATAAACTAGTCAGGCAGTGGTGGTACACACTTTTAATCCCAGCACTTGGGAAGTAGGGACAGGCAGATCTCTGAGTTCAAGGCCAGTCTGGTCTACAGATTGAATTATAGGACAGCCAGGGCTACACAGAGAAACCCTGTCTCGAAAGCAAAACAAAACAACAAAACAAAACAAAAACAAAAAAAAAAAAACCAAAGGAAAAAGAAAAACAAATAAACAAGGCATGGTAGCTCAACTAGTGGCGGAGGCAGGAGGATTCAAGTTTGTGATTTGAGGTTGGCTACATAGTGAGACTTTGTTTAGAAAGAAAGAAAGAAAGAAAGAAAGAAAGAAAGAAAGAAAGAAAGAAAGAAAGGGAAGTAGGGAGGAGGGAGGAAGAGAAGGGGAGGAGGGACGGCACAGGGATCAAGTCTAATGTGCCATGGGTTCACTCACTAGGACACTGAATGTCCACCGTGATATGGCTACCATTCATTTATTTGGTATCAACCACTGTTCTCAGGGCAGAGGAGTCAGCTCTCCAAAGTACTGGGGACTCAGTGACACAGTACCTTTGCAAACAGTTCCTAAAACAACAGAGAGAGGTTGAGTGACATCTCTTTTATTAGGTAGGGCAGAGCTTGGCAGTAGGGCACTGTCCCCAGCACTGCAATAATAACAACAGAATTTGTGATATGATCATTCACTCAAGAAATATTTGAGTCGCTGGCACTGTGTTAAGGGTTGGAAAGAGAATGTCGGGAATGTCCCCGATCGAGACTGCTTATGGCCTGTGAGGGGTCAAAGACTCCTAGGACGTCAGGAGAAGAAGCTGAGAGATTGCTAAAGGGGTCCAAGGTGGCCGCTGCCCTGCTGCTGTGTAGAATGCACCTGGCCAGGGAGTTGGGAAGGGTTACCCGGGCACCGCAGCCTTTAAAGTGGCAGGTACAGCAACCAGACTCAAACATGACAAGGGGAAAGGGCTGCCCCACCCACCCATCCACCCACCTGGGATCTCACCCTGGGTTAAACTGGAGCAAGAGCCACAGAGAGAGGGTGGCTCAGTGGATAGAATGCTTGCCACGCACTTGCAAAGGCCTGAGTTTAGGTCCCCAGAAACCCCCATAAAAAAGCCAGGTGGGGGTGGGGGTGGGGGTGGGGGTGGGGGTGGGGGTGGGGGTGGGGGTGGGAGAGATGGCTCAGCAGTACTCACTGTTCTCGAAGAAGCTCTGGGTTCAGGTCCCAGCACTGACAGGGAAGTTTGTAACGTCCAGTAATTCCAATTGCAGGAGATCCAATGCCCCTTTCTGACCTCCGAAGGCACCATTTGAAGACACCACACAGTGAACATGTACATTCAGGTAAACACATTAAAAAAAAAAAAAAAAAAAAACTCGTTTTTAAAAGAAAGAGAGAAAGATGGGAGCTAGAGAGATGGCTGAGTGGTTGAGAGAGCACACTGGCTGCTCTTCCAGAGGACCTAGGTTACATTCCCACACAGACAGGGGGCTCCCAAGTGTAACTCCAGTGCCTGGGAATCTGGCTCCCCTACTGGCCTCAGGGAACACTGCCTACACATGGTGAACAGACATATATACAAGCAAAACATATACATATTGACAGACAGACAGACAGATCTGACCAATTAAGAGTGATTCTTGTTCTTCTAAAATCCAAGTTCAGTTCCTGTAACGCCCTCTCCAAGAGATCTGACGCCCTCTTCTGGCCCCCGAGGGCATCGCACCCACATGACATAAACTCACATAGGCACATACACATAAACAAAAATAAAAAGCAGGGCAGGAGCAATGGCTCAGTAGTTTAAGAGCACAATTTGTTTTTGCAGAGGACTAGAGTTCAATTCCCAGCACCCACATGGCAGGCTACAGACATGCAGTTCCAAGGGATCTGATGCTCTCTCCTTGAGTCTAAGGGCAGCAGCCATGTATGTGGTATACAGACATACATGAATGGGCAAAATGCCTATACACATTAAACAAACAAACACACACTAAGGAAAGAAAGAAAGAAACAAAGGAAGAAAGAAGAAAGGAACAAATAGATAAAAAAAAAATTTAGCCAGGTGTGATGTCGTGCTCCATTAACCACAACACACAAAAGGCAGAGGCAGGTGGATTCCTGAGAGTTCAAGGCCAGCCTGGTCTACATGGAAAATTCCATGACAGCCAAGGCTACACAGTGAGACTCTGCCTCAAATAAAATAAAACACAAAACTAAGATTCAGGGAGATTCAAGAAGACACAGACATCAGCCTCTGCCCTCCACACACTTGTGTCTGCACCTCCCCTATACACTGACAGGAACATGCCAAGCACATGCCAAGCACATGCCAAGCACAGAGAAGCCTCAGTGTGCTTTGCATTTAACTCTGCATTTCTTGGGAGTGCTAGAACCTGAAATCTGCATTTCCCAAGACTTAGGGAAGTTCATCTTTGTTCCATACTTACTTAAAAACTAGAACATCCTCAGGTGCCCTTTATAAACACTGCCCCCACCACCGTGCTGCCTGCACACAATGGTCCACCTCCCCGGACCTGCACCAGTCCCTGCTGGAACCTGTAAGCTGATGGCCGAACTGTTATCATTACTTAGGTGTTACTATGCATGTGATTTGAAGTTTCTGTTCCAGCACTTGCAGGCTGGGGCAGGAAGATCACTTCAAGTTAGAGGCTAGTCTACCTACCCTACAGAGAGGTTTCCAACCTTCTCAAAGGCATCTGGAAAAGGGCTGCCTCAAAAACCAGACAAACAGACTAACAAAATGGCTCCACAGTTAAGACTGTGGCATGCACCTGAGATGCCAGCATAGCTGCCCCAAGAATTCAAGGCCAACTTGGACTGCACAGAACCCTGCCTCAAAAGTCCCATGCACTCCCTTTCAATTCCAGCACTCAAAGGGCAGAGGCAGTCAGAGCTCAGTGAGTTCCAAGCCAACCTGGTCTACATAGTGAGTTCCAGGCCAGCCAGGGATATATAGTGGACTCTGTCTGTAATAAATCAGTAGATAAAATATTTTCTTCTTGTTGTTGTTGTTTGTTTGTTTTTGAGACAGGGTTTCTCTGTACAGCCCTGACTCTCCTGGAACTCACTCTGTGGACCAGGCTGGCCTCGAACTCAGAAATCTGCCTGCCTCTGCCTCCCAAGTGCTCGGATTAAAGGTGTGCGCCACCCCTGCCCGGCAAAATATTTTCTTTTTTAAAAGCAAAAATCCTAGAGAGGGAGCCAGGCCTGGTGTGTGTTGACAGGTCAGTCTCTCCAGGGCTACTTTGAACAAAACAACGGGAGATTAAATCAAGCCCAAGGAAAAATGGCCCACGCAGGTGGACGAGCTGCCGCCAGCCGGCGCCTTGACAGCACACTTGACTTTACAAGTAGGAGAACACTCTAAGAAAATGACAGGTACAGTACAGAAGCCACACAAAGAGGAGCCTCACAGTTTGCCACAGCCAGGTGTTGCAACTGTGCTTAATTACATGGGCTGCGTGTTTACCCCACAGGAACATGGGTGTGAGCACCAACAGCAACACAAAACACGTGAGTAACCAATCCCTGGAGTTATGGTGTCACAGCGGCCTCGTCACTGGGAGAGAAGGGATGACATTCCACTCCATCCCTCAGATGCATGCTGACGGATGCTAACACAGACTTTGATTGACAGCCCTCAGACCCTCCCTCATTAGCAGGGACTATGTGCCAGAATAGATCTGGATGCTGAAATGATTTTTTTTCCCTTGGTGTTTTGAGACAGGATCTCATGTAGGTCAGGCTAGCTTGGAATTCAAGCCTCCACCTCCCGTGTGTGGAAATGAAGTAGAAACTTCTGAAGTCCTTCTCAGAGCATAAGCTCCTGGCGCTCCTGGCGGTAGGCTGGGGTGAGGGACGATAAGCAGACAGAGCTGGTAGTCATGACAGAGGGGATCCTGTCCAGAGCCTGAGAATTCTCAACAGCAGCAGCCAGCTGGAGAGACAGAGGATGAGGTGAGCTAAGAAGGGAAGATCAAGGCTTGTCAGGCAGAGGCTGTCGGACACAGACTCAGGGAGATGCAGCCCTGATAGAGGATGGGTGTCATCTGACTGGATTTTCCCAGAATCCTGCCTTCTCGTACTGGACCACAGAGGAGCGAAGGTAGAAGGAAGGAGATCCGAGAAAGGGCAACCATCCTGGCAGGAGGTGATGGTGGCCGAGTCCAGGGTGGGAGACGGGTGGTGAGGACAGAGGAATCCTGAGTCACAATGCGGGCAGATAGGGCTGCAAGATAGCTGGAGGGCACAGGCAGCTCCCAGAACACCAACAAGGGCAGGCTGGCTGCTTGGATCTGTGGGAAGGTGGCATGGTTGTTTGCTGAGATTACCTGAAGCAGGACTGCTGTGAGTTCAAGGCCAGTTTAGGCATCAACGTAAGATCCTGTTTCAAAAGATAAGGTCGGAAGGAAATAAGGAACAGGTGGCTCTTTGCACATCAGGTCCTAAAATTTTGTAATCTTTGGATGGATGTCTTTCTTTGGAATACTTTAAAGATTTATCTTATTTTCAAGATTTGTTTTTATCTATAGGTTTGTTGCCTGTTGCACATGTGAATACTCGAGGAAGCCAGAAGACACCCTTGTATTCCCTGCCCCCCTTCCCCCCCCCCCAAGCTTCCAGTGGTTGTGAACTGCCTGTCACAGGGGCGCCAACTGAACTCAGGTCTTCTGCAAGAACAGAACGTAATCAGAGCCAACTCTCCAGCCCCTGACTCTGCAATGATGTGTGTGTGTGTGTGTGTGTGTGTGTGTGTGTGTGTGTGTGTGTGTGTGTGCGCCGGTGTATTGCCTGTATTATGTCTGTCTCTCCAGCCCATTTCTGTCTTTTTATACAAGGTTTTTTGATTTAGTTTGGTTTTGGGTATTTAATTAATTAATTAATTTAGAGACAGTGTTTCTCTGTGTAGCCCTAGCTGTCCTGGAACTCTCTATGTAGACCAGGCTGCCCTCAAGCTAACAGAGATCCTCCTGTCTCTGTTTCCTGAGTGCTGCGATTAAAGGTGTGGGCCACTGCTCCCAGCTTCCACTTCCATTTTATAGGGCGGTCTTTAAGACAGGGTCTCGTTTAACCTAGACTAGTTCAAATATGCTATGTAGCCAAGGCTATCCTCAAGCCCTTGGTCTTCTTGCACTCACCTCCTGAGTGCTGGGATAACAGGACTGCATAACAGTGCTCAGCTCATGGGGTGACCTTAGGGGACATGGTGGCCAGCCTAGAATACGGTCGAGACCCACGAGATTCCAGATCCCTGTGTTGCCCCTTCCCGGCCGAGTGGGCTTGTGTCAGTCGCTTACTCTGGCAGCTCTGGGTTTCCTCGTCCTAAAATAGAGCGTAATTGTTCCTGTCTCCCAAGGTGTGGGAGGAGGGTGACATCATATCTGTAAAGGTGTCCAACAGCCAGGACCGGAACCAAAATCAGATGACTGGGACCAGGCCTGGAGGCCACCAGGCAGTGCTAAGCAGCGAGTGGTGACACCCCTGAGCGGGGGTGTGGGGTGTGGGGTGTGGGGTGTGGGTGAGGACAGTCAGAGTCAGAGAGGGCACAAGGTTATCTGCTGCAGGTGGAGCTGAGGACACCGGGCTGTGGTGTTCAGTTCTAATAGGAGAAGGAAGGTCTAGCCTGCAACCTGCTGTCACTCATGGAGCAAGGTGAGAGAGGGGGAGGGACAAAATAAAGTCACTGTCCTTGAGACCAGAGAAGTCACTGTGCTCTTCAAAGAATGCACAGCATGGGAGACCAAGAGCAGAGTTCTGGAGGGATTCTGGTGTGGAGGCCATCATCAAACTGGGAGCAGGTACCTTAGCCTACAGAGCCATCTTCAGCCTGGCACAGAACTTTGTCTTTTGTAAGATTTATTTATTTATCTATTTTTAAAGATTTATAATTGTATTTATATGAATACACTGTAGCTGTCTTCAGACACACAAGAAGAGTGCATTGGATCCCATTACAGATGGTTGTGAGCCACCATGTGGTTGCTGGGAATTGAACTCAGGACCTCTGGAAGAGCAGACAGTGCTCTTAACCACTGAGCCATCGCTCCAGCCTCTGTAAGATTTATTTTTATGCCCAAGAATAACTAGAGTTTATGAATGAGGGTGCTGGGAACTGGAAGCCGGTTCTAAGGAGAAGGAGCAAGCTTTCTTTTTGTTTGTTTGTTTGGTTGGTTGGTTGTTTTTTTTTTATTTTTTTATTTTTTTGTTTTTTTGTTTTGGTTTTTCCAGACAGGGTTTCTCTGTGTAGTCCTGGCTGTCCTGGAACTCACTCTGTAGACCAGGCTGGCCTCGAACTCAGAAATCCGCCTGCCTCTGCCTCCCAAGTGCTGGGATTAAAGACCTGGGCCACCACCACCTGGCGGAGCAAGCGTTCTTAAGCACTGAGCTGCCATTTCCCTACAAGCCACTGCAAGAAGTTTTCAATGGCAATTAAAGCCGAGTCACATGACTAGAAACCCAGGATGTTGTATGGTTACTTCAAGTTCAAAGTCAGCCTGGGCTATAGACCAAGACCTTGTCTCAAACAAACAAAGATCCGAAAGGAGGAAGGAAGGCGGGGAAAGAGACGCAAGAGCATGGTGCATGCCTTTAGTCACAACTTCAATCCCCTCACTCAGGAGGCAGAGGCAAGGAGATCTCTGTGAGTTCCAGGCCAGCCTGGTCTACAGAGTGAGTGCCAGGACAGCCAGGACTACACAGAGAAACATTGTCTCAAAAAGCAAAATAAAATTAAAAAAAAAAAAAAAAAAAAAAAAAAAAAACCAGAATAAAGGGCTAGAGAGGTGGCTCAGTGGTTAAGAGCACTGACTGCTTTTCCAGAGGGCCTGAGTTCAATTCCCAGCACCCACATGGTGGCTCACAACCATCGGTAGTCGGATACCATGGGATTTGATGCTCTCTTCTGGTGTGCACACATGTAAACAAAATGCCCACATATATAAAATACATAAGTAACCCTTAGGAGAAGAAAGAAAACAGGCTGTGCACGGCTCAACTGGTAGAGAAAAAAGCAAACAGGCCAGATGGGGCTGTACTGGTAGTGTGTACACATGCACAGGAGGCCCTGGGCTGAATACCCAGTAGAGAAAAGCAAAACAGAAGCTAGCCACACAACATTCCAGCCTCGCCAGATTCAGAGAGCCATACAGATATCTGGGGGTTTGTTTAGACAGGATCTCAACACTGTAGCCCAGGCTGGCCTCACACTCTCAGCAATCCTCCTGCCTCAGCTGCTAGAAAGCCAAGCTTGGCCTTTTCGCTCTGAGACCTTGGTAAGGGTTTCCACCTCTCAGCCTCTTGACTGGCAGATGGAGGAAGGGGGAGTTCAACGCAAACTGCCCCTCTAAGATCCATGAGAACCGGTTCTGTCCATCAGCACCATCCTTCACAGCACAGACACATCTAAACTGTACATGACCTCTGACCTCCTGGAGTCTATCCTAGAGATACATGCACATGAGTGGTGCACTGGGCAAGCACACGGGGCGTCCACTGCAGCACTGAGTCATGGTGACCTTGATAGCTAAGTAAATTATGATATGCCTGTGCCTTGAAAAGCTAGGCAGCCAGAAAACAGGAGGGCAGGTAACAGGAAGTATCGGGATGACACATTGCAGAGCGGGTGCCTAGCAAGTCAGAAAGCTATCTGTGCTATGTAAGTAATGGAAGCCTTGGAAGGAAGGGGCGGGGCAGTCTCCCCTATAGAAGAACTTCCTTGTGTGGTACAAGGGAAGCATATTCACCTGGAGAATAAAACCATACAGACTCATCTAAGGAGTCTGAAGTGGGGAGTGTTGTTTGTTGGTTGGACTGAGACACAATTTCATGTACCACATGGGGACCTCAAACTCACTATGTACCTGGGGATGGCCTCGAACTCCTGACCTCCTCTTTTGAATTAATAGTACAGGGTTAGAGGTAGAGTTCATCTGAGGCGAGGATTAGAGCCCAGAGCTTTGCAAACGTTAGGCAAGCCACAGCCCAGCCCGGTGGGAGAGTTCTTGACCCATCAGACATCTTGATGAGAGACTAGCCTACTGTCCTTCACCACCATGGGTCTGATCCTGTGAACAGCTTGGACTCAGGAACCCCAAGGCATGGCTCCGTGATGACAAGGAAGCTGAGACCCCATGGCTTCCAAAGTTCTCTCTGCCTGCCAAGACAGAACCCACAGGGTCCACTGGCACTGTCTCCGTCACCTGGGGTGTGGCGCTACATCCATTGCCATTCATCATGGTGTCTGGCAGCTCTGTCCTCGGGCACCAGGCTATCCCAAATGAGGTCTCTGTAATCTGACTTATTTGTGGGTTTCTTTAAGACAGTCTAGAGTAGCCCAGGCTGCCCTCAAGCTTAAGGCAATTCTCCTGCCTGAACTCTCAGAGTACTGTGGTTACAAACCTATTCGGGTCACCACACCCAGCAGACTCTTAACTTTGAAGGTGATATCAGGAAAGATTTTCCTTCACATCGTGGAACTGATCAGCTGAGAAAAAAGATGGAGGTAGGCCGCACACCAACAAATCGGTAGCTGCTGAAGGTTGAGACATCAGGTGCGGCCCGCTTGTGGGGCAAACTTTCCCCTTACCTTCCTAAGGCTCTAGCAGGGAACCTGGGCTTCGCGCAGGGTGTCCTGGTTTAAGCCCTGCTGTTAAGTTAAGCTGTTAGTAGATGCTTTCGAACGCACTCATCAGATTGCCAGATGCTGGCTCTGGGGGGAAATGGAGCTGGAACAGAATTCAGCCCTCGGGCCGTCTTCAGTTCTGCCTTGAAGCCCTTGGGCTGGGCAGGACACACCTTCCACCAGAAATGTTTGTCTGAACTTGAGGAGAAAACGCCTCAGTCAAGAACTGCCAGGCATACCTGTCGAGCTCTCCAGACACAAACAGGTCTGGAATTACGAAGGGGTCATCTGATTTAAAGTCAAAACAAAACAAAAGGTTGGTGATGGTACATGCCTGCAATTCCAGCACCCAGGAGGCTGACATAGAAGGATTTTGTAACTCTGAGACTGGCCTGGGCTAATAGTAAGTTCTGGGATAGCTTGGGCTACAGCGTAAGACCCTCTCCCAAACAGAACAAAAGCAACCAAAAAAGCAAGCAAATGCATAAAGCCTTTGTCCTCACAAACTGTTTGCAGAAAGCTGGGGTTGGGGGTTGGGGGGTGGGTGGGAGAGGCCGCAGACCCTAGTAGTGGCCCGCCCCGCCTACTTGGGTGCACCTGTGTGCTTCTAGGCTCCTGTGTGGCTCCCTCCTGGGAACTAACTGCCTTTGGCTGACTTTGTTGTTGTCCCCAAGCTTCTCTCTCTTCTGGTGTAGTTTTACATAAGCTTGGCATTCCTTGAATTTCTTTTTTTTTTTTTTTTAATATGTTCACTTCTTAAATGACTGAGCGAAAAACAACTTCTCTAAAGTGTCCTGTCTCCTTCCTTCTGTCTCTTCTCCACGGCTGACCTCCTCCTTCTCCCTCAGGTGTGAGTCTGTGAAGCAAAAGCTGGAGTGAGGGTGTCAGGCTTCTAGAAGGCTCTAGAAGGTTCTAAAAAGTTCTGGAAGGTTCTGGAAGGCAATGTGGCTTGCAACCTGAGTCTCACCTTACATTTACCTGCAGGGTTGTTTCAGAGCAGGGGAAAAGACTTGATACTCTTTCTACCCTCAAACAATTCAGGCCAGAGGATGGTACAACATTCAGGAGGCAGAGACAGGTGGATCTCTCTGAGTTCAAGGCCAGCATGGTCTACATAGAGTTCCAGGGCAGCCAGAGTTACATGTCAAGACCCTTTCTAAATAAATAAATAAATAAACAAATAAATTTTACTTTTTTATGATTTATTTATTTGTTTTAAGTATATGAGTACACTACTGCTGTCTTCAGACACACCAGAAGAGGACATCAGATCCCATCACAGATAGTTGTGAGCCACCATGTGGCTGCTGGGAATTGAACTCAGGACCTCTGGAAGAACTGTCATTGCTCTTAACCGCTGAGCCAATAAAATGGTTTTAAGCCAACCATGGACATTTAAATGCCCTATGAAGAACAGTGGAGAACAGTAGGGACTGCCCTTCAGAGCAGGCCAAGGACTTACTTTTTCTGTGATTACATTTGCAAATTTACAGGGTTCCCGGTGACTCTGGACATGGTACACATACTTGAAATCGCAACACTTGGGAGATGAAGGCAGGAGGATCTAAAATTTAAGGTCAGCCTTGGCTAAATACCAAGTTTGAGGCTAGCCTGAGCTACATGCCACAAGCAAACAACAAACCTCCAAATTTACAAGCTGGGGGTAATAATACCTGCATATGAATTCTGTAGAGATTTTGTGTAGTTTGCTGGGAACTTAAGAGGTTTTCTTGGAGTCTCGGGACAAAGAAAGGAAATCAAGAAGGGAAAACCCTGTAAGCAGCCACACCCTAAGGGAGGAACCAAAAGAGATGCCAGATGTCCAGATCAGAGGAAAACTTTTGGGAAACAGTGTTCTCATTCCATCATGTAGGTCTGGGATCAAACTTGGGTCACCAGGTTTGGTGACAAAAGCCTTTCCCCACTGAGCCATCTCGCTGTCTCTTAAGTTGCATAGAATGAACTATAGTGACAATATTTTTCAGTGCTAAGGTCCAAAGGCAAGGTCTCTCATGTGCTCGATAACCAGTCTCCTGTAGAGCCCCGTCCCAGTCAGAGGCAGGGTTGTTGTTGTTGTTGTTTGGGGGTTTTTTTTTGGTTTTTGTTTTGTTTTTGTTTGTTTGTTTGTTTGTTTTTTGAGCTTCTAGTACTCTGGGCACTGTGTCAAACGTATTAGGAGCATTGCATCAGGGTCATGAGACAGACCTGAGGAGCAGGTATATTAGTAACCGTCACATAAATAAGGAAGCTGGGCCCTCACAGCACCTCAAATCTGTAATGCCCGCCCAGAAGAGCTGAGGAAGAAGCCCTGTGAGTCTGAGGCTAGCTTGGGCTACATAGTGAGGCCCTGGCCTCTCCAAGCCTTGGCTGGCTCCTTTGAGGAGCAGAAGTCTCATGTGTTAACACCAGGCTTCTGTTGGGAATCCTGGGAAGTACTTCCCACAAAGCCGGCAGCTGTCTTGATGGCGAAGACTCTATTCCATCAGAATGTTCCTCCTCTAGGTTAAGTCATGCCCTCATAAAGATTATGTCGAAGTCTTAAGACCTGACTGTAATACCAGCTACAGGAGAGGCAGAAACAGGAAGTCCCAAGTTCAAAGCCTGCCTGGGGTTTTAATTAGCGTTTTCTTTCTTTCTTTTATGGTTTATTTATTTATTTATTTATTTATTTATTTATTTATTTATTTGAGACAGGGTTTCTCTGTGTAGCCCTGGCTCTGTAGACCAGGCTGGCCTCGAACTCAGAAATCCACCTGCCTCTGCATCCCAAGTGCTGGGATTAAAGGTGTGCGCCACCACTGCCTGGCTCATGGTTTATTTATTTATTTTGAGACACAGTCTTACAGTGTGGTCCTGGCTGTACTAGAGCTCACTGTTGTAGATGAGGCTAGCCTGAACTTTCATAGATCCACCTGTGTCTGCCTCCCTAATGCTGGAATTAAAGTACTGTACAACCATGCCTAGCTGTAACATGTGCATGTTGGTCATGGAGGCCAGAAGAGGATGTAGAATCTGCTAGAACCAGAGTTACAGACAGCTGTGAGCCACCATGTGGATCCTTTAGAAGAACAGTTACTGCCATCTCTCCAGTCCCTTACTTAGAGTTTCTATTGCTGTGATAAAAACATCACAACCAAGCAGAGTGTGGAGGTGCTTGGAGCACACCTCAAGTTCCGGCATGCACTTGGGAGGCAGGCAGATCTCTGTGAGCAAACCAGCCTGTTCTACACAGTGAGCCTGAGTTTCAGGACAGCTAGGGCTACATAGTAAGACCCTGTCTCAAACAAGCAAGCAAACCAACAAACCAACTCAAAACTCCACCATGACCAAAAAAGCTTGGGGGAGAGTTTATTTCTTTGTACAACCCTCCGATCATACTGTGTCCCTGAGGGAAGTCAGGGCCGGAGCTCAGGAAGGAATCTGGAAGCAGGAACTGAAGCGGAGGCCATGGAGGGACACAGCTCGGTGTCCTGCCCATCATTTCTGGCTCGGCTGCTTTCTTACAACAGCCTGGACCACCTGCCCGGGGTGGCACTGCCCACAGCTAGCTGGGCTCGCCCATATTCATGAAGAAAATGCCCAACAGGCTTGCCCACAGGCCGGGCTATGGAGGCATTTTCTCAATTGGGCTTCCTCCCTCTTCCCAAATGATTTTACTTATGTCAGGTTGTAAAACTAACAAACACATTGGACCACGGAGTGTGTTCAAGGCTTAGCCAAAGAGTGAGATGTTGTCTCAAAATAAAAAGACACATGCATAGCGGGATCCTGTCCCCAAAATACAAAACTACAAAAAGGACTAGGAATGTAGCTCTGCAGGGGAGAGCTTCTTGCCTGGCTCTGGGAAGGGAGGAAGGCTGAGCAAGGGAGGCAAGGGAAGAAGGAAGGAAGGGAAGAGAAGGGGGTTGGGGTGGGGGGGTGGAACGGGAACAAAGAGCTGATCGTAAAGCAACCCAGGGTCTTTTAGACACTTATCACTTTAAGATAAGCTTCTTTGGGTCCTAAATCCAATCATGGGTACCCCTTATCAACACAGACTGCAGACACACAAACGCAAACCGACCTGGAAAAGGCCAAGGATGGTGGGGGAGAGACTGCGGTGATTCCTCTGGAAGCCCAGGAATCCCATGGTGACTGGCAGCTATGGGAGGTTGGGAGCCGAGCCTGGAACAGCCTGTCCCCAGAGCGTCTTGAAGAGGCCAAGCCTGATCACACCTTGCTCTCACACTTCTGGCTTCTAGCCTTTGAGAGCGAGTGGCTGCTGTTATCTGACTAGTGGAAGACTCAGGAGCCAGGAAAGCTCTTTCTCTTCACTGCATGTCTTCCCAGGCTATCAACTGGTAAGATACTCTTGTTAGCTGGAGAGATGGCTAGGGGCTAAAGTTCCTACTGCCCTTCCAGAGGGCCTGAGTTCAGACTCAAGCCCCCAAGCAGACTGCTACAACCACCTGGGCTCCAGCAAATCCAGTGCCTCTCCTGACCTCCTCGGTGTTTGGGCACACACACGCAGACACATGTATACAAACTTTGTTTTTACTTGTTTAAAGGTGGAGTGCTGGAGAGATTGCTCAGCAGTTGAAGGCACTTGTTGACCTTTTGGATGACCTTTGGATGACCTACAGAGTGTCTCACTACTGCCTGTGACCGGACCCTCTTCTGATTTCCACAGGCCCCAGGCACACATGTGTTGCACATGCAGGCACAATTATCATACATATAAAGAAAGTGAATCTTTTTTTAAAAGTTGTTTTGTTTGTATTTTTGAGATGGGGTTTCACTGTGTAGACCAGGCTGACCTTGAACTCACAGAGAACTCCTGCTTCTGCTTCCCAAGTGCTGGGATTAAAGGTTTATATCACCACACCTGGCATATACATATGTGTGTATATATGCTTTTAATATATATTTACATATGTATATATTTATGTTAAATATATAATATATAATGCAAATATATATTATAAATATATAATATAATAATATACAATACGCATATAATTTATAATTTTATAAAATATATTTATAATATATTATATTATATATTTATTATAATTTATAACATATTATGTTAAAATATAAAATATAATATAAAATATAAAACATAGTAAGTATATAATATAAAATATATATTTACATGTTAAATATATTTTTATATAAAACATGTTTTATGTTATATAAGATATAACATATAAAATGTTATAGATATATAATATAGTATAATAATATAATATTAAAATATATATTTTTTTGAGACAGGATCTCATGCATCATAAACTGACCTTGAACTTGTGACATTGTCAAGGATGACCAAGAGATGGCAATCCTCCTGCATCTGCTTCCAAGTGCTGAGATGAGAGTTTGAGAACCAGATAGTTTCTGTCATGCTGGGGATGGAGCCCAGTGTCTGGTGCATGCTAGACTAGTGCTCCACGATTAGCCATGTCCCCCGCTCCTCAGAATGATTTCCAATTACACCAAGAGGGCCTCAGAATAAATCCATTTTAGCCTGTGAAATGAGCCACACACGTAGTAAGGCATTCTCCTTCACTCCAAGCTCCAGCCAGGGGTGCGAGTGCGCGCGCACGTGCGCGCGCGCACACACACACACACACACACACACACACACACACACACACGATCAGTCCCCCTCCAAGGCCCTGAGTGTGGCTGCCTCTTTACTCATCATGTGCGATGAGTTTTCTTGCCTTGGTCCTTGGCTTTTGTCACAGATCCCTCCTGACCTCAGCAAGGTTATGGCCATAAAGAAGTCACCTTTGAGCCTCTCAGTGGTGGCATACACCTTTAATGCCAGAGGCAGAGGCAGGAGGATCTTTGTGAATTTGAAGCCAGCCTGGTCTACAGAGCAAGTTCCTGGACAGCCAGAGCTACACGGAGAAACCGTCTGGACAAACAAACGGAAACAAAAGTCTCCTTGGCAGAAATTTCCCTACATGTTCCATCTAAGTAGTCTCTCTCTCTCTCTCTCTCTCTCTCTCTCTCTCTCTCTCTCTCTCTCTCTCTCTCTCTCTCTCTCTCTCTCTCTCTCACACACACACACACACACACACACATCTATGCACTTACACTCATACACCTACCTCTCACACAAGCTAATAGCTGAAGAAATGCCCTTCCCCCACGGCCACCCCACTCATCTGGACATTTAATCACACGCAGCCTGCCAGACTCATTAACTCCCGGCCCGCCCCCGCCCCAGTCCCTGCCTCCCTCGGTAGATCACACGGAAAGGAAACACAAATCCGATTCTTCCAACCTCCAGATTTAAGCATCTTAGGAGCCTCTGAGGCTTCCCCCATCTGCTTCCCACCTACTTTCCAACAGAGATCTCCTCGGGCCCCTGCCCAGGCCCCGGGCTGGCTCGTTCAGCTCCCTGCCCCCCTCCCTAGCTCTCTGTCCCTGGAATGCTCCCACCCCCTCCCCAGCAGACTCCCACTCATTCCTGCCCGGGCCACTTCACCCAGGAAACAGTTCACCCTCCAGCTGACTTAGTCATTCTGTGTACTGCCTCTCCGATCCCTGGCCCTCGCTGAGTAATACCTCAAAATAGCAGCTGGTGTCTTCCGTGCCAGCCCTGAGTGCCAGGCACCGAGCAAGCACCTTTAGTATTGCGTTGGCCTGGATAAGCTGCCCTGCCCCCAGCCACAGACTTCGAGCCCACTCACAAACCTGACTCCCTAGAGGCAGCCCAGCCACACTAATTAACCTACAGGGTCTTCCTCTGCTGCACCAATCCCTGGGCTCAAGTGATCCCCTGCCTCAGCCTCCCTACTGGCTGGAACTACAGGTGTGGTCCACAGTTCCCGGTCCACAGTTCCCTCTCTTCCCGCCGGCCTCACTCAAACCCGAGCCTCCCCAGCCTCTGCTCGGCTTTATTTCCTGTGGCTCACCGAATCAGTTCAATTATTTTAAATATTATACCAATTTCTTTATTCCTTATTCCCCATTCCCCATTCATGGACCTGAAGATTGAGTTGAATCGCACCCACATGCTAGACAAGTAACCCACCACTGAGCTCTGTCTCCAGGGTGTGTGTGTGTGTGTGTGTGTGTGATGTACATGCGTGTGAAACAACGTTGCACAAGTTGGTTCTACTCTTCCATCACATGGGTCTGAGGGGCCGAACTCGGAGCATCAGGCTTGGCCGCAAGCACCTTTACCCACTGAGCCATCTCTAGCGCCAAACTAGTTCATCTAGGCTTGGTCTCCTTGCAGTGTCAGCATTAGAAGAACAGATATTTTTGTGATGTTTTTCTTAACTACTGGGCACACAACAGGCGTTGGAAAATATTATTACATAAGGAATTATTAATACATGTATGAGTGACGTGTAGGAATATCAATACATGTAGGCTTCTTTCCCCCACGTCTTCCTTAAGGAGAGCTAGCCCTGCTGCCTGGGCTCTCTGATGGATGTCCACTCTCATGGTCCCCTCCATTCATGATCCTGGGCCACTGCCCCCAAGGGACAGTCCATGGTTATTTCTCAAGGGTTTAATGGAGCAGCGACTCTATTAGAATCTCCTCTGGATTGCTCTTCTGACCCTTAACTGACAGTCAGGCTGTGAGTCATGAAGATGTGTGTGTGTGTGTGTGTGTGTGTGTGTGTGTGTGTGTGTGTGTGATTTCTGTTGTTATTTGAGTTTGGTTTTGAGACAAGGTCTCTGTGGCCCTGGCAGGCCTGGAAGGTTCTGCCTTCCTCCTGCCTCTAACCTTCCCAATGCTGGGATTATGGGGGTGCCCCAGCAACTCTGTTGTTAGTACACTTTTATCTCTGCCTGTGTTCCATGCACATGTGGGGCGTGGTGACAGTTACCACCCTGATGAAGCCTATTAAGACAATGGGCAATAAAAATAATTAAATACCAGTATTGAGAGTAGAGGTGCCCTGCACGGAGATCTTACTCCTGTGATCTGGCCTAAGTGTGCCGCACCTGAATTAAGACCATCAGACAATTAGCTCTTGTTATCCTAATTTCATAGGCATGTTAACAACAGGGTCTCAGAGAACTTGACTTTCGGTCCCACCGTGACAGCAGCAGACACAGACCTTACCTGTAGCTTAAGGGCTGTTTTTATTTGTTTCATTGATTGATTTTTTAAAACAGTCTCATTCGCTTAGGATAGCCTGGAACTAACTGTAGTCTAGGCTGGCTTGACACAAGCTATCGCCATTTGAGAGAAGGGACCTTCAGTTGAGAAAATGCCTCCAGAAGACTGGGATATAAACAGGCAAGCTTTTAAGGCATTTTCTTAATTAGTGATTGATGGGGAAGGGCCCAGCCCATTGTGGGTGGTGCCATCCCTGGCCTGGTTGTTCTGGGTTCTCTCAGAAAGCAGGCTGAGCAAACCATGGGAGCAAGCCAAGCAGCATCCTCCATGGCCTCTACTCCAGCTCCTGCATCCAGGTCCTGCCCTGTTTGATGTCCATTACTGATGAAGTGTGATGTGGAAGCATAAGCCAAACAAACCCTTTCCTCCCCAAGTTGCTTTTGGTCATGGTGTTTTGTCACAGCAGTAGAACAGTAACTAATACAATTCCTAGAGTCCTCCTGCCTCAGCTTCCTGAGTGCAGGCATTAACCATCAAACCCCACTGTTTGCTTTTTTATTCTAAATATTTTAAAAACTGTTTTTTGTCGTACTGGGACTCGAACCCAGGACCATGTATATGCTGGCAGGTATCCATTCCACCCAGGGTCTGCCCCTTCCTGTCCCTAAGCCATTTTCTCACCCTTTGTAAGGGCTGAGGAGATGGCTCAGTCAATAAAGTGCTTGCTTTGAAAGCATGAAGGGCCTGAGTCGAGACACTGAACACTATCGTAAAAAGGTAGGCACATCTGCAAAGGCACATCTGCAAAGGATGGAGGAAAGCAGAGACACGGGGCCTAAAGATCATGGTCCAGCCCAGGCAAATCACTGAGCTCCAGGCTCTGTCTCAAAATATAAGGTGTAAGCAATAGAAGACAGATGTCAACTTGTGGCCTTCGTGTGCGGAACATAATAACAGAGATATAATAATATACATATAATAACATACATATAATAACACATATAATAATACACATACACAAAGACCATTCTAAGCTTGGCGTGGCAGCTCACACCTGTAATTACCACACTTTGGGTGCCTGAGGATCACTGTAAGTTGGGGCATGGCCTGGGCTATAGAGTCAGTTTCAGACCAGCCTGAGCTACACAACTTAGAAAGATCCTGTCTCAGAAACAAATGCCCTACCATTCAGGGCTGGAGAGACAGCTCATCCAACAAGTACACTGGCTGCTCTTCCAGAGAACCCAGGTTTGATTCTCAGCACCCACATGCAGCACACAGGGAACCAGGGATCTTTAGTACAGAGATACACATAGGCTAAAACACACACACACACACACACACACACACACACACACACACACGAGCTAAAAAAAAAAAAAAAAAAAAAAAAAAAACCATCATTCCAGGTTGACTGTTGGGCTGTGAGAGAGACATCCACTCAAAAGTTTATCTGGGGACAGTGATGGAGGAAGATGTCCAAACCCTGCTCTGGCCTCACATCTGTGACCACGAGTGCACACACATGTACATGGGCATGACTGTAACACACACACACACACACACACAAGCTCACACACACACACACAAGCTCACACACACACATGCACAGGCACACACAGTTTCTCTCTCATACACACACAAACACAGATACATACATACATACACACACACCACACACACTCACACACACACATGCACAGGCACACACAGTTTCTCTCTCATACACACACAAACACAGATACATACATACACACACACCACACACACTCACACACACACATGCACACACACACACATGCACAGGCACACACAGTCTCTCTCTCTCTCATACATACACACACACTCCTGCGCACCCATGTGCACACACACACACACCATAGCCCCTTTGAAAACAAATACAAGTTTTGCCACATCCCCACTTCATCTCTAGGCGGCTTGTTCAGAGCTGTTGGTAGGCACCATTAATAAATACGCAGTAATAGTCACACATGACTGCCACCAACTCAGTGGTTTGCAAGGCAGTCTTGTGTCATTCCTCATCTGAAAGAAATGACATCTCAATTGCCATGGTCACCACTATTGTCCCATTTCACAGATAGGAGTGTTGTGTGCTTGAGAGAACAGGGTCAACACTACCCAGCCAGTGAGGAACAGAGCAAGAACTTCAGTGAACTGGAGAGCTTGGAAAACAAGCCTCCTGATACTATACTCTTTCCTACAATTTAAGATTTTAAGATTAAATCAGTTAATCCATGGGAAAGTGCCTGTTAGGTTTCATATAAATGCGAATGCAATCATCACCTTTACCAACTCCTCCTGGCAAGAGTATCTTGGCCAATGACTGCAATCTGGCTATGGAGCATGCTGGGAAGACTAGTCTTGCCATCCCAGTCCACCCTGATAATGTTGAGATACCCATCACTCTCAGAGAACCCTAAGGAGCCAGACAGCGTTGAGTTGGGATCGTAAAGACAACCTCATCCAGGCCAAGTTTACAGACACAGAAACTGGGACCCAGAGCGGGTTAAGGTCAGAACACAAACCCAGGGCATAGCCAGAGCAAGGGCAAGGCAGAGGCGGTAGCCTGGTCCAGATGCACGTGGAAAACATAGTTTTCTTAACTAAAGGGGCAGCGAGCCTCTAAAAGGCTACCGGGAATAATGGGCTCTTAGCCCCTACCAACCCAGCAAAGCGTTATAAGCCGTTAACCAGAAAAGAGCATGTGACAGAATTCCACCTTGGCTTAGATCGCTCGGGTGAGTCGCCAGAGACTCATAAAGACACTTCAGCTTTTTCTCAAAAATCATTAACTAGCTCCTTCAAGACTTCGACTTGAGCAACCCAAGAGAAAGAGCTCGGGGGAGACATTTCTTGAAGAGATTTTTCCCGGCCCACCTCCCAGGTTTCTACACACCCGTTCGTTCTCTGAGAGCTGGAGGAAGAAGATCACTATGTCAAATGTTAATTCAAAAAAAAAAAAATTGTGGAAATTTACAAACCGTTTCCATCACGCAAGGTACATTTCTAAAGAATTTAACAGGGCAAGTCTGTAGTGTTAGTTCGTGCAGGCACACACGTGTGTGCTAAAGGGTGTGTGCACATGTGCAGGCCACGGGACAGCCTCGGGGGCCATTCCTCAAATGCCGCTCACCTTTTTTCCCCCTTTGGATCTATGAATAGGCTAGGCTGGCTGGCCAGTGCGCAGGGCAAGGCGCAGGGATCCTCCTTACTGCTGGAATTACAAAGGGATACCACTAGGACCTGATTTTTTCCCCCATGGGCTCTGGGGATGGAGCTCAGATCCCTGTGCTTCTACAACCACCACTTGACCACCTAAGCCATGCCTGGCCTGGTGTGTATGTGTGTGTGTGTGTGTGTTTACATTTAATCTTGTGGGTGTGCATATGCTGAGGCATTTGTGTGGAGGTCAGAGGATAACTTGTGGGAGTCTGTTTCTGAGTTCCAGGGACAGGACTCAGGTTGCCCGACTTTGTAGTGTCAGATGAGCCATTTGGCTGGCCTCGAACTCACACACACCTACCTATCTCTGCCTCCTCAGGGGCTGCAAAGTACGGTGTGCACCACCAAATGATGTCCAGCCCTTATTTTTAATGACAGAGTCTCTGTAGCCCGGATTGCCCTGAATCTAGGCAATCCACCTGCCTCACCCTCCTGAGAGCTGGGGTTACAAGTGTGGAGCCACCAAGCCAGGCTGACTGCTTATAACTCAAAAGACCACGTTGGTAGAGGATAAAGTGAAACTATAACCCGTGCCAAGGAGTCTCGGGGGTGGGATGGCGGTGTGTGGGTGTGGAGCTCCGGTGACCCACTCCAGACTCACGATCTGAGGAGCCTGTAATTTATGGAGCCGGGTCAGGCTGTTACCTTACTTATCTCTCAACCCACTGAGCACAGCTTCTCACAGTTTCTCAGGCCCCTTGTCAGTTCGGATCAGCTCTGGCTTGAGGATTTGGGGGCAGGGAGAGGAGGTGGGGGAAAAGGAGGTTACCGGTCAGTCTCGAAACCAAAGAGGCAGGAGTCAAGAGTTAATCCCCACTGTTTCTCTGCTCTTCAGGCTTCTTAAGCAAAGCTGACATCAAGGCTCCCCCTCCCCCACGCCACCTTTATCAAACACAAACTATTTTCTACACTCCCTCCTTACACAGCCCTGGCTCGCAGCAGATCTGCCTGAGAGATCCAGGAAGCTCTGGCCTGGCCCTCCCTTAGAGAAAGGAAAGTACAGGTATCGAGGGATGCCACACCCTGGGGGTGGGGGTGGGGGGAGGGCGGATGTGACGGCAGCTCCAGGAATGCAGGGCCCACGCAGGTGCATTGGCACCCATGAGCTTCCTCCTCAAAGCAGCTGATAAAGTAGTCTTGATAACAGTAATAGCAGCCACCCAACCATCATCCACATAGACTTGGGGCCACAGGTCCACAGTTCTTGGGGTGTGACCTGCTCAGGCCAGAGGCAGGAGAAAGCTGAGATTGGAAGTCCTATGCTTCCCAGCACATCAGTTTTTAGAGTGGCCCACAGGGTCACTAGCACCTGGAAACCTCACTAGGGGAATTTCCAAAGTCACATTGTTCTCATGAAGGTGTCCGCTTCTCACCTTCCTTGTCTCAGAAGCAAGTGATGGAGTTTTCCAACAAGAGACATGACCAATGGTGACATCATCTAACTGCTTGGAATACATATTGTGTATTGTTTTAAATGTGTTTGTGTTTTAGTTCCAATACAATAAATACCCATAGGCATTCACAAACTTGGAGTCCCCCTGTAATGTTTAGCTAAAGGAGTCCTGGGACCCCAAGAGCTGCGACTGCTGGCTGCTGCCATTGAACAGGGTTCCAGGCCTGTGGCTAGCCCCTCACAACCATGCCTCTTCTTTCCCCCACACAGGTACAGGTCGGGAAGGCAGTCTTGTAATTCAGCTTGGGGATAGTCTTTCTCCCTCCAGTGCTTTCACCCCAAAGTGGCCAGAGAAACCTTAAACCACCTACCCACACCTGGTGAACTGACTCATTTAAGGGGAAAGGGGCTTCTCATCTTTGAAGGTATAGGGTGTAGCCTGGAAAAGCCATAGACTCGGCTCCTCTGTCCTCACATACATACATGAGAGCATGCCATGCCAAGAGATTGGCTCTCCCAACGTGAACAACTGAGCAAAGCAGGCGTATCCCACCATTGGGTAGCTTTCACTGTACATAGAGAAAAGCTGTTCAAAGTGTGCATGCATGAGGGAAAATAGAAAAACTGGGCCCCATCACAGAGGAAAAGGGGAAGGCACAGATGTTAGATTCTGTGGTACAAGGGGAGACGGTGGACAGGAGTGAAGCCCCCGATCAGCTAGCTCTTCAACCCTCAGCCCTCCGTGGGGTAAGAAGGGACAGGGTAAGGAGGGACAAAGAGGGTCCCTTTCTCCAAGCATGAGCAAGGCCAAAGGGCAAACAAGAGAGAGGCAGCAGCCCCAGTGTGGGCGCTCAGAGATTAGGAATTGGTGTTGTGTTACCCCGGGACACAACTCTGTCACTGGGGGAACAGAACACAACCCAGAGTCTGGCGTTGGTACAAACAACAAACGGCCAAGAAATTGCTCCACGGAGAGACGACTTCATCCCTAGAGGGCGGATAGTGAGGCCTGCAGGGAGCCAGGGCCTGTGGGGACGGAGGCAGGCCTCAGCTCCCTGGTCCTCTCCTGATACCCAGGGCACCCTCGGGACAGGGAAGGTTTAGAGCAGTGGTTCTCAATCTTCCTAATGCTGTGACCTCACATTGTGATGATCTCCAATCATAAAATTATTTTCCTAGCTACATTAACTGTAATTTTGCTACTGTTATGAATCGTAATGTAAAATATCTGTGTTTTCCAATGGTCTTAGGTGACCCCTGGGAAAGGATCGTCCTGGGGGTCGGAGCCTAATCTAGACGAAGCGCTAATCTAGACGAAAAGTGCAGTTTCCTCGCATGAAATCAGGCCAGAGAGCCCCTTCCAACCAGCCTCTCCCTGTAGTGACCGTCGCAGAGGCGGGAAAACTTGAATCTTTCAACAAGAGTTTCAGGGGGCCGCCTAGAAGCCACAGCATGGGGGCCCAGGCCGAAGGGGGACCCCGGAAGCCCAGTCACCCTACATCATCAAGGCAAGGGAACGGCCGTGCACACATTCCAAGCCGGTGACTAGGTTGCATTAAAGCCACGGATGCTACTGACCCGACCCAGCAGGCGAAAACGCTCGCGCGCATGCGCAAAAAAAACACCTCCTCCTGAACTGCAGTCCAGGTGCGCTCGCGCTTCCGGCCGGCCTTCCCCTTAGCCTTCTCGGGGCGGAAACTCTACAGCCGGCGCATGCGTCCTGCTGCACCACCAGCTCAATCCAGAAAGGCCCCAGAGCTTCAGGTGATCCCGCCCCTCCCTCGCAACGCAGAACCAATCGCGAGTCTGTGGGCGGGGCCTCCCAGACACGAGGCCCGCCCACGGGCCGCGCGAGCCCCGCAGGCTGCGTGCCGATTGGCTGTCGCCGCAGGCGCAGGTGCGCGCTTCCTATTGGGTGTGGGCGGAGCGCGAGCCGCCGCCGGGGCTGCAGGTGAGCGCGCGCACGTGCCGCGGCTGCGGCCCTGCTCCGTGCACGAGCACCGGGCCGCGCGCGTGCCCGCGGGGAGGCAGCCGAGGAGAGAGGCTGTGGCGGCTGTGGGATTGTGCTCCGCCCTCTCCTCACCGCGGCCGCCGCCGCCGCCCCCGAGCCTCGCTGGGAGGGACCTGTGTCCCCGCCTGCTGCACTGGCAGTCCGACCCTCAGGCCGCCGCGGAGCAGCCGGCACAGCGCTGCGCGGACCTCAGCAGGTGCCGTGACGAGGCGCCGTGCGGCGCTTCGAGTCCCGAGCCCGCGCTCCGCGGCCCCGCTGCCCGCGCTCCCGAGGGCCGGCCCCCGACGAGGCCGCCGCTGGCCGGGCGCTCAGCATGAACCGCGGCCACCGGCACGGGGTGAGCAGCGGCTGCCTGGGCACCATGGAGGTGAAGAGCAAGGTGCGCGGCCGGGCGGGGCGACGGGGACGAGGGCTGGTGGGGATGGTAGAGGCGGGCTGCCCGGTGAGGACGCTGGGTGGCGGGATGGTGGACCTCGGCTGCCCCTGTGGGGGATCTGCTGGCCGAAGCACGTAGGAGAGAAACTTGGTGGAGCGCGGCGACGGGAAGCGTTTGCGTCTGCTCCGCAGCAAAGCCCCTGTTTTCTATCCTTCGTATTCCCGCCTTGCTTTAAGGGTGGGATGGGGACCGCTCCAGTGCAAGGTGATGGGATAGCTTTGGGGGACCCCTTTACCCTGGGCACGAGTCAGAGGCTTTCGGAGCACCTTGTTGTCTTCTCGTGTAACCTTTTCTTGGGATTCGGGGATACCTCGAATGGAGGAGAGCTCTTTTTCCAGCTCCAACTTTGGTATGCGTCTAATCTATGAAATTAGCGCTATCGCCTTACTCTGGTGCTGCGCTTGACAATTTGAGACGCTGCTACCCTTTTCATTCCGACTCTTTATTCCGAGTGCTTTCCCCCTTGGCGGGTCTGCCAGTCTTCTGTTAGTGATTTCAGGATTTCAGTGTCCGTGGAAGTCCTCAGTCCCAAGGCCGGGTGAGCAAAGTAGCCCGTGGGGATTAGCTGGAGAATGCCTTCTTCTAAAAAGGGGCTTTTCAGATGGAACTTGAAGGCAGTCTGTAGCCACAGGAACATGTCGGCAAGCTTCTCCTGACTTTGAAAGGCCAGGAGGAACAGGATTATATAGCCTGGTTCTCTCAGAGTTCTAAGACGACAAGACCAGCTCTTAAAGGGTGTGACTTCCCCCTAAGCCTGGATCAGGTCTTGCGGATGGCTTTTTACTGAGCAACTTGTAAAACGGTGGTAGGGGCATTGCTGACCGTGAGAATTTAGGACAAAATTGTGGCGAGACACACAGAAGGAGCAGTGTGTGGAACACCGCTGTAAAAATAAGAAGTGTGGTGGTTAAGGGACTCCTGGGGGAAAGTGGGTCTCGGGAATGGGGTGAGTGGGGAAAACTGCCTGGAGCCTTTGTGTGTGGTTTCTGGGTGTGAGAGCAAAGTTTGTAACCAAGAATCGCAGGTCGCTTTTAATGTTTTGGGGTTTTTTGTTTTGTTTTGTTTAAAATCTCTAATTATTGAGGCTGGAACTAGAGAGTTCCAGGCCAGCCTGGCTTCTACAGTGACACCCAGTCTTAATGAAGGGGCGGGAGGAATTTATATATCAGAATAGGTACTAGATTGAAGCACACAGAGATCTGTTTAATAATAACAGGACTGTTGGCGTTGGAGAGATGCACTGCACTGCATTTATGAGTGTGCACTGCCCTTGCAGGACACCCAAGTTCAGTTCTCAGCACCTCCTGTCAAGCAACACACACCTGTAACTTACTGTAAATTTACTATGTTATGTTATGTGTGCCTGCATGTATGTCTGTGTACTACCTGTATGCCTGGTGCTCTAGGAGGCCAGAATCCTAGAGGGAGTCCGATCCTCTGGATCTGGAGTTAAAATATTGAACCACCTTGTGGGTGCTGGGACCCAAACCCAGAGCCTCCGGATGAGCTGCATGTGCATTTAACCACCAAGCCTTCTCTCACCACCGAGCCTTCTCTCGAGCCTTTTCTCTCTAGCTCCAGAAGATCTGATGTTCTGGCTTCCCAGGGCAGAACATGACATACCTATACAGAGACACAGGTGTACACATAATTGTTTTAGAATAAAACCATATGATAGTTTAAGGAGCACACCCTTCCTGGCTGGGCTCTGCACTACAGCAAATAAAGTGACGTGTTAGTGTAGGGAAATGACTCCAGAAATGTCTGTCTCTTTCTCTGGCCGTTTGTAGCTGTCAGCACAGGAACTTTCTCCTGGCATCTCTTTGTAGTTTGGCTTGTGGGACTTGAGGTGAGAAAAGAAAGCCACTTGTGATGTTGCATAATACCAACACTCAGTTTTATGGTCCTGATCTTAGTAGTGAGTCTTAACATTTTTTTATCATTAAAAAAAAATGAGTAGAGATTCTAGGTGTGCCGGTAAGTCGGACAGGAGTGGGTCTCCGGTGGGAGGAGACTGAGCTCTTGTGGACTGGAATTTCAAGCTTTTTGTTTTCCTTCTCCATCTACTGATTTTTGAATATTTTACATAGTTCTGTCCAAAGTGTGTGGTGTTTATTTCAGCTGTCATACCATACTTCTGTGTGTGCCCTCCCCTAAACAGAAGCAGGGCGGTCAGAAGATAGGCTCAGGAAATGCTGTCATGCAGTCTTGTCTGTTAATGAATGACAGCATAGACCAGAGTATGTGGATCCTGCTTTGTGGGGCTTTGAGATTTTTTTCTTTTTTCTGTGTAGCCCTGACTGTCCTAAAATATGTATATGTGTATGCCTGAGTACAGGTGCCTACGGAGTCCAGAAGTCCTGGACTCAATGGAGTGAGGTTACATGTGCTTATAAGCCACCAGACGTGGCTTATAATTAATCTGGGATCCTCTGGAAGAGCAGTGCATGTTCTTCTGTTGTGGTTGTGGTTGTTGTTGTTTTTAAGACAGTGGCTCTCTATATAGCCCTGGCTGTTCTAGAACTCATTATATAGACCAGGCTAGTCTTGAACTCACAGAGATCTGACAAAGCCTCTGCTGGGAGTAAAGGCATGTGTTGCTAGTCCTACTTTAGCTCACGTTTGTAAAAATACTTTCATTTTATGCTATGCGAATGATAAAAATTCATTTAAATTTTCATTACATTCTGATTGTTGACTTGGTGTGCATGAGTGTATGGGGATTCACAGGGACCACAGTGTGAGCGTGGAGGTCAGAGACAACTTTGGGAAGTTGGTTCTCACCACCATGTGGGTCTTGGGTATTGGATCCAGGTTATAAGGCTTGGCCACAAGCACTTTTACCTACTGGACCATCTGCTTGTCTAGTTTTAGTTCTGTTATATCACAGTTAAATGATCCTAACCAGAACTGGACAGTGTGCAGGTCATGGGTAGGAGCTCCTTCACAGTAACGGTAGTGTCAGCCAGGGATGGTACACGCCTTTAACACAAGCATGTGGACACAGGCAGGAGGATCTCCGAGTCCGAGGCTAGCTTTGTCTATAGAGCGAGTTCCAGGTTTGCCAGGACTACACAGAGAAAACCCCGTCTGTCTTTAAAAAAGAAAAGAGAAAGAAAGAAACAGTAGTGTCAACTTTATTATCTTTGCTCTGGGAAGGGAGACAGGGTACAGATAGTAAGAATAATGGGCAGTGTAAATAAGGGTCGAGTTAGAAGTGTGATACCAGCAGCTGGGTGATTTCTTTGGTAACTGATTTATCTTCCTGATTGTTTCTCCAGAAAGTTCTCTGTAATCATTTTGATATCCTTAGGTAACCTTGGTCTCAAGGGCAGGGGCTGCAGCTGCTACAGTGGAGCTTGACCAGCGCACTCAGGCCGGTGCAGCTCCACCATTGCCAAGACACCTGCCTCACAGCCTGGGAACAGTCCTGAGATCTGAGATGTACCACTTCCTAATCGCTGCTCACAGGCAAATGCACTGTGAACAGTACTTCAGGTTCAAGAGCAGCTGAAGCTGCAGCGAGGAGGGGCTACCAATCAAAAATTAGGGGTGGAGAGATGCCTCCGTGGTTAAGAGCACAGAGTGCTCTTCCGGAGGACCAGGGTCCATTCCCCTTCCCTCCAACAAACTAAGTTCTAGAATTTGCCAATAGATGCTAGGAAACAAGCTGTGAACATCTGGGTTCCGAGGCTGAAAAACCACAAGGTGGATAATTGTCGATTGGGTTCGATTGGGTTCGTTTGGTCTCTAATTTTTCTTCATGTCTTAAAAAGTTCTTATACTTTGTTGCAAGAGGCAACCCATGCTCACCTCTCCTTTTGCCAGCATTTGGGGCTGGGAGCGCTGCAGTTGACACAGTCTACTGTTAATATTTAAATATTTAAGCCAGAGAAGAAAGTGTTAACAAAGAACATGCATGCAGCTGCTTTAGGGAAACCTAAAGGGTTAAATAAGTCATTAGGTGTATTCCCATTCAGACTCCAGGGGAGGGGCTTGATAGCCTGGGGTGAATCAGCCCTCACCATGTGGACTGGCTGTGCTGGGAGACCAGCCTGCCAAAAATGGAGGAGAAGCTGCCTCTGATAACATCGCCATAAGACCGATATGAAGGGTGTTCCCTGGGTTTTATTTACTCTGAAGTGTGTAGGTGTGACTAACTTTTTGAGAACTTTAAATATGAGTCACCTGATTTTCCTGACAAAATGTTAGTGTTTATGTCTCAGGTATGTGTTTTGGAAACTTTGAATCTGTTAAGAGTTAGACCAGTGAATTTTGATGGGTAGCGGAAGAGTGTATGCAAGAGGAAGGCCAGCCATAGCTAGGGAGGAGGCTGGATGGCTGGGTGCTCTGGGGCGCTGTTGGTTGCCACTGCTGGTTGGGATAAGGGCCTTTCTCTGCCTGGCACCTGCTCTGCTGTTCTGTGGAACATTCCTGTTTCCTGGCTATCCTTGGAATTTATACAGAAAAGGAGTCTGGCAGGCAAACTTGTTTGGCGAACATTTACTTTTTTTTTTTTTTTTTTTTTGTGGTTCTGGACCAAGAGTCTTGCAAATTCGAAGTTTATCCTCTACCACTAAGCTCTGTCTCTAGCCTCAATCTGTCTCTAGCCTCAAATAAAAAAGTTAACTATAGGATTTTAACTCCCCCACCCCCACCCCTTGGATGAGCAAATGTCCCTCCCTCCCGTCTTTCTGTATTTACTGTGTGTTAGTGTTTTGCCTACATGCATGTATGTGTACCATGTGTTCTGCTTGGTGCCCTTGGAGGTCAGAAGAGAGCGTCAGATCCCTGGACCTGGAGCGCTGTGAGCCACTTTGTGGGTGCTGAGAACTGAGCCCAGTAGGAGAGCACGTGCTGCTGACTGCTGAGCCGTTAGCCCAGCTCCCGGCCTTTAACTGAGCATTTACTGTGCATTTACCAGTGACTGAGGAGGCACTTTTTGAAGAGGGCAGATGACCCTTTCTTAGGGTCCCTGTTTGAGAGTGTGCCACCCAGTCCCACAGGGAGTTAGGAGGCACTTTAATAGTGTGGCCTTGAGGGACCTGGGAATGACAGAGGATGCTTCCTGCCGGTCCTGTGATCTGCCTGAGGCCATTATTCTCCTCACCCACTAATTGCTGAGCGTTTGAAGCAGGCCAGCCTGGTCCCAGAACACAACTCCTTAACCAGATCAGGTGAGATTTAAAAGCTGATGTGTTAATACACTTTTTTTCCCCCACATGAACTTGGGGCAAGACACTTCTTTAAGCATATTCCTTACATGATGACGTCACTCATTTCATGACAGAAAGCTCAAAGTCCTTTTGATACAGTTAGTTGTGACTCTTACAGCCCATGAAAAGATAATTCATTTTATGGGGGTGTGTTACTGCCGTGATAGGAAGTTAGGCCTGTGAATGCCTCTGGTGTCTGGTTGGAGCTGAATTGATGGTGGGCTGTCATGTGAGTCCAGGGCATTTGCCTTCAGCTTCTGGCCTGGAGTTCACAACAGGGCTTTCTGTGGCCTCAGAGTCACAGAGATCCTCTTACCCCTCTACCTCCCAAGCGGGACTGAAGGCATGCACCACCACACCCGGCTAACTTTCTACCTTCTATATGTTTGTTATATTTATAGTTTGGAGCGGAGTTTCGTCGGTTTTCACTGGAGAGATCCAAACCCGGAAAATTTGAGGAGTTTTATGGCCTGCTGCAGCATGTTCACAAGATCCCCAATGTTGACGTGCTGGTGGGCTACGCAGACATCCACGGGGACCTGCTGCCCATAAACAATGACGACAACTACCACAAGGCGGTGTCCACCGCCAACCCACTGCTCAGGATTTTTATACAGAAGAAGGGTGAGTGCCTTTGTAGGACACACACTTCAGGGGGGTTGGAGGGCTTGTCTGTGACATAGTGCACCTGCCTCTTGTTCAAGTCTTACACCAGATAGTACAGGAATCTAAAGCATCATGTCGCCAGCTTAATTAATGCCCAAGCTTTCTGAACGTATGGGAGAAAAATCTGTGTTTTCAGTCTTGTGGGGCTTAGAGGACAGCTTGCCGGAGGCTCTGCAGCAGGCGCTGGGATCTGCAGGACCTTGCCACTGGCTTTCTTTTTAGAGTTTTATTTTTTAAATTGTGTGTATGTACGAGTGTGAGTGTGTGTATGAGAGAGTAGGTTTATGTGCAAGTTCATGTGTATGTGAGTGTGTGTGAGAGAGAATGGAGGGGCAGGTGTGTGTGTGTGAAAGAGTGTGTATGTGTTTGGTTCTGCACACATGTGTACAGGTGTTCTCAGAAGCCAGAGGTGTCAGATCCCCTGGAACTGGTGTTGCAGGCATCTGTGAGCTGTCCTGTAGGTGCTGGGAATCAAATCCGTACACTCGGAAAGAACAAGCCAGTGCCGCTGGGCCATCTTGCCAGCTTCGTCTTCTTAAGGTTTTTTTAAAAGTCAAAATTAGGATATTAGTCTTCATTGTTGGGTTGATGGGAAAGAGTGAACCTGGTGACCTGGAGTTGGCGGAAGCCGGCTGCTCACTCCCTGGTCTGTTCTCTCTGGAGGAGCTCTGCTGCCTGCAGCATCACTGGGCGAACTGAGGAGGACAGCACCAGCTCTGAGTGGTACTCAGCAGAATCCTGTTTCTTCTCCATTTTAGAATAGTTTGTAATTCACAGAAGTAGTCACCATATAAAGCTAGCTGGGAAATGAGAAGGGAAGGGTGACTCTGGGGGCTGGAAATACTGTCTCTCGGAAAGTGTCTTGAGTCTTAAAACCTAAGACTGCCCCTGCCCTGTGTGTGAGACAGAGATGGGCGAAGACGCAGAGACGGCAGGTGGAGGATGGACAGTCCTGTCCTGGTGGTTATTCCTTCTTTCTGTTTGGTAATGGGAAGGTTTGAGAAGTCCGCTCGCTTTGGCTTTGAGCAGAGTGTGACAAAGACCTTGCGGTTTTCCGACCAGCAAGGAAGCAGCTTGAAGGGAAGGAGGGTGGGCATTAGCCACGCCCAAGACCCTCACATACCAGACCCTGGTTTCTTTGGTTTTCTGGGTTTGGAGAAGCTGAAGTCCGCCAGTCTCACCTGCTGCTGGGCTGCAGCCTGTTCTGAGCGAGTTAGTGCTGATGATTGCAAGTGCCCACAGGTGGGTGGTCGCCTCCACAGCAGACACATACACTGTGGGCAGAGACTGAGTGCAGGAGGCCCTGTGGTCTGCTCACAAGAATCCCTGTGTGGAGAGCCAGTACAGGTGGCAGAGAGGAGAGACTGGAGCTGGCGAGGGGACAGCAGAGCACAGCTGTGCCGTCGTCGGCACCATAACCGTATAGATCAGAGTCCAGCAGAGGGCTGCACTTGCTGGGGAATGACACACTCCATCCTAGGCTTAACCCATTGTCTCAGTAGTCTTCAGAAGTGACCACCCGTGTGGATTAGAAATGGTAGCCTGGGGGACTGGTGAGATGGCTCAGCGGTTAAGAACACTGGCTACTCTTCCAGAGATCCTGAGTTCAATTCCCATCAACCACATGGTGGCTCACAACCATCTGTAGTGGGGTCTGGTGCCCTCTTCTGGTGTGTTTGAAGACAGCTACAGTGTACTTAATAAAAACCTTTGGACTGGAGCAAGAGGGAGAAGGGAAGGGAAAAAAAAATTTTTTTTAAAGTGAAAGAAATGGTAGCATGGGGTTGAGGGTGGGACTCTGGAGATCTGGTCACTGGAAACATGTCAACTATACTCAGGGGCTCACATCTGTGATCTCAGCCCAGGAGCCCAAGGCAGGCAGAGTACTGTGAGTTCAAGGATAGTCTGGGCTCTATAAC
Source organism: Arvicanthis niloticus (assembly GCF_011762505.2). Lineage (NCBI taxonomy): Eukaryota > Metazoa > Chordata > Mammalia > Rodentia > Muridae > Arvicanthis > Arvicanthis niloticus. The sequence goes on from NC_047659.1 coordinate 137,140,073, forward strand.
AAGATCCTATTTCAAAAAGACAGCAAAGCAACATAAAAACTGGAAGAACAGCAGGACTGAAGAGCAGGTCACACCTGGGGAATAGAGCTGAAAGGGTTGGTGGCACCAGGAGGAGAGCAACAATACTAACCAACCAGTGCTCCCCAGGATCTAAACCACCAGCCTGCACATAGGGAGGGACCCATGACTCCAGCTGTATATGTAGGGGAGGATGGCCTTGTCAGGCATAGGTGGGAGAGGAGATCCTTGGTCCCATGAAGGCTGAACACCAATCGGGGAGGAATTCGAGAGTGGGGAGGTGGGAGTGGGGGGCAGGACATTTGATGGGAATGACCCTTTCTTATTAACAGTTATGTGTGTAAGTATTTTACTTTTATTTGTTTTGTGGGGGGAGAAGGGCATACTGCTGTGACACACTTACAGAGTGAATTGATTCCTTACACTATGTGGGTTCTGGGAATGGGCAAAGACATAGAGAGAAGCAGGCATGCCAGCAAACACCGTCACCAGTTGAACAGTGTTTCCTGGCCTTGTTGCATGACCTTAAATCAGGGTCTTACCTGTATCCCAGACTGGCCTGGAGCTTACATCATTTCTCCTGCCCCACCCTCCCGAGTTAAGGGATTACACATGAACCATACTGGCTGAGAGAAGCTTTTTAAGCTGCATCCCCTATAGTGTGTCGTTGGGGTCCTCCCTTGTCGTCTCTCACGGTCTTGCTGCCAGTATTACCTGAATTTCATTTCATTATGTTACAGCTGTTCGCTGGGTTTGTCTTTTTTTCATTTGCATTTTGTATCTCATGCTGTAGCTCAAGGTTTCTAATTGAGAAACCATCTAATTGAGGACCATGGCCTGGTCCTACTCCAGGCTTCTGAGTCCTGGGGTCCAGGCTGGTGCCACCACAGCCAGCTTTGTAGGTGTCAAGGTTTAGAAGCTAGTTACTATATGGACAAAGGCTCTCTCTGTGATAAAAATAAAATGCCCAGTAAAATGACCAGTCCTTAGAATTTGATGTAGAGTGCCAGCAAGGTGCCTCAGAAGGGAAAGGTGACTGCTACCAAAGATAATGACCTGAGTTCAGTCCCTGGGACCTACAGGATAGAGGGAGAGAACCAAGCCCTCTGACTTCCACTTGTGTACCATTACCCACAAGCTCTCTCTACACACAACTAAATACAGAATTTAACATTATTTTATTGTTTTATTTGTTTTGTTTTTAAACTGGGATTTCATGTAGCTCTGGCTGTCCTGGAACTCACTGTAAACCAAGCTGGCCTCAAACTCAGAGATTCACTTTGTTGACAGTTATATATGTGTTAGTGTATACATTTTTTACATTTGTTTGTTTTGTGAGGGGAAGGGGCTTGTGTGTCACAGCACCGTCTCCCAGGTGCTGAGACTAAGGCCTTGCACCACCACACCTGGCAGATTTTTAGTGTTTAAAAATAAGACGTTGGGGCTGGAGAGATGGCTTAGCAGATGCCGGATCTTGCTACCAAGCCTGACAACCTGGGCTCTTCTTTCCCCTGGATACACGTGATAGAAGGAAAGAACTGATATCTGAAGTTTCCCCTCTTACCTCCTCAGTGTGCTGCTGCATGTGTGTACACACATAGATAAATAAATGTAATAGAAATATATGGTATTCATATCTGTGTGTGTGTACACTCATGCACCCCTTGTAATCATAGCACTCAGGAACTGGTGGACGGAGGATGGAGAGATAAGTGGTGGGTACCCTGGTCTACATGGTTCCAGGTCAGCCTCAAGTGCACGTGAGACCTAGTGAGCTAGCTCAGTGGGTCACGGTGCATACCAGCAAGACTGGTGACCTCAGTGTGATCCCCAGGGCCCAACAAGGTGAGAGAAGGAAACCAGCTCCCGTAAGTTGTCTTCTGGCCTCCATACCACGTGCTCCATGGCACGCACTGACACAAAGTGTGCGTGACTGTAGCACGCATACTTATCTGGAATGTATTATGGCTTTAGTGAGAATTACAAAGAGGCCATCCCATCAGCTGTTGCTTGAAACTTGGTGTGACGGCTTCCACCAAGCTAATAGAGTCCTGGTGTGGACAGATTGGCCATACTTTCCAGCACCCCACCCCTCACACCCTGTCTGCTTCAGTGCCTCATTCTGCCCTGTAAACTAGGGGCTCCCTATTCTCTGTCTCTGGCTTTGCCAGAGGTTCTCTTAGGATCTTCCTGACCAGTTTTCTTTGCAGATCTAGTCATATCTTGCATGGGCCTAAGGACCTAAGCTTTGTTTATGTGCTGTTGACCACCAGGTCTTAGCATCAAAGTCAGAGATAGCGCACACCATTCTAATTTGGTTTGAACATTTTTTTAAAGCAAACAGAGGCTCAGGCAGAGGCTGGATTTTTTTTTTTTTTTAATTTGGCAGCCCTGGAGAAGCCAGCAGAGAGCCTAATTAAGGCCAGAGGCATCTCCCTGCAGAACCATAGTAGTCTTAGTCTGGTTTCTGATTTGTTGTCTTGTTTTTGTTTGGAAACAGGTCTCACTGTGCAGCTCTGGCTGGCCTGGAACTTGCTAACTTGCTACATAGACCAGGCTGGCCTTGAACTCAGAGACATGCCTACCTCCACTTCCTGTGTGCTAGGATTAAATCAAGGCCTCAGTCTGTGTTTTTAGCTGTTAGTTCTGCCTTTTCTGTTTTGTGGTGCTCCTTGGTTTTGAAACTACGGCCTCAGGGTGCCAGGCAGACACCGTGCTCTGAGCTGTATCCTCATCCCCCTCATGACTTTTTTCAAACACTAAACCAAAGCCATTAAAGTTTAAAAACAGTAGTCTTTTAGAATCTGATATGCTTCTGAATGGATTGCCTGTGGTAAGAGCTGGTGCTTGCATGTGGACACTCATAGCTGATGCCTAGACAACCGTGTCTCACACTCTGCGTGCTTTGAAAGGTTCTCTTTTAGAGCATTTTCTGTTAGGAGAAAAATGCCATACTGTTTCTTGGGCTGTTATCATAGAAGCCAAAACAAAACAAAAACCTGATATATGAAAACTTATTTTCACAGAGGGTTTTCAGCTCTGTTCTGGGGGGTGGAATGTCTCCTGCTGTGGCCTGGCCAGGGTGAGACAAGCAACATCCTCTGTTGTCTGTCTCATGACTGTGCACCAGACAGGTTAGAGACACTGAAGAATGCCTTTAAAACCTGCCCAGGTCAGGACAGTGGCATGGGGAGTTAGCACCAGCACCAGTATTTCCCAGTGAGCCAGCAACATGGCTCAGTGGGTAAAGCCCGAGTCTGATTCCGGGAACCCACGTGGTAGAAGGAGAGAACTGACTCCCACAAATTGTCCCTAGACCTCCACATCCATCCCCTGGCACACACGTGCATACCTACACATAGTCACATACAATAAATGAATGTGTTGGTTATGGTGGCACTAGTCACACACTTTAATCCCAGGAGACAGAGGCAGGGGGATCTCTGAATTCCAGGCCAGCCTGGTCCAAATAGAGAGTTCCAGTACAGCCAGGGCTATACATAGTGAGACTCTGTCCCAAAACAACTTAAACCCACTAGGTCATTTCTATAGAATGTTTTGTAGAACAGAGTCAGGGTGATGTGTTTCCACACAGATCTGCTTAGTCTGGGATCCAGGACATGTTAGAACACAGGCCCTCTCCCCCAGCTAATCGTATCTGTACTGTACTGTTGGTCTGTGTGTCTGACAAATTGTTTGTGTACTAGGGTGTGTGAACAGTGCAGGCAGGGCCTCCCTCTCTGCTGGGTCTCATTCAGGACATGGTTCTGTGACTCACACCTGTAACTAGCAGAAAATCAGCTCTTAGACCTTGACCTGGCACTGGACATGACTTTGTAGCTACCTTTTAAGGTTACATTTTACCGAGCCAGGGTTTAATTTTAATACTGCAGTCCAAGGGATACACAGCAGTTCCTCCTTGTAGGAGACAGTAGTGAGTGAGTGGTCCAAGCCTGTAATCCCGGTTGGAAGTGAGTTCAGGGCCAGCGTCTAAATAAAAACAGAAATATAGACACTGCCACAAAGACTTTACTTCGGAAACTGTAGAGGTGCAGTTCATAAAATGATCCCAGTTGCTGCTGACATAAGCCTTAATCCTACCTCTGAGCCAACCTGTTCTCAGTCACCAAGCTGTAGCGCAGGCTGAGCTGTTTTCCACGTGTGTCCTGCATGCTGCCTCCGCCCCAGGCTGGTTACCATTCTTAGTGCCTACAGAGTCTTTCTGGGATGCATCGGGGAGCTTTCTGGAAAACCCAGATAAAATTACCATGTCTGGGTTCACAGCCCAAGGCTGAAGTCCTTAGACCACAGCACTTCCCAGGAGCCCTGTCTGCACCTCCCCTATGGCCCCTTCCTTACCTGTGGGTCAGACCTCTGCACCCACTCCCTTCCCCAAACACAACACTCTCTCTGCATCTGGAACCTTCTTCCCCCTCCTGCCTGGTCCCCTGCTGCTGCTCCTCTCATCTCTGGAGATACCTCATTTCTACAGAGAAGTCCTGCCTCCCCCTGCCAGCCCTGCTGGGTCCCCTACGCTCCTGACACTGGCTGTCTGGCTAGGATTCCTTATGCTGTCCTTGTAGGGCCGAGCTCTGTGAGCAGGTGCCCACCTGTTGCACACTGGCACACTGCAGAGCACAGTACCAGGCATGGTTTGAGAAGTAGTGGGTGGTTGCTTCCTCCATAGGGAGGTGAAGGGGTCCGAGTCATTTGAACATTGGCTAAAGTGATATTTAATCCTTTGCTGGATACTTTTGATTTGCCATTGTACATTAGAAAGAGACTGGCAAACAGGCCTGATGTTTTGTAACTTTTTCTTAAAGACATTTCTTATTCCTCTACGAAGCCCAGGGTTGGTTGTAGCGGTGACACTGAATGCTTAGCAAAAAACCAGATGACAGCTTGCTGTGTAGCCCAGGCTGGTCTTGAACTTGAAGCCATCTGTGTCCACCCCCAACGCCTCAGATATAAGTGTTGTGACTACCACTGCACTCTTGTTACTAGGGGTTGAACCTAGCGCATTGTGCCCCCTAGGTCGGCGTCCCACCATTGAATACTCTATGCTATCCTCACTCCACCCTGCCTTTTTTTTTTTTTTTTTTTTTTTAAAGACAGGAACTAGCGGCCGGGCAGTGGTGGTGCATGCCTTTAATCCCAGCACTTGGGAGGCAGAGGCAGGTGGATTTCTGAGTTCAAGGCCAGCCTGGTCTACAGAGTGAGTTCCAGGGCAGCCAGGGCTACACAGAGAAACCCTGTCTCAAAAAACAAAAAACAACAACAACAACAACAAAAGACAGGAACTAGCCTTAACCTTGCCGCGCAACAAGCCCCTGGTTCTCTTACATCTGCCCCCAGTGCTGGGTTATAGGTGAGCATGTCCAGCCTGGCCTGGAGCCAATCTTCCTGCCTCAGCCTCCCAGTAGCTGCCCTTACAAGCCCATGCCACCAGGCCTAGCTACCCAGTCTGCCTCTGAACTCGCAATGGGACAAGCTCTGAAGCCTGCTGAGGACTGTACCTGGTGTTGCTAGGTTTTCCTGTTGGGGAATGCTTGCTTGGTGCTGTTCTGAAGTTTTTGTTTACCAAGGTTGCATTTTTCACTGTAGGCGTTACTTCTGTGTGTTCACCATCACAATGGGCCCTGGCTCACCCTCATCTGAGTGTGTTGTCAGGAAAACTGGGAGCCTGTATGTAAGATAGACATTTGGCTGCTTAGAAGTTTAGAAGCTTCTGGGTGGATTCTTGTCAAGGGCAGTGAGCAGAGATCGTTGGCCCAGGGACAGAGTTCTCTGTGGGGTGTTCCTGTGTGGCTTTGGTCAGCTCTCCTGTGGGTCTCTAGGACTCCCATGGCCTCTGGGAGTGACCTTGGCCTCCAGCTGGGCCCTCCTGGACGGTCACCTTTACACTTTAAGCTCACACCCTGCACCCTGGCCTGCTGCCAGCGGGTTTCTTTCCCAGTGGCTGGAAACTGATTAGCTGGGTGGGAGGACAGAGGTGCCTTTGTGCCGCGTAGTGCTTCTGAGAATTTAGAGCGAGCATTCAGAGGGAGCCTTAAACCAAGCCAAATTATGCAGATTTGGGTTTTCTCGGTAGGGTTTCCCATGAGCAGGCATGTAGGCAGCTTGCTGGCCTTCTCAGCTTTGTGGTCTGGAATTCCCCGGGACGTGTTACGCAGGCTTCCCCTATTGGTTGTTCTGAAATAGACAGTTCAGTGTAAGACTAATAATCCTAACGGCTTTTATCGAGATTTTTGCCAAATCCTCCTGCTTCAATGGATTTATTTCTCAAACCAAACTATAAAGCAACTTTCTGCCTAAGGACACAACTCTTTGTGAGAAGATCTGGGTGGAGGGATGGCAAGACAGGGTGTCCCTAGGGCTCCCTCATGTGGCCTGAGGAGCCACACACTCGTACCCTGAGGTGTGGAGAGGAACCTGGAAGTTACTAGTGAAGTCTAGTGAAGACCTAGGTTCTCCCTGTCTCGGGTTCTTTTGTATTCTAATTCCTTGGGCTGGGATCTGAAGATAATGATGGATGCCCCTGGCTGGGGGGCAGGTCCCTGGCTAGGGGGCAGGTCCACTGAGAGGGCAGCAGGGTTTCTGTAGTCCTGGGCTGTCTATAAGGGAATCTCCAGCTACTTATTTTGGAGATGAAGGTGCACATGAGAGGTTTAGTTTTTTGGAGACAAGGTCTGTGTTGTCCTGGCTGGCTTTGCTGTGTAGCTGAGGATAGATGGGTGGCCTTGGGTTCCTGATTCTGCCTCCGTGTCCCAAGCCATGTATTCTTATTACTGAAGTATTGTTTGTCTTTGTTCATCGACTGTTTCCCAGGTAGTTTTGGTTTGGGGTTTAGCTTGCTTGGTTGGCTTATGTTTTTGCTTTGTTCTCTGAGATAAGGTCTGCTGTAGCCCAACCTGGGCTCTGACTCAGATGTCCTGTGAGAGCCTCTGGACCTTCGGACTCTAAGCCTGAAAACCAGCCCAGCCTGAAGTGGCTTCCGCTCTTCTCCCACTGCTCAGTCTGTTCCTAGCCCTTCCTTCCCAATGTTCCATCTGTGTTTTCTGCCTTCACCTTGTGACAGTGGTGTCTGGGGCTGTCTCCAGCATGTGACAGACTCAGCTGGCTCAAGGAATTAGCAACCTCCAATTGCAGGTGCAGAGTTAGCACTTGTGTTTGTATGTGTTTGTTGTGACTTACTAGGTATCAGCACTACTCTTTCTTTTTTGTGGTGTGTGTATGTGCGTGCGTGTGCATGGAGGTTGGAGGACAACTTGAAGGCGTTGGCTCTGCTATATGGGTGGTCAAACTCCAGTCACCAGACTTGGCGGCGAACACGCTGACCACTGAGCCATTTCACCAGCAGCAAAGGAAGTAGGACTGAAAACAAGGCTTTCCACCATGGAGGGAAGTCTGCTGGGAATGAAGAGACAGGGCGCAACTTAGATGGGGCAGGAGCTCCAAGTTTGCCAGAGTCCTTGCCACCCTGCACCCAGTCTGTCACAGCACTGACGTCGCACCTGGTTGAAAACATGAAAGATCTCACACTTCTGTCTCTGCCAAAGTGGGAGCGAGAGATTCAGAGCCCATGGGGCAGAAGGGAGTTTATTTGTTGAGAGACAAACATTCTAAGCCTTTGCCGCACCCTGGCTCCACGCAGTTAAGCTGTGAATGCTACGGCGTGGTTAGCTTTGACCCTTCAGCTGCTGGTGCTAAAACTGAACCCAGGGCTTCACTAGTTCAAGGCAAGTGCCCCCTCCCCCCCACTGCTACACCCCAGCCACCTTTCTCCCCTGAGTTTCTTGAAATGAGTGTCCCTCCCCTCTCCTTCTTTCTCTCCTGAGTTCCTTGGAATGAGTGCCCCTCCCCCTGTCCTTCTTTTGGATGTGATAAATATGCAAAGTAGAAGTGTTCTAATTAAATTCAGGAAAACATGCATTTAAAGAAGCTGTTTTAAGCAGGCAGGTTGGGATAACTCTAATCCTAGCACAGCAAAAGCAGAGGCAGGAGGATTGCTCCTGCATGGCCTACATGGTGAGCCTAGGCTGCAGTGTGAGGCTGTGTCTCCTTTGTTTTCTTTCCCTTTCAAGACAGGGTTTCTCTGTGCAGCCTAGGCTGTCCTGGAACTCACTCTACATATAGACCAGGCTGGCATTGAACTCAAGAGATCCTACCCCTGCCTCCGAGTGCTGCGATTAAAGGTGTGCACCATCACCCTGCTAAGAGATACTTTATTTTTTAGGTAGCTGATGTAAAATAATTTTTATTCTGGCTGGAGAAGTGGCTTAGCTGTTAAGAGCACTGGCTTTTCCCCAGAGGACCCAGGTTCTATCCTGAACATTCATATAGTGGCTTACAACTGGTGTAACTCCAGGGCAAACACCACCCACTTCTGACCTCTGAGGGCACCAAGCATACATGTGGTGCACATACACACATGCAGGCAAAACTCCCATACGGGGGATATATTTTAAAAATTTTTTAAATTCTGAGGAGATTTCATGTGGTTTAGGCTGGTGTTGAACTCAATATGTAGGTGAGGCCGCCCTTGGACACTTCCTGCCTCTGCTCACGAGAGGTGGGATTTTAAGTGTGAACCACTAAATGTGTGTACATGTGTGCCAACAGTGTGCACATAAAGATCTGAGAGTTGAGTCTTTATCCTACCATGTGCGTCCTGGGAACCAAACTCAGGCCCTCAGTCTTGGCAGCAAGCACCACTAAGCCATCCTGCAAGCCCATGCTTGATTTCTTAAAATGAGTTTGTAAACTGAACATTGGAAGTACATCCTGTAATCCAAGCTCTTCAGAGGCTGAGGCAGGAGGATTGCCTTGAGTACCAGGTAAAACCCCGGGGACAGGAAGGTGAGAAGAGATGAAGTTGTAGCCAGGAGTGGTGACATCTACATGCATAGTCCCAGTGTCTCAGCTGCCTGGGTGACCGAGGCCAGCCTAGCAGTGTGAGACTCCTGAGAAAAGGAGGAAGGAAATGCAAGCCCGTAAGATCTGCCTCGCGTTATTTTGTTGTTTTGGTTTTTAGATTTTGAGACAGAGTTTCAGGATGTAGTTCAAGGGGACCTCAAACTTGCTGTGATATAATATAGCTCAGGTGGGCCTTGAACTTAACATCCTCTACCTTCTGCCTTAGGCTTCTGAGCACCAGGGTGACAACAGCTGTGTGGGCCATGCTTGACTGCATCACAGTTCACTGGCCAGTTAATGTGTTCAGTAGTAACATTGGAGATGCGTGAGAGGGCCCTCTAGTGTCTTTTTGTGGCATGGCAGTCACCGGTGCAGTTCTCATGGTCTGGCTGAGTAAGCTGACACTCAGAAGCTGATCTTGACGTGCTGTGTGCATTGCCTGGCGTTGTCCCCTGCCAGGTCAGTGTGGGTGGGAGTGTTTCTCAGTGGGTCCGTAACCGTCCTGTGTCTGCTCTCTCCAAGCAGAAGAAGCTGACTACAGTGCCTTCGGCACCGACACCCTTATCAGGAAGAAGAACATGTTGAGCAGCGTGCTGCGTCCCGACAACCATAGGAAGAAGCCTCACATCGTCATCAGCATGCCTCAGGACTTCCGGCCTGTGTCGTCCATCATCGATGTGGACATCCTCCCGGAGACGCACCGAAGGGTCCGTCTGTACAAATATGGCACAGAGAAACCCCTGGGCTTTTACATCCGGGATGGCTCCAGCGTCCGGGTGACACCGCATGGCTTAGAGAAAGTCCCTGGGATCTTCATATCTCGGCTGGTCCCTGGGGGTCTGGCCCAGAGCACGGGCCTGCTGGCTGTCAACGATGAAGTTTTAGAAGTAAACGGTATAGAGGTGTCCGGGAAGAGCCTGGACCAGGTGACTGACATGATGATAGCCAACAGCCGCAATCTCATCATCACCGTGCGGCCGGCTAACCAGAGGAACAACGTGGTGCGCAACAGTCGGACTTCTGGCAGCTCCAGCCAGTCTACCGACAACAGCCTCCTGGGCTACCCACAGCAGGTGGAGGCCAGCTTCGAACCAGAGGACCAGGACAGCGATGAGGATGACATCATCATTGAAGACAGTGGCGTGCCACAGCAGATCCCGAAGGCCACCCCTGACGCCCAGAGCCTGGAGTCCCTGACGCAGATCGAGCTCAGCTTTGAGTCGGGACAGAACGGGTTCTCTCCTCCTCAGGACACGAGCCTGGACACAGAGCTGGAAAGCCGAGCTCCGGACCAGAAACTCTTAGAAGAAGATGGAACGATCATAACGCTGTGAGCCACCACGGTGTTTTCTGAGTGAGGGTGTGAGGAACAGTGGAAGTGAGGCACGTGACTGATGCTGCGGACCTCGGGGCCATGATGTTCCAGGACAGGCCTCAAGTGTGGCTGGGGCGGGAAGGGTGTCTGCCGGGCCAGGCTGCTGTGACACGAGCTTCCATAGCCGTGGAGCAGGTGCTGCTTCTCTGACTGAGGCCTGCCTGGAGCTGTGCTGCAGCCGGTGTCCTCCTCCCTGGAGCCGTGCTGCAGCCGGTGTCCTGCCTGCAGAGCCTGCTCTTTGTCTCTTGTGAAGTCTGATGTCTCTGTTAGCCGCTGGGAACCTCGGTTCTTAGATTCCCAGCATTGATGTTTTCTGACTTTAAAGTGTTCCTCTGTTAACTGTGACAAATTATTTTTTCATGTGCAGTTTTTGTTCTGTCTTCCGTTTCCTAAGACTTTAGCTGGCCATGTTTAGGGGCACCTCTCCCACTGCCCTGGAGCAACTCCTGTTGTCCCCACCCTGGAGCTTTACAGTTGCAGGGTGCTGTAGTCCTTCATCCCAGTCCATTGGAGATTGTTTCAGTGTATGGGCACACTTGTGCGCTTGTGCATGTGTGTGTGTGTGTGTGTGTGTGTGTGTGTGTGCGCGCGTGTGAGAGAGAGAGAGATTTGCAGCACAGTTAGTTGGCTCCCTCACTCTCCCAGTGTCCCAGGCAGTGTGGATCATTAGATAAAAAGGCCCCCAGGTTCAGAGACTTACACACAGTACAGATGTGCACTTTGTATTCAGAAGACGGAGTTTTCTTCCTGGGGATCTAGGGTGCTGCCTGCATTTGGGGAAGCCCGTGTAGGTTCACCACTCAGCGGTGGTGAGCATTTGAGTCTATTTATTCTTCCCTGTGCGTCCATTCAGGAGGGAGCCGCGGGTGTCTTCCCTTACCTGGCTCCCTCATGTTACATGCACAGCCACCGAGAGCCACACGTGTGGGCTCAGGTTGCCCCGAGGCCTGAGGTGGACAGTTATTTATTTCTTACCCTTACGGTGGCCAAGTGTGGACACCTCACGGCTGTGTACTGACTCCGAGTTGAAGGTCTTTCCTCCATATTAAGAGCCGGCAGAAGTGAAGTCTTGATCCAATGAAGGGTGCCGGACTCCATCGTGTTATCTGCAAGCACCTGGCTCAGGTGGGGTGCAGTGACCCCGCGACTGATGGACTCACTGAGCTCCTCCTCTCACGAGGCACCACTTGCTAATAGCGTTCCCCCTTTGACACTGTGCGCTCTCGGGTGGAAGGCAGCCGTAGGCACAGAAGGCTCAGTTGCATACATGAATTAGGGTGCATGGGCTCAATGTTGTAAGTAAAGATATTTCACATACTACCTCTCTCCTCTCTCTCTCTCTCTCTCTTTTTTTAACAGAGTTTTAACATTAGAACTTTTCTCTTGGGGAAGAAATACTTCAGGGCTGGTCTTTTGTATAAATTTTAACTAAACACAGATTTCTCTTCTGTTTGAAAATGGAGCTCAAAGCTGCTGACACTGATTTAATTTAAAGGACAATAGTGTTAGCAGTGAGGTCGTACCAGTGAAGTGAGTGGTCAGTAGACCTTCTGTGAGGCCAGCTGGTCTTGGCTACGGGGGTCCGTCCCATCGGCTCAGTTCTTTAGTTCAGGAGCGGAAGTGTCGGTGGCTTAGCGTGCAGTTCTGTTGCCCCGAACGTTGAGCCTCACTGTGAATTCTGTTCTGTCCTCCGTCAACCATGTCAACCAGATGCTGTGCTGTTGTGAACCATGAATTTTCTAATTAAATTTTACATGCTATAACATGATTTTTACATGAATGATACTTTGTTTAAACTATTAAATGTCAGTATTTTACTACAATTTTATTATAAAATGTACATTATCACTAAATGAACTTTGATTTAAAAAAAATCAAGTTAGCTTTAGTTACATATTATTTTTTACATAAATAAATAAAAACGGACTTGTATAAAGGCTACTTTCTTGTTTGAAATTGTATGAAAAGAGTACGTAAGGATAGTTACCAAGCATCTTTAGTTACTGCCTAGGGAGGGAAACTGAGGCACAGCTCATCCCTTGACCCTTTTCCAGGGCTAAATGCTGAGCATCCAGCCTCAGTCACCACGTTCCACACCCTGAGCTACACACCAAGCCTGTTTTACTCTTGTAGTTTGAGTAGTCCAGGCTGGACTCCCAACTCCTGGCACTCGGCCTCTCTGAACTGGGATAACAGGCACAGGCCATGTGACCATTTCCTGGTGGTTTGGTTTGGTTTTCATTTTAGGCCAAGTGCAGTGACATACCTTTGAGGTCCAGCACTCAAGAGGCAGAGGCAGTCAGATCTCTGAGTCCTGGGCCAGCTTAGGCTACATATTGAGGACGGACGTGTTATTGAGATAAAGTACGCAGGGCGGTGGTGGCACACGCCTTTAATCCCAGCACTTGGGAGGCAGAGGCAGGTGGATTTCTGAGTTCGAGGCCAGCCTGGTCTACAAAGTGAGTTCCAGGATAGCCAGGACTACAGAGAAACCCTGTCTCGAAAAAAAAAAAAAACCAAAAAAAAAAAAAAAGAGAGAGAGAGAGAGAGAGAGAGTATTTTGTGTGTGCAAACACAAGTATATTTATAGTTAGCCTGAGACTCCTACTCCTGCCCCTGCTTGCTGTGTACTGGGTTCTCAGAGGCCTATGCTCAGATGTCTGTGGTTTGCTTTTCTCTTTTGTTATTTGACTTCAGTTTTTTTTTTTTTGGGGGGGGGGGTTGGTTTGGTTTTGGTTTTTTACCTGAGCACAGTTATTTTAGAAAGTCTTCTGTAGCCTCAGGCTAGTCTTGAACTCCTGAAAGTAGCTTTTCCTGCCTCCACTCCCAGGCACTAGCATTACAGACACGTGCCACCAGCCTTGTCTTGTGTTTGACTTCTGGTTTTGGAACTTGATAGGTGACCAGACTGGCCTCTCACCTGCCTCTGCTTCCTGAGTGCTGGGATTAAAGGCTACGCTGCCTATTGGGTTTTTTGAGTGCTCACTGTGTGGCTCAGGTTAACCTTGAACTTGGCTTTGTTCTGACTTGGGGGTCGGGTCCCAGATACATGTATCCTTTATTTTGTGGGCCCAGGTGGGTGGGCCACAGCAAGTGTGTAGAGATCAAAGGACAGCTCTCAAGAGTAAGTCTCCATCCACAGGGGTTCTGAGAATCCACTGTCTAAACAGCAAGCACTTTTAGCACCAGGCCATCTTGCTAGAGGCTGGTATGAATGTACCAGCTTGTATGGCTGTGATTCTACACTCAGTGATTGTTTCCTCTGGCCCTGGGCTGAATCATGCCCTGTACCACCCAAGTGTGTGAGCAGAGTGGTGTTCGTGGGCCTGCACCAGGAGGCTCTAGGTGGTTTGGCCCAGTGAGATTTCCTGGCCTGTGGAACTGAACAGCTGTGTCTTGCTGAGAAACAGGCAGAAAGACCCTGTCTCAAAAAAAAAAAAAAAAAAAAAAAAAAAAAAAAAAAAGAAAAGAAAAAAAGAAGAAAAAGAAATGTAGACAGTTCACCCAAGAGATGACTTCTGCCATTGTGTTACTGATTTAAAATATTAATGCTTGCCAGACCTGGTAGCACAAGCCTGTCATTCCAGCTACTGGGGAGGCTGAGGCAGGAGGATGGCAGGTTCAAGGCCAGTCTGGACAACGTTCCATGTGGGAAGTAAGCAGGACTGGAATGTCAGTAGTGGAGAGGTAGCCTAACGTGCATGAACGTATAGGTTTGACCCCAGTACCAAAAAGTAAATGGGGCACCGAGGCTGTGGCTCGTTCAGTAAGGAGTTTGTTGTACAAGCATGAGAACTTGAGTTAGAGCCAGGTACTGTACAGCCCTGGCTGCGACTGGCTGACCCGTAATTTTAGTGGGATGAGTTCCTGATTCCATAGGAGACCTTGTCTCAGAAGAATAAGATGGAGGGCCAGCAAGATGGTTCGGTGAGTAGAGGTGATTGCTGCCCAATCTTAACAATCCGGGTTCAGTCCCCAGAACCCACGTAATAAAGAGAACCAACTCCTTCAAGTTGTCCTCTAACCACAAACACAAGTGCTTTTCTTGGTTGGTTGGGTTTGGTTTTTCACAACAGGATTTTTCTGTGTCACCTTGGCTGACCTGGAACTTGCTCTGTGCTGGAATTAAAGGTGCCCACCACCACACCCAGAACACATTCTGTAACATCAAGAAGGTGCAGAGCAGTTGAGAAGACATTCAGTGTTAACCTCAGACCTCTGCATATAAGTTTGCATATGTACATGCACGCTGTCATGAACATGTGCATGCCACATGTGTACACATGACCATGTGCATGCCACAGACATGCACACAACCATTAGTGGCTGGTGACTACAACCTAGGCAGGGCCCTCCCTGTTTCCTTCTTACTCCTTCTCTCAGGCAGGTTTCCTCCTTTCAGAGAATGTGGCCTACAGAGACCTATTCCATCCCTTTACTTGGTGTCTTTGACCCACCCTGTGCCTGAACCAAGCAAGCCCAGTGACATCTCTGCCCAGCCTGGGACACAAGGCTAACCATGAGGAGGGAGGTTTTCCCTTAGATTGGGATACTAGCCTCTCAGGAAGAAGGTTCAAGTACAGATACCCTGTCTCAATACAACAAAAATAAACAATGTACCAGACACAGGGACTGGAGATGGCTGCTCATCTAGAGGACCCAGGTTCAATTCCCAGCATCCATGTCTGGCAGCTCAGAACAGCCTGTAACTCCAGCTCCAGGGGATCCCGCATCCCCTTCCAGCCTCTGTGGGCATCCACACATGTGACATTCACTTATGGACACAAACCTCATGTGTAAAACAGATACATGTCTCTCTGCAGTGGATGGGAACACACAGTGCTAAATTTTCTTGCTGGTTCCAATGTCCTGGAGCTGGAGTGGAACAGAGCAGATAGGGCTGACAAATGGGGGCCCTGAACCCCTGAAGCAGAGGGTTCTGGGTAACACTGCCTGGTCTGGAGCATACAATATAGATTAGGCTAGTTCCATTATGAATGCTGGAACTGTAGGTTGGAGCCACTGTGTCTTGTCCTTTAATCTTAGGACAGGGTCTCCTGTAATCTAGACTGGCCTCAAACTCACTCAATGTGCTAGGATGATTTTGAACTCCTAATCTGCCTGCCTCTGCCTCTCAAATGCTGGCAATTATAAAACATGAGCCACCACACCTGGCTTTTTTCTTCCTATCTTCCTGAGAATTGAACTCAGAAACTTGAGCAGGCTGGGCAACACTAACGCTCTGACTGGCAGCCTCAGCTCTCTCTATATGGCTTCCAGCTTTAATAAGCCCTCAGGAGTTGTGTCTTCCACACCCATCAGCTTCTATGCTGCATCAAAGGGGTTACCCATTCTCGGAGCCTGGAATTCATTTTCACTTGTGTCATTAGCTCTGTAGACAAGGCAATACCTTGGTATGGCTGGCATTCTCAGGGCAGCAATTTAAATCTGTCTGGAGCAGTCCTGCCCTGCTTATCAGCAAGGTGAAGGTATTCAGCCCTTCAGAAACAGTTCTGATGGCTGTGATAAGTCCTCACAGCAAGGGAGGAATCGCCGAAGGTGTGCAGTGAGCCCCAAGGAACCCCAGGCTGCATGGCTGTGTTGTGTCATCTGCTAGGAGATACGCCAGCATCTGACCCACTACAACCCACTGAAGCCTATCAGCACAGACTTCTCTGTCCAGACTCCCAGGATGCTCAAGGACATGAGCAAAGAGCACTCACACCGTCCTCATACTGCAGGAGGCTGCTCTCAACTCAGGCAAGCAGCCTGTACCGGAGTTCTAGAACATAACTTGTTCCCAGGCTACCTGGCCAGAAGGGACAGAGACGCAAGGGAAGCTATTTCCAGCCCTCTGCTGTTTGTCTCAGGTATGTGCCCTAACGGACTGTCCAAGTGTGTGCTTAGTGACTCAGAAACTAAATCATTAACTCAGCTGCTAGCTGGAGAGCCACAGACTGCCTGCCTTCCAGGGATGCCAGGACAATGCTGAATGAGGGTAACAGTGCCAGGCGGGCTTCTCGAAGAGATGTAAGCAACCTTCCCCGAGATTGGGATCAGAGAGCAGCTTATAACTCAACGGTCCACACAGGGAGTCAGACAAAGAGTGATTATTTCTTTGGGGGGAATCATGGGGGAAGCTGATTTCAAAACACACAGTGGGGGGGTTGGGGGGGGGGCTCAGCAGGTAAAGGCACTGCCAGCGAGCCTGATGACCTGAGTTTGATCCCCCCAGGAGTCAAACTGGGGAATCCTGAAACTTGTCCTCTGACCTGCAGATCCATGCACACACACACACCTACATATGCATATGTGAATAGATGCGGAAAAATAAGAAAAACCACAGGAGGTCTGGGGGCACCCTCAGTTGGTAGAGCTTGCCTCACGTCCACATGGTCCTGGGTCCCATCTCCAGCACAGAATAACCCAGCATTTTGATACATGCCTGCATGGCCTGCATTCTGGACCAAAGGGTCAGGGGTTCAAAGGTCATCCTCAGCTATGCAGCAAATTTGAGGGCAGCTTGAGCTATGTGAGACCTTATCAGTAAACAAAGTATCAAATATGCCTAGTCAGGAACAAGGGTCCACACTTGTAATCCTGACATACAGGAAGCTGAGGCAGGAGGATTGAGAGGTAGAGGTCACATTGTACTACATGAGGAATCTGTACTGCCTCTAAACCACATACATACTTTTCTTTATTCATTTATTTCTGATCTCTTTTTTTTTTTCTTTTTTAATTGGGGAAGGGAGAGTGTGCACGCCACGGTGTGTGAAGTTGGCCTCTCCACCATCTTTTGTGTTTTGTTTTTTGAGACAGGGTTTCTCTATGTAGCCCTGGCTGTCCTGGAACTCGCTCTGCAGACCAGGCTGGCCCAGAACTCACATAGATCAGCCTGCCTCTGCCTCCTGAGTCCTGGGCTTGAAGTGCTGTCCACCAGCAGCCGGGCTATCCTTTCACCTTTAAGTGGGCTCTGGGTCCAAAGAACCATTTGAACTCAGTCCATAGAGCCATCTCTCCACAATGAGCCTTCTCTCAATGAGATTGTATTCCACTGTCTTTTATTTATTTGTGAATGTATGTGTTGTTGCCACCGTACCACACTTGTGACAATTTGTGGGGTCTGTTCTGTCTTCCATGGAGCTCCGGGAGATGGAACTTGGGTGATAAGGCGTGGCAGAAGTGCCTTTAACCACTAAGCTGTCCCAATTGAATTGGGTGCGAGTGCGCGCGCGCGCGCGCGCACACACACACACACACACACACACACACACACACACACACACACACACACACACGATCCACTTGGATGTGAAGTTAAGCTCTCTGCACAGCACACAGCGATGATAAGCAAAGCTCTCCGCACTGTGGCCCCAGGCCCCGTGGGAGCCCACAGGAAAGCCTGTGTGACTCTGCTGCATCCCAGGGGCCTTGTTCCCCGGGAGCTGGCCTCACTGCCCTCCTCCCCAGGAGGCCTTGGCTTGTGCCTCCAGTGCCCGTGCCCAGTGGGGCTGGCGTGTGCCTCCAACAGCCGGGCACGCAGAGCCAAGGGAGCCGGAGAAAATCCGCGGTAAAGGGAGGCGCGCCAGCAGCAGCCGGGCTGGGCAGCAGGCCAGGCGGGCCAGGCGCCTCCGCCTCCACCCTTGAAGCGCAGACATCCTGCCGGGCTGCCCACTTGCTGTGGGGCTCCCAGGGGAGCTCAGACCCCTTAGAAGCCCTGCGTACAGTCTTGAAACCGAGGACTATGGGCCTGATCCGGAAGGCTGATGGGTTGGACGTGAAGGTGAAGCCGCTCTGCCAGCCCTCCCTCACCCGACTGAAGGCACAGGTCACCCCGCAGGCTCTCAGAGCCACTACTGTGCCTCTACATTGGTGTCTTTGGGATCTTGGTGCCTGTTTCACAGCCCAGGAAGATGACTAGACTAATTCGGCTTCCGACCACAATGTTTCTTTTTTTTTTTTTTTTTTTTTCATTCCTCATTTAGCTGTGCTAAGACAAACCATACTTAAGAGAGGATGAAATATTTAACAGCGGCCATGCATAATTCATGGTCCGGCTGACGCTACTTTCCGGCCCTCAGCCTAGCCCTCATTAGGGTTTCTCAGACACCCGGCCACCATCTTGCGTCCTTGACATCTGCCCAGCTTGACTTTTCTTCCCAGTGCTAAGTGTACATTTTTCTGCGTGAAAGGGAGATAGGATCATGTCCCCTTGGTTTCTTTCTTCATGCGTGGCACCTAACGGAGGGTTTCACACATTAGGAAAGGAATCCACCTTCTGCCGCTGACCCCTGGGTCACAGACCAGTGACCCAGTTTCATAGTGTTTCATCCATATTGTAGTATGTGTCCACCTCATAGCCAAAGCAAAAACTACAGACCCTGTGTGGCCCTTGGGTGTATGTGGGCAAAAAAAAAAAAAAAAAAAAGAACCGGAAGAAAGAAAGAAACTGGGGGTTAGTAGGGTAAAGGCGCTTGCTGTCAACCCTGATGACCTGACTCAAATCCCCCAGAGCAATATGGTAGAAAGAGAATAGATTCCCTCAAGTTGACCTCTGACCTCCACATGGGCACCATGTCGTGTGTGACCCCCTCCCCCACATACTCATAAAATAAGCGTTAAATAATTAAACACACTTGTGTTTAGTTTCATGTAGTTTAAGACAGGGTCTTATGTGTTCCAGGCTGGCCTAAAATTCAGTCCACAGTGGAGGATGACCTTGTCCTTCTGATCTGCACCCCCCACCCAGACCTCTGCAGCACAAAACACCATTTGCAGTCTGTGTTGTGCTGGGGATGGGACCCAGGGTTTAATGTGAGGGGAGGTGGGGTGAGGCAAACGCTGTCCGTACTGAGTGGTGGGCCCGACCTCCTCCTGAACTGTGTTACTGGATATGGGCATTCGCTTGGGAAAACGGGATCAGCCTAGGGTAGTGGCACACACCTGTGACACCAGCTCTTGTGAGGTGGAGGCAGGAGGATCGGAAGTTCAAGGTCGCCCTCAGGTCCATAGCAAGTATGAGGGCTGGCTGGGATGCAAGGCATGCTGTCAGAAAGGAAGGAGGGGGGAAAGAAGGAAGGGAGGGAGGGAGGGAGAGAAGGAGGCAAAAAGGAGGGAGAGAAGAAGGAAGGGAGGGAGAAAAAGAAAGAAGAAAGGAAGGAAGGAAAAAAGGAAGGAGAGAGGAAGGGAGGAGGGAGAGAGTAGAGAGCAAGGAAGGGAAAAGTTTCCCCTTTTCTTTCCAAAACCAGCATCTGCTTCCACCTCCTCCTCTGGGAATTCTCCAGAGGAGACACTGGACAAGCGTAGAAATCGGTGTTCACTGTGTCCACCACAGCCCAGCACTGCCGGGTCAACAGGTAACCGGAAAGAACAGCAAGGCTTTACAGGACAGCTGGTGTGCCGGGTCTGATGGAGGAAGCAGCCACACAGGGTTTCACTGTACACAGCCCTCTAAGAAAAGCAAGCTTAGCCACAATTCCTCCATGCTGTGCTCCTGATGTTGTCAAACATGCACGATGCAGGTGCGTGCTAGGGATCTGAAGCCTTATTTACCTCTGTTTGGGTTCTATGGTTCATTTGGTTTGTTTTGGAGAAAGGGTCTCACTATGTAGCACAGGTTAGCCTCCAACTTATAATTATCCTTCTGCCTCAGCCTCCCGGGGGATAGAATTACAAAGTGAACCAAAGGCTGGGGTCGCATGGACATCTGTGCATTATGACTTTTTTATTTTTACATTTTTATGTATTTTATAGTGTGTGCACGCATGCACGTGTACGTGGTGCGTGAGAGACTGTCTTAGTTAGGTTTTTATTGCTGTAAAGAGACACCATGACCAAGGCAATTCTTTTAAAGGAAAGCATTTAATTGAGGCTTGCTTACAGTTTCAGAGGTTTAGTCTGTTATCATGGTGGGAAGCATGGCAGCAGGCAGGTCTGATCCTGGAGGAGGTCTGTATCCACATCCACAGGAAACACAGGCAGCAACGGCTGAAGAGAGAGACATTGTGCCTGGCTTGGGCTTTTGAAATTTCAAAGGCCACCCCCAGTGGCATCCTCCAACAAGGCCACACCCCCTCCAACAAGGCCACACCCCTCCAACAAGGCCACACCTCCTAATCCTTCTCAAGTAGTGCCACTCCCTGATGACTAAACATTCAACTATACAAGCCCTGGGTGCCATTCTTATTCAAACCAATACCAAAAAGTAGGGCTATAGGACAACCTCAGGAATATGTTCTCTCCTTCTACTGTAGAGTGAAAAATTATAAAGGCCATTTTATGAAATATGTGTACATTTTTCCGCCTTACAGAACTCAGAACTGAAAATAAGATTTCAGGCCTTCACATTCCAGGTGAAGGACACTTGCTGGATTACATTCCCCAAGCCTCACCCAAGGCAGGAAGGCATTCCTGACTACAGATAAAGATGTTATCACCTAGGTGGGGCCATAGCCCTATAGCCGGAAAAAGTGACTCTAGATCATTTGGGCTAGATTCTCTGAAATGTTCCACTGTTCTTGGTTACCCCTCCCTTGGTCTTCCCAGTGCTATGTTCAAAATTTGTAAAACAACCAATCATGTGTAAGCGCGCGAAAATGCCTTCCTTCCCCCACCCCATGCTATAAAAGACCCTTTATCCCACCACACGTGGCCAAAAACCCTGCTCTTGGAGCTAAAGAGCTTGTCGTTTTTGACCGCCGGCTCCTCCCCTAATAAACCTCTGCTGATTGCATCCAGGTATGGTTTCTTGTGATTTTTGGGTGGTCGCGATTCCGGAGGCTTGAGGAAGGGTCTCCCGAGTATGGGGGTCTTCACTACCATGTGGGTCCTGGGGATCAAATGCAGGCCATCACATTTTGGTGGCAAGCATTGTGTATGCCTGAACTGTGGATTTAGGGATGACCTTGTTTGAGATCGTGTCTAGCTATGTAGCTGGCCTCAAATGTTCAATCCTCAGGCCCTAGCTTCCCAAGAGTGGGGATCAACCATGTGCTACCAAACCTTTTGTTATTCCCCTCCCCCAACCAAATTTATTCTGAAATCACGTGTCACTTCTGAGAACAGCCCCATAGGCTCAGATGCTGGAACACTTGGTCCCCAGTTGGGAAGAATTAAGAGGTGTGGCCTTGTTGAAGGAAATGTGTCCGTGTGTCACTGGGGCCAGGCTTTGAGGTTTCAAAACTCTGAGTCAGGCCCAGTGTTCGTCTCTCTCTGCCTGCTGCCTCTGGGGATATAGAACTCTCGGCTCCTTCTCCAGCACCATGTCTTCCTGGACGCTGCCATGTTCCCCACCATAGTGATAATGGATTAGGTTCCTGAAACTGTAACTCAGCCCCAAGTAAATGTTTCCTTTTATAAGATGTTGCCTTGGGCAGGGTGTCTCTTCACAGCAATAGAAAGGCAACTAAGTTTCACTGTGTAACTCTGGCTGGCCTTTAGCTGTCTGCCTCTGCCTCCCAAATGCAGGGATTAAAGGTATGGGCTGTGTGGGCCACCATACCTAGCTTCTTTTTCTTTTCTTTTTTCTTTCTTTCTTTCTTTTTTTTTTTTTTTTTTTTTTTGGACAGTTTCATGTAGTCCAGGCTAGATCTCCTGCAGCCTCTATCTAACTGAGGCTGGCGTTGAAGCCCTGACTCTTCCGCCTCCACCCGAGTGCTGGCATTACAGGAGTGAATCTGTTTGTGTGCTGAGAATAGAACCAGACTCTGTAACCTAGTGACGGCGGCACCCCTACCCCTAAACTACACACTTTAAACAAAAGACGTCTCTAGGGACTGAGTCATACCTCGGTGACACAGTGAAGAAGGGCAGACCATCAAACTTCAGTCACTTGAGATGTGCCACTGTCTGTGTCAATAGTGGACACACCCTTGATGAAGACAGACACAGTGCAGTCTGCAAGAGCAGCAGCTTTCTGGTAGACTAGGCTCTGCCATCCTGTCCAGGTAAATAAAGTGGGTGGGGCGGCGCTCAGTGTGTCAGTGCTTAATGCAAGGGTGAGATTGGAAGTTCAAGTCCCTTGTGCCCTGTATGTGCCAGCTGGATCCAGCAGCTGCCTGTCATCCCAGCATTTGGGAGGCAGAAAGAGGATCCCTGGAGCAAGCTAGCTGTCTAGCCTAGGCAAACAGCAAGATCGGGATTCTAGTAAGAGACCTTGTCTCAGAGAATAAGGCAGAGAGCCATCCAGAAAGACTTCCAACATCAGGTTCTAGCCTACACACACACACACACACACACACACACACACACACACACACACACCAGGTTCACCTGTGCATATACACAGACGACACCAACATGTGTAAACATACATGAACACAAACACCATACACATAGAAAAAGAACAATCTTCCTGAGACTGTCAGAAATCCTGCCATCTTCTACTCAGCCTTCTGTGAAGAACCCACAGTCAGTTCATCACGCCTGCTCTGGCTTCGAGTTGGCCAGATCCCCCAAGTAGAAATGGTCAAATGGCCCAAGGCACTTGCTGCCAAGCCTGGCGACCCTTATGGTGGAAGAAGAGAGTCACCTCTGGCTAACTGTCCTCTGACCTCCACTTTCATACTGTGACACACATGTGCCTGTCCCCCCTGTTCCCTGTACATGTGTACACATAATAATTTCTGACTTCCCAGGAGGTTTGCCACTGACTTGAAACACTGGGGATCCTGGGTCACTTTTATGTCTAAGATAGACCCCCACACACACACACACCGTGTACACTACTCTATGTCAACTTCACTGCAAGCACAAGATCTGTCTGTATGTGTCAGGGACATGTGAGAGGTTGCCACCTCTCTGCTAGAACTGCCATGGACTCAGAGGGAAAGGAGTCTGGGATCGGGGTGGGTCAAATGTCCTGAGCACAGACTGGGACCTGGCAAGGCTCGGGACTCCTTCGGATGCATTTGGAATGTGGGGTACTTGGGTGGCTATAGACAGACGTTAGCTGTAGACAGATGTTGGCTGCAGCCCAGGTTCCTTGAACACCTGCTGTCCTTGGCCACTGGTCCAGGCAGGTCACAGGGAGGCCACCAACCTCCTTCCAGGGCAGCTGGAGTGAACACCCTACTGTCTTCCAACTAAGCCTTTCTCCATCTCTGAGTTCTCAGCTCTTTTAAAAACAGCCTGCTTGATGACGTCAGTGTGCCCTACACAAACAGCTCTGATGAACTCCCAAGCAACTAACTGAACCACCACCCAGGCTCTGAGAGGATGCCATACGAAATATGTCCACCAGGGGGTAGGGATGCCCTGAACCGAGTTAGTATTTGCCATCCTTAATCTCCCGAGCACAGCGCCAGGGGTCTATTCTGCAGCCTGGCAGGGACTTTCCAGCTTGCACAGTCTGGTGGGGCACCGAGCTTCTGGTTCACTTTGAGTCCTTTCCCAGAGAGCCCACATTGAATTTTTCCCCATCATCTTCTCCCAGGGAATCTGTTTCTGCAGCCTCAGCAGCAGCCCCTGGCACGGCTATGATCCCAATGCATGCTTGCCAACCAAGACCCTGCCTGGCAGGTTCACCCGTTACACTGTGATCTGGCCAACTTGGCCCTGTCTTGAAAACACCAGCTTGTTCATTCCACTCCCAGAAGGTGAGGCTCTCTGTCTGCCAGACACTCTTGGAGGCCATTTATGGGGTAAGCATACAGCACCCCTTGGAAAATTGGTAAGCTGCACTGCAGCACTAACTAATGAAGGAAATGAGGCACAGAGAGGTTAATCAACTCTACCAAGGTCACACAGGGTAGCTGTGCACCAGTATTTGAACCTACGTAGGTTGAGTCTACCCGCTGGGTGGTGGCCATCAGAAATGGTTCCCTCCAAAGCCACCTGCCATAATCAAGAGGAGTGAGCGAGGCAAAGTAGTACAATCCTCCAGTCCCAGTGCTTGGACGGCAGGGCTACTTAGAGAAACCAGTTGTAAAACCAAAAACAACAGCAAGGAGAGAGAGAGAGAGAGAGAGAGAGAGAGAGAGAGAGAGAGAGAGAGACACCCGGAGCCTGGGGACATTTGTTTGTTTAATTATTTATTTATTTATTTATTTATTTATTTATTTTTGTTTTTTTGAGACAGGGTTTCTCTGTGTAGCCTTGGCTGTCCTGGAACTCACTCTGTAAACCAGGCTGGCCTCGAACTCAGAAATTGGCCTGCCTCTGCCTCCCAAGTGCTGGGATTAAAGGTGTGTGCCACCACTGCCCAGCTGGGGACATTTGATTTGATTTCAGCCCTTTTTTTAAAAGAAAAAAGAAGCTGGTCCGTGGTGGTGCAGGCCTTTAATTTCAGCACTTGGGAGGCAGAGGCCGGCAGATCTCTGTGAGGTTGCCTTGTCCAGGACAGTCAGGAATACACAAAGAAGATAAAGGAGAAGGAGGAGGAAGGGGAGGGGGAGGGGGAGGGGGAGGGGGAGGGGGAGGGGAGGGGGAGGGGGAGGGGGAGGGGGAGGGGGAGGGGGAGGGGGAGGGGGAGGGGGAGGAAGAAGAGGAGGAGGAAAAGGAGAAAAGGAGAAGGAGACGGAGACAGAGGGGGAAGGGGAGGGGGAAGGAAAGAGGAGGAAGAGTAAGTATTTTGGGTGTGCACATGTCACAGCACAAGAGTAGAGGTCAACTTGAAGGCACCAGTTCTCTCCTTCCACCATGTGGGTATGCAGTTCAAGCCCTCAGAGTTGGCACCAAGTCCTCTTACCTGATGAGCGGTCTCACCAGCCTTGATCTCCGTTTTTCCTGGGGCCTCACTGAGCTCAACGGAGGAGGATATTCAGACATTTTGTTCAGAAAAACTGTCCATAGGGTATGGGCACATGCCAGCTTATCCTGTGGCTGGCACCTGGTGGGCATGCGCGTTAGCCATCGAGGGCTATGCAAACTTGCCTGAAGAGAAATTAATAAATTCCTGTCCACTCCAGACAGGGCACCATGGGCCAATCAGAGCTGTCGTTCTGCCTAAGTACAGCTTGCTGAGCCAATGAGTTTACTGGGGTTTCAAATGGGCCCCTGGGTGACCCCAAACTAGCTGCTGGGTCACTAAAATGCCTCAGCCCGGCATGTGAGCTACTTGTCTGTTGCTGTGATAAAACACTATGACCAAAAGCCACTTAAGGAAGAGGGAAGGGTTGGCCTTTCTTCCCGAGGATGTGTCAGCCACGCAGCGGCCACAGGAAGCCAGGAGGCTTAGAGCTCAAGTCTCAACTGCACACAGGAAACAGGAAGAGAAAACTGGAAGCAGGGTGAGACTATAACCCTCAGAATCCACTCCAACTGACAGACTTCCTCCAGCAGGGCTGTGCCTCCTAAAGGTTCCATAGAACTCTCATCACCAAACAGTGCCACCCACTGGAGAACTAGTGTTAAATACATGAGCCTGTGGGGGACATTTCTTGTTCAACCACCACACCCCATGTGGGTGACACCTTCCCTCTTCCCTGTAGCTGCATGGTTGGAGTCCCTTCAGTTAACAGCCCATCGTCTAAATGATCTTTTCTTTTCCTTTCCTTTATCTTTTCTTTTCTTTGTGTAGTCCTGGCTATCCTGGACTTGCTTTGTAGACCAGGCTGGCCCCAAACTCATAGAGATCCATCTGCTCTGCCTCCTGAGCACTGGGATTAAATGTGTGTACCACCATTTCTGGCTTCTACATATTCTTAAGACCACATGTGACAGGGACAGAATCACATCCAGCTGGAGTTGGCTGGAATCTCAGGTGAGAGTGAAAGATAGAAAAATCATAAGTTGATCCCCTGAACCCTACTCTTAAAAGCAAAGACATAAAAACCTGTAAGTCAAACACTGTGTCACTTCAGTCCCAGGAAATTAGCTGACCATTTGAACAGATGGCCCTAACTAAACAAACCTTAAGATTCATGGTGTCAGGATGCTATGGGCCCGAGATTAGCCTGGCCGGGCTTTGAACTAACAGCCCTGAGACAGTTGGTGCCAGGATGCTAAAAGTTTGAGATAAGCCTGACCCCCTTGAACTGGAGCTCATGATATATAGTGTGAAACTAGTTCGTAATAGCCAATTATAAAGTGACACACCATCCATCTTAGGAATTTGAGATCAAATGTATCGATGACCTAGTGACCTGTTCCCTCTCCTTCCCCCTTCCCTAACTCCACTCTCAGCCTTCCCCCTTCCCTAACTCCACCCCCACCTGGTTTGTAGATGCCCCCTTAAAAGCTGTAAACTTCTTTGGTTCTTGGCTGAATTCCGCTGCCCCTGCGCGGGCTTGAAGGAAAGACAGCCCTGGCTAGCCAGTAAACCTCTTGCGATTTGCATCAAGTTGTGTTTCTCGTGAGTGATTTGCGGTGCGTCTGCAGTTCTCCACGGATTGGTGAGGTCCTTTTCATTTGGGTTTTACAAGAGCTAATGACTCTCCCTAGACCCTTCTGAGACAGACCAGCAACAGACCTTGTTTGAGGCCCCTCTGTGGTGAGTCTCAGCTGCTCTGATGAAGATGGCAGGGACTGCTAGGCATGATGGGACCTCATTCTTCAGGTCAGACTCTTCCATGTTGAGTCCTGGTCTCTCACTGATTAGCTATGATGACAGCAATGCTCAACTTCTCCAGGCCTCAGTTTCCACCTCTGTTCAATGGGGACATGGCAGGGCTGATGCTCACACTGGTGTGATGGGAATTCATCGATCTGGGAATAGTGCCTGGCACACGGTGACACTTGGGCCACCAATGCCATGACACTTGCAGAGCCTAGAAGTGCCACAGCTGAGTGAGCCCATTACCTGGCAGAAGGGACTAACCCCCGGGTCTTCCAAAACTCAAAACTAAGGCCACTTCCCATACCAACTAACTCACAGTGTCAGGATTTGACCTAGATGAGTTCTGTAGCCAACAATCCCTGGGGGAGAACTGACTCCCCAAAATGTCCTGACTTTCACACTTGTGCACACACACACACACACACACACACCGCCGCCCATAATAAACAAGTAAATGCAATGAAAGTTTAAATATACACATAAAAAGGGAGTTTCCACTGTGTGCAAAATTTGTGTGTTTTTCTTTTCTCCTCTCTTTGAAATAGGATTGTATGCTCATCAAGGCCTCGAACTTGGTATGTAGCCTAGAACGCCCTTGAATTCCTGATTCTCCTGCCACTACCTACACTGGGGGCATTACAGTCCTGCACCACGGGCAGGGCTTAGACCTGGATGCTGAAGGCTGAGCTGAGAGAACCTTGAAAAGCAGATTGACCATTGTGTCCCTAGAGGTGAGGCCAGAAGATGTGGGAGCGGAAGGGCGTGACCTGGGGCCCAGCTCAGGGCTCCTGGGAGTCTCTATGCTGGGCAGGCACCCCCACTCCACCCCACTTATCGCCACCCCACCCCCACTCCCATCCCCAGGCCTTGCTGGGGCCCCGCCCCCAACCACAGGGACGTCTAAAACCGGCTGCAGTTCTACGACAGTTTGGGCGCCAGAGGGAGCTCCAAGGGACTGGCCTGGCTTCTTCCCGCAGCTGGCTCAAACTGGTTTGGGCAGGGTGCGGCCTCTGCAGGCTACATTCCAGGCCTCGGGCTAGCTGCGCGTTCCAGGCCTTTCCAGGACCATTGGGGGTAGAGCCCTCAGAGAGGCTAGAACTTGTGCAAATTCAGCCCTTTGTTTAAATTCTTTGCTGCGGCCTTGGGCAGGGTCCTTGGCACAGGGCCTTCATCAGGTGAAGCCCTGAATCGGGGTGTGTCAAAACCAATTAGTGGCTGACTTGGTGAAAGGAGCAGGCCAGCTCCCCATTTCTCCCGGGTCCCCAGTTCAAAAAGTGGGGTGGGACACCGGATTCTAAAAACACAGTGATTTCTGGCTTCCCCAACTCTGTCCAGGGTGTGACAATTTCCCCAGAAATTGACAATTTCCCTAAGCCACTCACATTTTAAACTTAAATTCCAGGCCAGTGTTTTGAGAAAGGGGCTCACCTAGCCCAGGCTAGCTTCAAACGTACAAGTAGCAGAGAATCACCTCAAACCTTGATCCTCCTGCCTCTCCCTCCCAAAGGTACTCTAAAGGTTGTTTATAACCAACTTCAAAGAAACTGGCCTTCCAGATATTCTAACCTTCAGCTGTCACTCCCCAACTTCCTCTCTCACCCCAAAATTACCACCTTGCTGAATGAAGTTCCAATTCCAGTTCCCACCATTCCTAGGCCTCGTGGCCAGACCGCAGCCGAAGCAGAGCAGTATAGCCAGTGTCTGGTGACAGTGGGACACCCTGCCTAGCCTCAGCCCCTCCATCACCTCCGCTAGCCTTTCTTCTGGTTATCTATCCAGTGGCTTGTGCCGCTTAATGCTGTTGGCCAACCCAAGGCTAGCCTGGGCTCTTCCAGCCGTCCCCAGTCTTGGCAGGCTTGTTAGAAGGCAGGCATGTGACACGTGAAAGAACTCAGAACTAGACATGTCATAAGTATGATGGATGGACGGCCATGTGTAGCCTCAGTGGACTCCCTTTCCAAGTGCCTGGGACCTAAGGTTCTGCCAAGAATTTTCCAAAAGATGCTGGGCAGAGAGCTGGAGAGTCTGGGTGGATGTGTAAGATCAGCCACACATCCAGAAGTGGGGAACCAGCAGCCCCAGAGCACGCAAAAACCAGATGGAGTGACTTTAGACCCCTCCCGAGGGTCATCACTCACATATACTTCGGAGGAGGGTCAAGGGTGGTGGATATTTATTCCCAACCCTAAGACCAGCCCATTTAAAAATAAATGCAATATTTTAAAATACATCAGCTGGAAATTCAAAACTAGACTATGGTCTGGTCTTTTCCCCTTTTAAGCTTTCCCGTTTCGATTGGAAGGAGTCTCTCCGCTTCTGCAGGCCCAGGCACTGCAGACTTGGGTGAGCCTCCCAACCTGGGTCGCTCAAATTTTTGCTCTTTCTCCTCCCCCCTCTCTTTCTCTCCTCCCTCCCTCTCCCTCTCTCTCTGTCTCTCGTTCTTTTTGGGACCCACTAAGTCTGGTCCGCTCAGTTCACCAAAGTCCTAGAATCCCATCCCCTCCCCCAGCTTTTCCAAACACGTTATATTTTTGTGTTACATTTACTAATTAGCGTATGTGTTCATGCGTGTGTCACATGTGCTCACACAGGCGTGTAGAGGTCAGAGGCAACCTCAAGGAGGAGTCAGCTTTCTATCTACACAAGGGTCTTGGGGGTCTAACGCAGGTCCTCAGGCTCGGCTGCAGCACCTTTCCTCTCTGAGCCATTTTATTTTGTAAGATAGGGTTGGAGCTTATTTTAAAAGCTGGGAGGGCACACACATATACACACACCACACACACACACACTTATACACACATACACATACCACACACCACACACACACACCTATACACACATACACACCACACACCAACCTATACACACATAAACACATACACACACCACACACCAACCTATACACACATAAACACATACCACACCCCACACACACATACACACACACCAAATGCCTACCCCTTTCCTTCAAAGGGACTCTCAAATAGGTCTTTGTTTGGGGGTCATGGGGGTAGGCTTTTGAGACAAGGTTTCATGTAGCCCAGGCTAGTCTCGAACCTAACTCACTACATAACCAAGGATGATGGCTTTAACTCTCGATCCTCCTACTTCTATCCGGGAAGCGCTGTGAGCCACAGCACCTGGTCTGATTCAAAACCTCCCTGTGGGTTTTTAACAAGCAGCCGGAGCTGGTTTACAACAGTTGTCCTTGGCTATTGAAAAAGCAACGGAGAAGCAGAGCGCAGCACCCGAGCTTCGCGCGTTGCGGTCACTGCAGAGCGCGCCGCTGCCACTGGGCGGCGCTGCGTGCTCGGCCGGCGTCCCGTCCTGCGACCGCACCTGCTCCGCCTCCGCCAGGCGGGCCTCCGGGCTACGGCGGCGGACCTGGCCAGGACATCTTCCTGGACGCCGATCAGTGAGCAGTGGGGCACGCGAGTTCGCGCTCTCCTTGACTCCAAAGTCTGAGGCAGAGGTAAGGGCGGTGAGTGCGGAAGAGCAGAGCGGTCGCCAGCTTGGAGATTCTGGCCCTGAACCGGGATCAACCTCGACTTCACCACGCCATCAACGGGGGCGGGGACTTGAGGTCACCTTTCCGCAGCCCTGCCCTCCTGGGGCTATCCAGAGATGCTCCTGCCCCAGTGGCAGCAGACCAAGGCCCATCCCCGGCCACCCGGGGCCCATATCTCCTCCCCCCACCCCCCGTTCCCAATCCCATCCATCTCCCTTACTCTCATCCTCACCCTGGTCCCATCCCCATATCCTCTTCCCCACTCTTAATCTCCACCCAGATCCCATCCCCACCTCGGTCCCATCCTCATCTGGGACCTCTGGCCACCCTGGTCCCATCCCTACTTGGAACCCAACCTTCTCTGAGACCCAGCCCACAAGAGTCTCATCTCCATGCAGGGACCCCAGCGTCCCCAGGTACCAGTGCACAGGGCTGAGAACACCCAGAGCTACCATCCTGTGCCACGCAGAGCCATGGCGGGGCCCCTGGAGGAGCGAGTTGGCTCATAGCTCCTGCAGGGTCTCAGCCCCCTCAGCTCCTCTCGAGCTGAGCCAGACGCCTGGAGCTGTGTGGGCCGAGTGGGTTCCAGGAAGGCCCGAGGCGGCGGGCAGCTATGGTTGCTAAGAAGAAAAATACCGCGTGCGTCCTGGTCATATTTTCTATTTTAAACGCATAAACACAAAGTAGATCTAAAACTAGACTCTCCAGCTGTGGCGGGCGGTCTGTCTAGGTGTAGGGGAAAAAAAATGTTACCTACCCAAGTTCTCCACCCGGTCTCTTGTAAGTAGTGTTTGAAATAAACAGTAGAGCTTTTAATAGAGGGCAGTTGGTAGATGCGCAGAGGGGGCTCCGCCCGGGCTGTGTGCAGCAAGACCATTTCTCAGAAAATCAGGGGCTGAGTTTGTATTTGGTGTAGAATGCTTGTCTGCACAGGGCCCTGGGTACCATTCCCAGCAACACACACACATACACCAGGAGAAATAGCGGTTAATTTGAAGGTCTGACCCAGCTCACTGGTAGAACACTTAATTGCCTAGCAAACTGCAGGCCCCTCCAGCCATGTAAGTCGAGGAGGCTGAGAACACCTGCTGCTCTTGCCAAGGACGGAAGACTGTTTCATTCCCAGCACCCACGCTGGGTGACCTGTAACCTCAGCTACATACCTTCTTCTGGCCCCCATGTGCTCCAAGTGAGCACACACACACACTATATATATATATTAGAAAATAAATTAATAAAACAAACCTTCAAACCTTTCTAGTCTGGAGATCTGTCCTTGCAGCTGTCCTGCGCCAGGGCAGCCCCAGCATTCTTGGGGGTGGAGAGGACGCACCACCGTTGAGGTGGGAGCTGAGGCAGTCGGTGGAGGTGTGGTGGGGCAGAGCTGCGAAGGCACCTGGTACCGTCTTCCCCAAGGATGGAGGAACCTGGTTGGCAGGCAGCTAACTAGTTCCACATTTTCTCCTTCTCTTACTTCCTCTTTGGGGGGACAGACAGTTCAGGGGAGGTCTCTGGAAGCTCACATGCTGGCCGGGGTGCCAGGTGTTTGAAGTGGGAAGTGGTTCAGGGTTCCCCAGCTCCTGCCCACTGGACCAGATGCAGCCAGACTGCCTTGTTTTTGCTAGGACTGGGATTCGTTTGTCCTGTTGTAGGTTGAGGTTTCCCAGAGCACAACAGCCAATATCTTCATCCCGCCCGATAAGCTTTCTCTGAGTCCATCACTGTCGGGTTTCTTGACTGTTGGCTTTCCTCACAGAAGGAGGGTCAGTCAGCCCTCACCTGAGATGCGGTAGGCTTCTTACAGTCATTTGTATGCATTTCTTTGTTGTCCTTACTTTTGAGACAGAGTATCATCATGTATCCTTGGCCGGCCTGGGACTCCCTCTGTAGACTAGGCTGTCCTTGACCTCACCGAGGTCCCTCTGTCTCTGCCTCCTGAGTTCTAGGATGAAAGGCTTGCCCCACCACACCTGGCTGGTCTACTCTAATTGAGGGTCTGGGGAGGTGCTAGCACAGATAGGCTGGGGAGGTTAATTGAAAGGGGACCCCAACTACACAGCTAGTAACTCTTCACTCATGGTGGGGTGAGACCTCCCAAGTAGTTGCTTTGGGGTCACCCGCCCTCCAGCCAGCAACCCCTTATCCTTGCTCTGTAAGTCAGCCGATTGGCTCCCAGGGTGAGCTTTGATTTGTTGTTGGGACCTCGGGAGAGGAGTAGACACGGTTTCCTTCTCACAAGAGAGCAGAGTGGCCAGGAAGGGAAGAAGTGAAGGACCAGGGACATTGTCACACCCATGATCTTTGCTCCAGGGAGCAAAGAAGGCTGAAAACTCTGGGACCTCTGAGAAACTCCCGTATGACTAGTATTCTGGAGACAGAATTCGGTACTGTGCTAGATCCGTTCCTGTATACAGGGGTCTCGATTAGTTAGGCTTGTGTTTGTTTTTGTTTTGAAACAAGGTCTCATGATGTAGTCCTTGGTTAGCCTAGAACTCAGCAGGTAGGGTAGGCTGGCTTCAAACTCACTATGTAGCTAAAGACGGCCCTTGAACTCCTGATCCTCCTGCCTCCCCCTCCCTAGTGCTGGGATTGCAGGTGTGTGCCAGCACACCTGGTTCTCTGTCCGTTTTAAGGCTCAGTTGGCTGATCTCGGTGGCCTGCTCCTGGAATTCCAGCACTTAGGAGATGACTGCAAGTTAGAGGCTAGCCTAGTCTATAGGTCTACATAGTTCCAGACGAGGCAGGGCTACACAGCAAAAGTCTTAGCTCTCATGCACCATCCTCAGTGGCCCCTACCACTTCCCTTATGTAGAGGCTGCTTCCGGTTGCTGTTTGCTCTCTGCTTCTGCTTTTTAATCACTAAAATGATAAGAAGATATGGAAATGTTTGTTTAAACCGTACAAGGTTGTTTGGATGGGAATGTTCCCACAGGCTCACAGGCAGCTGCAGTATCAGGAGGCGTGGTTTTGTTGGAGTAGGTGTGGCCTTATTGGAGGTCGTGCCTCACTGGGGGTGGGCGTCGGGGCTTCAAATGCTCAGGCCAGGCCCAGTGTGTCTGTCTTCCTGCTGCATGTGGATCTGGACGCAGAACTCTGCCTCTCCAGCACCATGTCTGCCTGCAAACCTCCATGTTCCTCGCCATGACGATAATGAACTAAAAAGCCCAGAACCTGTAAGCCATTTCCCAATTAAATGTTTTCCTTTATAAGAGTTTCTGTGGTCATGGTGTCTCTTCACAGGAAAAAAAAAAAAAAAAAAAAAAAAAGGCCTAAGAGACCATGGAAACATAAATTAGCCAAAGATGGCTTTGTACATCAAGAGAGATGTAAGTGAGGCTGTGTCTCCGTGGAACCAATATTCTCCTGGTCCAACTTGCAAACTGGTGGAAGGACTAGGCTATGTCTTGCTCTGTGACCCACTGGCCTCGGGGCATTCCAATTTTAGGTGTTGGGTTAGAAAGCTTCCAGTGAGACAAGTGGGTAGAGAGACACTGTAAAGGCCAGAGATCAAAAAGGATCAGAGCCAGTGTCCTCTGGACATGACAAGACCCTGGACGCAGTATTGCCTGCCCAGAACCCATACAGGATCAAGCCATGAAGGGGCTCACAAGCCCCCACCCCTAGTTGAGAAATTACTGATATTTGATTTCTGCTGGGGCAGGTGAGAGTCAGTTTTCTTTAAAGGTGTTGGCATCTGGTAGATCTCCCAGGATCCAGTGGATATCCTGACACATACAGGTGAGGAAGCGATACAATGTAATACAACTCAACACAGGGCATTGCAACACAATACATACAATACAATTCAAATTGGACTCAGTGGGTTATTTTGGAAGGAGAAAGGGGGCCGTGGAGTTGTGAAGGGGTGAATGGGGGGTGATCCGGAGATGTCAGAAGAGGGAGTGAGAGCTAAATATGATTAAAATACATTGCATGGTATTCTCAGAGAATTAAGAACATAGTTTTAAAGGGGCTGGAGAGATGGCTCAGCAGTTAATAGTGCTTACTGCTCTTGCAGAGGACTGGGGTTCAGTTCCTAGCACCCCTGTATCTTAGACATTGTTCTATTGCTATAAAAGAAAGCCTTCAATTGAGGACCTGCTTATAGCATCAGAGGTTAGTTCATTTCCATCATGGCGGAGAGCAGGATGGCAAACATGGCAGTAGATACAGTGGTGGAGAAATATCTGAGTTCTATCCCCTGATCCATAGGCAGAGAGGGTAAGACTTGGTCTTTGATGGGCTTTGGAAACCTTAAAACCTAATTGACACACTTTCTCCAAGAAGGCCACACTTCCTGATCCTTCTCAAAAAGTGCCACTCCTCGGTGACCAAGCATTCAAGTATATGAGCCTCTCCGAGCCATTTTTATTCAAATCGCCACGCCCTGTAATTCCAGTTCCTTCTTTTGGTCTCTGCATGCAGAGCGGTCACATGGTGTCATGTGTATGTGGTGGCAAACCACTCACACACGTAAAAATAAATCTTACAGGTTTTTCCTTTTAACTCCTTACTATCAGAAGTATGGGTGCTGCTGGGCGGTGGTGGCGCACACCTTTGATCCCAGCACTTGGGAGGCAGAGGCAGGCGGATTTCTGAGTTCGAGGCCAGCCTGGTCTACAGAGTGAGTTCCAGGACAGCCAGGGCTACACAGAGAAACCCTGTCTCAAAAAAAAAAAAAAAAAAAAAAAAAAAGAAGTGTGGGTGCTGATGCCTGTATGCCATGGTGTGCAGGTCAGAGAGGGCCTCTCTGGAGACCACCCCCCTTCCATCACAGAACTCCAGTTATCCCACTAGTTCTACAAATGACTTCACCCACTGAACTAGTCTGTCTGTCTGTCTGTCTTCCTTTCCTTTTATCTATCTAGTCCTGGTTTTACATTCTTTCTCCCTTTCCTGTGATTGATTGATTGATTGATATAGCCCAGACTAACCTTGAACGTGTGACTTTGTTGCCCCATCCTGATGAGCAGGTACTGCCTGTCTAGCAGATTTCTACATTTTTTTTTAGTTTACATTTTAAGTTTTATTTTGATCTGTCTAGGTATTTCACATGCATGTATGTCTGTGTGCTACATACAAGCCTTGTGCCCACAGAGGTCAGAAGAAAGCAGTAAGCAGAGAGGTGTCTGGAGACTTCCTTCTGAGGGAAGAGCTGAGCCCCAGCTGCCGCTGGCTGGCTGGAGATGCAAGAGAAAGAAGGGGTTGGAAACTCTGAAGTCCTTGACCTGAGCCACTGGCTCACCCGGCTTTGCTCCACCTGCTTTTTGCCCCTTGCCCATAGGCGGCGCCAGCCCCTCCCAGGCTCTTGGCCCACCCAGCGGGGAAGTTTAGAATGGCATTTTAGCAGAAGGGGGACAGGAAAGAAAATGTGTTCACTGGTTGTCCCCTGCCCCTGCCTGTCCTTAATTGAGGCTGTACCTCCTTCCCCTCCAAGCAGAACAATTTACGCCCAGGGAGTTACAAAGAACAGAGAGGGTGCGTGGGCTGTGGCCTGCAGGAATCTTTTCTAAGGCCACTTAGGAGATTATCTTGAGAAAATTGTCCTGTGAGTGATTTGTGGACCTGGTGGGGTGGCTGCCCTTGAGTGCTTCCTGTGACTTGGAAATATTTGGGGATAACTCCTTCATTAGTGGGCCAGCCGATAAGCCTGTCTTTGTGCCTGCCTAATTCTGGGAACCACTCTAGGTCCCAGGAGGTGGACAAAGGAGAGAAACCAGAGCTGAAAGGCACCAGCCAAAAGAAAGCAGTCCCTGAAGCCTTCCATGGGTACAGAGGTCAGCAGGTTAAATTCTGGCTTTGGTATTTATGAGCTGTGTGACTTCCAGCAAGTCAAACAGCTTCTCTGTTCTCAGCCCACACAAAGAGGCAATAAGGGCCCCTGCCTGAGGGTTCTCCCTACAAGGGACTACCTCTTCTTATCTCTCTGTTGGGTGCCAGAGTTCTGCTGCAGGACTGAGTCAGAATGACAGCCCTGATCCCAGAGAATGGTGGCTCCTGTCACAAGCATGGCCACAGAAAAGCAGCCACTAAGCAGGTCCAGTCCCTTGAGGCTGCCCTGCTGGCAAAAGAGAAGGTGGATTCGAACCCAGGACAGATCGGATGTGTAACATCTCCATTCCCTACATCATTCCCACGTTTCCTCTTCCCTTCCTGCTGGACCTCAGGGCCTCAGGCTCGCTGGGCAAGCTCTGACTGGACTCTCTGAGTCCACCCGGCATGTCTAGCAGAGAGCAGGCTTCCCGTCTCCCTGTTCACAGAGCCCAGACCGGGTGAGCAACCGTGATTGAAGCTAAATGGCTTCCAGCTTTTCTTCCTGACCCCGGTGGTGGTGACTGAGACTCACTCCCTTTAAGAGAGCACCCTTTATAATCTGGTGTGATTGGTGAATCAGCTCAGGGGGAAAGGGGAGTTTCAGGAAATGGGGTCCTTGGAGCTACCTACCTTTGTTTAAAAACAAAACAAGCAAAACTGTTTCTCTAAGAACAGGCCTCTCTGGATCAGCTGGGCTTTGGTGGCCTGGCTGGGGGCGGGGCCAGAGTTGACAGCCCACCACTCCCAGGGGTCACCAGCACCCCTCCACCTGACCTCTTGCTTTCCCTGGGACAGAGGAACTATAATTTCTTGTCTCTGTCCTCAGTGGCCTCCAGGCTCTTCCCCCACAATGCCACTATCTCCTGTGACCCCTTAGCGTGATATTTTGGGGATTGGAGCTTTCTAACACACCCCTGCCTCTCCTCACTGAGGAGGACCCTTTCCTGTGGGCTCTACAACCCAGAAATAGTCCCCGCTGTACTATGGGTTCAGGGTT
Organism: Arvicanthis niloticus; assembly: GCF_011762505.2. Taxonomy (NCBI): domain Eukaryota; kingdom Metazoa; phylum Chordata; class Mammalia; order Rodentia; family Muridae; genus Arvicanthis; species Arvicanthis niloticus. Next base: position 137,177,199 of record NC_047659.1, read on the forward strand.
TAGAACCACAACTGGGCCCTATTTATAGCACACCACACACCGGAGAAGAGATGTTAGTGCACTGGTCTGTATTGTGGGGGTGGCTCACGCTGAAGGCAGCTGTACTTGATGTACAGACCTCCTCCGGGGAACAAGCGTGTGCCTGGGAGCCCTCAGGTGTGGGGTCAGTGGACAGAGACAGGGTCAGCTTGGCAAAGAGGCTCCTGCACTGGGCGAGCTTGGTCCTCTTTGCCTGGTAATTAGGCTGCTGATGCTGATGCTGATTCTGACTGTGAGTAAAGGAGCCATGCCTGATGGGAAAGAGCCCAGACTCATGTTTGCATAAGTGGGTGGGGTCACGACACCAGTCAGTACTGGGTACCCGCAGATCCTCTTAGTAGGGTCCTGCTTGGTTTGGCCTGGGACTAGTTACAAAATGTGTGTTGGCTGGGTGTGGTGTCACGTGCCTTTAATCCCAGAACCCAGCCAGCTGAGGCAGGTAGATCTCTGTAATGTTGAGGCTAACCTGGTCTACATAGGGAGCACCACACAACCGAGACCCTGTCTCGAAAAGACAAACAGAGTCAGTATTTGGAAAACATCGAAAAGTGTTTCCCACAAGATTAGAATTTCTGTCTTCCCTCCTTTATTTTTGTTTTGGTTTATTTGTGGAACTGTGGATAGTATCCAGGGCCACTTGTCTGCTAAGCCAGACCAGGACTGTTGTACCGCAGAGCCACACCCCTCCCCCCTCAGGGGCTTCTTCACTCATTTCTGTCACTGCCCAGCTGTGGAGGCTTCCGGCTGTGGCAGTCCCAGACAGAGCCAGCACCAGGCCCCTAGCAGGGAGCAGCCCTCCACAGGGCAGAGCTCCTGGTGGCAGGGCTTGGCTTCCAACCCACACCAAGCAATGTTAGAATGAGCATGGCTCCTGGGGTTCCTCAGGGTCAGGCCAGAAGAGTCTTTCTCTGTCCATTGATGCTTATCTCTGTGCTTGGTTCCAAAGAGGGTTTTTTTTTTTTTTAACTTTATTTATTTTTTATTTTTTAAATAAGTGAGTCAGGCAGCGATGGCGCATACCTTTAATCCTAGCACTCAGGAGACAGAGGCAGGCAGATCCCTGTGAGTTCGAGTCCAGCCTGGTCTACAAAGCAAGTTTCAGGGCAGCCACAATTGTTAAACAGAGAAACCCTGTCTTGAAAAACCAAAATAAGAAAAAAGAAAAGAAAGATGAAAGAGTATACTTACTGACCAGGTGTGGAGGCTCTGTCCAAGCACAGGCAGGTGGATGGCTGTGATTTCAGGGCACCCCTGGTCTGCAGCAAGCTCCAGGGCTACAGAGTGGGACCTTATCTTTAAAAAAAAAATTACATTTGTTTGGGGGAGGAGGGTCTGGGAATCGAACTCAAGTCATCAGGCTTGGCTGCAAGTGTCTTGTGTTCTCTGAGCCGTTTTGCTATCCCTTTTAAAGAAATGAGTTAGTTAGGGACTGGAGAAATGGCTCAGTGGTTAAGGTCACTTGCTGCTCTTGTCGAAGACCCGAGCTTAGACCCCAGCACCCACATGGAGGCTCACAACCATCTGTTAATCCCAGTTCCAGGGGATCCCACTGTCTTCTGGTCTCCTGCTGTTACCACAGACCTGCGCATATACAGTATGCTCACAGACACACTCATGCCCGGAACAGAATAAATAGATCTTTATTTTATTTTTCAAGGCAGAGTTTCACTGTATAACTCTGACTGCCCTGAAAATCTGTAGACCAGGCTAGCCTCAAATTTACAGAGATCCACCTGCTTCCTGGGTACCGGGATTAAAGGCATGTGCCACTACACACAGCAAATAAATCTTTTAAAATTGTATTCAGTTTCTGCGTGATGTGTATTTAGGTATACCCAGCCATGCGGGCACATGTGGAGGTCAGAGGTTGGCATGGATCTCTTCCACGGTCATCCTCCTTTTGAAGTTTTTGAGGCAAGTTCTCTTATTGAACATGGAGATCACCTGTTTTGACTTGACAAACTAGTCAGGGAGCACCCGGACATCCTCCTGTCCAGATTCCAGCACCGGGGTTAGCTTGTGTACAGCATAGTGCCAGCTTCTTCCGTAGGTTCTGGTGTTCCGAACCGAGGTCCTCACACTTGTGAGGCGGGTTCTTCCCCATGGAGCCTCCTCCTCAAGCCCCAAGAACAACGTCTTCGACCTGCTTCCTCTCCAGTTGCTTGGGACATGTCTCCCAGTTTTGTTTACAAGCACAGACTTGAAGGCCGGGACTCCGGCCTATCCTGGACTCTTACCCTCTGCTTTAGATGCGTGACCTTGAACAACAAGCATCCTCTCTCTGAACTGCCAGCTCAGCAGCAGCTTACTGCAGAGGGTTAGGGCATCCTTACCATTCCTTCAGAGTATTTATTTATTCTCTCTCTTCTGAAAGGTGTGTGGGGAAGATGCCTGAGTCCGTGGTAGGTGGGGGTCAAGCTTGCTGCCAGCTACTGCTATTTTAAGCAAGGTTAAGGAGCTTTGGGAAAGGGTGGGGGGTCTGCAAGGATCTGGGCATCGCGTTCCTAATTCTTTGCTTCAAGAAAAAAAAAAAAATGAAGGGTTTTATCTCCCTGGAAACCATTGCTGATGGCAGGACGCTGTCTTTGCGGGCGAGGGAGGTGGAGGCGGCTCCTGGCTTTGGAAGAGTTTTGCAGACTGACTGACACAATGTAGAGGTATGAGTTCACAGCCCCTCTTCAGGCCTTTGCTGGAGTTTTCTGGGGAAGCCATGTTGGAGGTGACTTAGCAACCCGTAGGAATGGGCCGGTGGCCAGAAGGGAGAGGAGAGCCACATGCTTGCTCTCCTCCTCCTTCCTCCCTCCTCCCCGCCCCTCCTCTGTTTCCTGGGCAGCCATCTTAATCTACTCCTTCCCCGGAGATGGTTTCTATCCCACCAAGGAGCCTGGAGCCAGCCACAAGGTGGCACTCTCGGGCGCGGATGCGGGTAGTGGAGCAGCGGGGAGCCTGAGACTATATTTAACTCTCCTCAGCTCCTAGAAGCTTGCCCTGCAAACATGGAGGCCGCCAGGAAATGGCTTCAGGCCTGTGAGGCCCCAGAGAGGCCTCTTGCCCAGGCAGAAGTATTTGGCCTGTTTCCGTCAAGTTCCCATCCCAATCCCCTGGGCTTTCTCTGTTTGAGGAAGAAGCTATAAGGTTCCCCATGACTGTAGCCAGCCAGGTATAGGATCCCTAAGAGTAGTCAGAATTTTCTAGAAGGTCCTAAGTTTGTGAAAGGGAAACCCAGGAAATCCTATTGAGAAGCTTCCAATCAGTGGCTGTCCCCCAGTAGATAAGACCCAGGAAGGGGAAAAGGAGTGAAGGGTTGGCCTCTGTGGACAGTGACTGGAGGGAAGGGTCTGAGAGATCGAAACTAGTAATAGCAGTGTACTCAGATGTTAACTGAGCACCTACTTTGTGACAAACAGAATGATTTCCTTGAACAGACAGTTCAGTGTCTTCCCTGGACACAGAAATGTTATAGGAGAGTCAGGGGACCTGTGAGGATTTTATTATTAGAGCCAATGTTTCACTTTAGAAGTGGGTCCAGGTGAGAGCCAGTTCCCCTAGAAGGTTCTGACAGCTTGATAACCCATGGGCTGAGCAGGCCAGAGGCATTGGGGAAGGGGTTAAAAAGATTCTGTCCATCCTTGTTTCCATGGAATCAAGGACCAAGCGAGGCCCAGTGCTGTCTGTAAGCCGATTGATGACAGACCCAGGGCCTTGGATGGATCTGCTGAGGGAAGACCAGGCAGGTGTGGGCTGGTCTACAAGGAAGGCTAATGTGGGTGAACTGCCATCTTGGAGCTGAAGCTTGAGGTGAGGAGAGTAGGGCCAGGCAGGCAGTGGTAGAACTGGTATTTGAAGGAGGTGAATTCAGATCAACCTCGGGAGACAGAATAGGAAGCCAGAGCTGGGGTTCCCTATGGTGGCTGCAAGGGGCCAGATGGCAGCGAAGGCAGAATTGGAAGATGGTGTGGACTCAGGACCAGGAAAGTCCCAGCGTGGCCGTGGGTGCCTTCCATGACAGAAGGCACTGCCTAGGCGTGGGGTGTGCCTCAGCTGGTGGAGTGCTTGTCCAGCAGGCAGAAAGCCCTGGGTCCAATCCCAAGCTATATGACCCTAGTGAGGTGACACCATCCTGTCATCCCAGCACTTGGAAGCGGGGAGGGGAGGATCAGATGTTCGAGTTCGTCCCCTCCCATGGATTCCAGGCCAGACTGGGCTACATGAAACCTTGTCTTAAAACCAGACATGGTGGCCACAGGCAGCCACACTGCCCTGCAGTGAAATGCCTGAGGTGGCAAGGCCTCCAGCTCTCTGGGACCTGGCCAGCTCTCCTGAGCACTCAGTGCTCCAGTAGCCTCAGGCCCACCGTGTGCCCAAAGTAGCCTCCTCCTTCAAGACGTAAATGGAGAAAATGTCCTTGTTGGCCTCCAGCCAGTGGCTACATTTGGCTTTCCTTCCTGGGGGCCCAGTCATGCCGGACAGCCAGCTCTCTTTGATGACCTCAGCACCCTCCGCCCAGACTTCTGGGCTCCAGGGAGGTTGGGGAGGGGTCTGCTGGGTGTCAGCAGGAGATGCCTCAATTCCTTCTGCACACTCAGGTGCTGGTCACGAGACAAAGAGAGGGGGCGGGGTGCGAGCAAAGCGCAGGTCTTTTTCTTTCTTTCTTTCTTTCTTTCTTTCTTTCTTTCTTTCTTTCTTTTTAAAAACTCCTCTACAAAGAGAGTGTTCTGGGTAATGTGGACTCAGTGTTGGGGAGGCAACAGGGAGCAGTAGGAAGTGTGGTTAACTAGAGGGCAGATGTCCCCAGCTCTAGCTGTATGCTGTGGGACAGTTCTTTTAGATTTTCATCAGAAACAAACAAACAAACAAAAAACCCCAAGCTCAAAGGGAGGCATCTGAATTTGAGATGCTGACCCCACAGTGCTTCTGATCTGTGAGGTCCACACACAGCTTAGACCTGATGGCTCCTTTGTCAACCTGGCCCTGGAGCAGGTTCAGAGCTGCCCCACCTGGAATTTTCCATCCTCCACTAACTCTGCGACTTTGAACCAGCTCATCTGCCTTTGTTCTAACTGCCAACAAAATGGAAGGCGGTGGTTAGGAGTATAATCCTGGTATTCAGGGTCTGAGGTCAGGACGATTGTCTAGTTAAAGGCTAGCCAGGGATTATCTAGCAAGACTGTCTCACAAAACAAAGAGCCAGGTATGGAGGCCCCTAACTTCATTACTTAGGAGGTTCAAAGTATCAGGAGGGCCGGAGAGATGGCTCAGGGGCTAAGTTCAATTCCCAGCAACCACATGGTGGCTTATGATCATCTGTAACAGGGACCTAATACCCTGTTCTGGTGTGTCTAAAGATAGCTATAGTGTACTCATATAAATAAAATAAATTCATATTTTTTAATAAAAAGATCAGGACCAAGGCTAACAGAGAAACCCTGTCTCGAAAAACCAAAAAAAAAAAAAAAAAGATCAGGAGCTCAAGGGCAGCCTTGGCTACAGAGAGTTTAAGGATAACCTGGGATATATGAGATGCTGTTTCCAAAAAACCCACAAGAACATGAATCAATCTCTCTCTTTCTTTCTTTCTTTCTTTCTTTCTTTCTTTCTTTCTTTCTTTCTTTCTTTCTTCCTGTCTGTCTGTCTGTCTGTCTGTCTGTCTGTCTCCCTCTCTCTCTTTTTAAAGTTTAAACATTTTCATTCATTAGTTTTTTGGGGGGGAGGGGGACAGAAGACACAAGCAAGTGTGGCAATCAGAGGACAGCTCTCGGTAGTCCCGTCTTCCCACCTTATACAAGGGGTTGGGCTTAGAAGTGACTCTGACTAGCCCAGGCTGGCCTAGGTCATACTCAGTCCTCCTACCTTTTGGCTTAAGTAATGAGATCACAGGTGCGCCCCGCCATACCAGGCTGTTCCAAATATTTGTGGCTCACAAGTGGTTCACCGCTTTTCCCTTAAACTTCTTATTTATTACATTTTATTTGTGAGTACAAGTGTGTGCGCACATACATGCTCTCCCACACGCACGAGCCACAGCTACAGCTTAGAAGTCAGAGGATGTCATGAGGGAGTCTGTTTTCTCCTACCAAGGATTGAACTTATGTCCTCAGACTTGGTGGCAAGCCTCATCCCTACTATAGGATTCCCCCCCCCCCCCCCGGGGCTTCACCTTGGCGGTGCACAGTGGGTGTAAAAGGCGCTCTTTATATTTTATACCATTTGCTGAGACATTTTCTCATTCAGGTTACCCCATATTTAGCCATCTTTTTGGGGGCACAGAACCCAAAGTCTCACCCGTGCTCACCAGCCAAGCCCTCCTTGACCGGTCCCTCTCATGGTCTGCTGCTACAAGACACCCCAGGTCCTGCTGACAGTCCCTGTCCCAATCCTAAGGCTAACCTTTTCTTGGTGGACTCACTTTTTTCTCTAAACAGTATTTTTCTCTGTGTAGCCCTGGCTGTCCTGGAATTCTCTTTGTAGATCAGGCTGGCCTAGAACTCAGAGATCTGCCTGCTTCTACCTCCTGCATGCCGGGACTAAAGGAATGCACCACCATTCCTAACTAGAGTCACACTTGAACTTCAAAGCTGGAAGTAAGTAAAAACCATAGAAGCCATGTGGCTTGGTAAGGTACACCACTAACTTTCAGGCCCACAAACTCTGGTTCATCCTCTTCAGTCTCACTGGACAAAATCACTGATGTCTGTCCCCATTTCACAGATGAGGATACTGAGTCCTTAGTACTCTGGGACTAGCCTAGGGTCCTAGTGAAATGGGAGCAGGTTCAGAAGCCAGACACCCTCCAATTTAATACGTTGCCTTGTGGGACCAAGATACAAGTGGTCTTGTGGGGTGGGGGCAAAGGGGGCTTTGAGTCAGGTGCAGGAGATGGTGGTGCCTTGACAGGGATTGGTGGGGCAGCAAACATGGAGAACCACCCGGAGGAGGTGAGTCAGACATAAATCAGTGGGGCGCGTGTCACAGAGAGCTGGAGAGAGAACGATGCAGGCGGATGTTGTCCTGTGGTGGTGAGAACCGATTTCCTACGAACGAGCCTCATGTATTTAGTTGGAAGGAGAAAGACTTGTCATCTCAGCTTGAGGAGGCTGAGGCAGGAGGACCACAAATTCAAGGCAGCCTGAGCAACCTAGCAAGACCCTGTCTAAAAACAGAAGGTGGGGGCAGGAAGATGGCTCAGCAGGGAAAGTGCTCGCCGTGCTCCCGTGAGAGCCTGAGTTTAGGTCGCCAGCACCCACATAAAACCTGAGCCCAGCACCCTATGCCCAGAATTCCAGAGCAGAGAAGATGGAGAGAGGAGGGTCCTGGGAGTTTGCTGGCGAGGCAGCCTGGCTGAACCACTGAGTTCCAGGTTCAGTGAGAGACTCTGTCTCAAAATATAAGGTAGAGGACCAGTCAGGCATTTTGGCAGTGAGCACAGGTGTACCTTTAATCCCCGGACTCGGACTCGGGAGGCAGAGGCAAGAAGATCTTTGTGGGTTCTGGGCCAGCTAGGTCTGCACGTGACACCCTGTCTCAAAAAATAAGGTGGACGAACATACATACACACACACACACACACACACACACACACACACACACACACCCGTGGCAGCCATTTGCTCCTTAAGTGCCCTTTGTCCTTCTCAGTTTCTGTTATTCAACTTCACTCCTGCATCCGGCTCTCGCCGGGCTTTACTTTGCTTGTATGCTCAGGATTTAGGAGTTTCTCTATCTCCCCAGTTCGTTATAACAAATCCTTCACTGTTCTTTATCCCTCCTCTTCTGACTTCTTAATTATAACCTCACATAAATTTGTTTTTTTTTTGTTTTTGTTTGTTTGTTTGTTTGTTTGAGACAAGGTTTTTCTGTGTAGCCCTGGCTGTCCTGGAACTCACAGAGACCTGCCTCTGCCTCTTAAGTGCTGGAATTAAAGGCATGCACCACTACCTCCTGGCTTTATATATATATATTTTTAATCTTTGCTTCTGTTGATGTGTACAGATGTGTGTGTGTGTGTGTGTGTGTGTGTGTGTGTGTGCACACGCGCGCATGCACCGTGTGCAGTGCCCGTGGAGGCCAAAAGAAGGAATCAGATCCTGTTGAAGTGCAGTTACAATTGTAAGCCACTGTGTGGGTGCTGGGAATTGAACTCGGGACCTCTGGAAGAGCAGTTAGTGCTCTTAACCACTGAGCCATCTCTCCAGCCCTATCTTGCTTGTTTATCCACAGTGGCTATTGACGTCAGAGGGCCCGTGGCCTTAATTGGCTCCTACAATGGCTATGCAGCACTGATCAGAGGTTGTGGTTGTTGTCACTGTTAATATTCTACTCAGGGGTGAGACAGAGTTTACACCAGGCACCTTGAGCGCAAAAGTACATAAATGCCACATCACATTCCACACAGATGCTGCAAATACTTTAACTGAAGGAATATTAGTGATTACAAAATGAACCAGGCAGCTGGACAGTGGCGGTGCACACCTTCGAGGCCAGCACTCAGGAGGCAGAAGCAGGCAGATCTCTGTGAGTTGAGGCCAACCTGGTCTACAGAGCAAGTTCCAGGACAGCCAGGGCTACACAGAAACCCTGTCTTGAAAAAGAAAAAAAAAGGGAAAAAAACTCCAAAAACCAAGAGAACATAATTCTTGCAAAAAGTACTAACCCTTCAGTAATGGCATCTGGTGAGAGAGTAAGAGTCAGTTAGATGAATCCCAGACAAAGAAACCCAAGTAACGATTCTAATTACATTCAATGACACAAGCGGCTGAAGGGACTAGGAAATGGGCAGAGGACACGATACAACTCAACAAGGAGGTGGAAATGTCAAGAAGACCCTGTGATGTGCTGGAAATAAAAAACTGTAGCAAGTCCAGTAGAAACAAACCAAACCAAACCGCTCTGGGAAGTCTCGGGGACAGAGAGGACCCCTGAGACCTACCTTCCATGGACAAGAAAGGAAGTCTGAGCTTAAAGACGAGCTGGAGAATCTCTTGAGTTACACGTTTGTAAGGAGATTCTCATCCTTAAAAACATTTAGACATTTGTAAAAGACATTTGCTAAAGAATCATAACAGGAAAATTTCCAGAGTTAGGAAAACCCAGGTACAGGAGACATTTAGGACACCAGGCGAGAAGTAAAAAGCCCCTCCTCCTAAGATGATGGGATCAACACCAAATCCAAAGGATTGAACCTAAGGGACTGAAGAGGTAGCTCAGTGGTTAAGCACACCGGCTGCTCTTCCAGAGGACCTGGGTTCAATTCCCAGCACCCACATGGTGGCTCACAACCATCTGTAACTCCAGTTCCAGGGGATCCTGAAGTGGAAGTCTCTGGTTATGTCCTGTGATGCAGAGGACAACACAAGCTGTCTTGCTGAGGCAAACTCACGTGGCGTTTTGCTGAGGTAAGACCCGTGGGAAGACACGTGATGTTTGTAGAGAGTATACACAGGACTCCATGGACAGTGAATCGACACTCGCATAGCTAGCCTTGCGATGCTTCATTGGTCTTGTGTCTTCTCTGATCTGCACTTCATTGAGAGAGGCACAGCAGAGAACTTCTGGTGTCCTGACTAGTTCTGGTGGCTTCCGCTGACTCATGCCAATTCCACCGGAGGCCTGGCTGTTTCTGCTGGGTCGTGCCACCACTGCTGATTCCTGTTTGGTGTCCTGACACTACTGAACTGGACTGCTTTAACGGTTTGTATCCTGACAAACGGAGATTGCAATCACCCCAAAGAACTAGTTCTAAACAGGTCCACATGGCCTTGTCCTGTTACCACCTTTCCTCTCCTACCTTTGGACGGTGGGCTAGAAGGAAGAGGGGATCAAAGAGTTTGAGAACCCTTATTAAAGTAGGTTTTGAAAACCCTAAGCCTAACAGGATCCAATGCCCTTTTCTTACCTCCACAGGCAATCGACACAGAAGTGCTACACAGACAGACATGCCAGCAAAACATTCCATGCATGTAAAACACGATACAGGAAATAAAATAAGAAAATAAGAGCGCACGGATTTACAGAGGGAGCAATGCCGCAGGCTACAGAGGATAACAGTCAAGACTGACCGTGGGGGTGGGGTGGGGGATGGGAGGTAGGGCGAGGGTAGGGTGCTGGGGAGATTGCTCAGTGGTTAGTAACTCTGGCTGTTCTTCCAGAGGACCCAGGTTCAATTCTCGACACCCACCCATCCACCCACATAGTAGCTTACAGCTACTTGCAAGAGATCCGACACCCTCACGCATGCAGGCAAACTACCAATGCACATAACATTTTAAAAGTTAAGTTAAAAAAAATCATTGGCAGTGGCCTCCTGAGTAAGGGTTCCCAAAGGTCCCAGTTATGGCCTGAAACGTCTTTTTTTTTTTTTTTTTTTGGGGGGGGGGGAGGTCTAAAGGAAGAACCTGGTGTAGTGACACACCCCTTTTTCCCTCTGCCCTCTTCTGTACTTGGGAAGCAGAGGCAGGTGGATCTGTGAGTTCAAGGCCAGCCTACTCTACCTAGTGAGTTCCAGGACAGCCAAAGGTATATAGAGTGAGACCCTGACCCATAAGAATAAAGAAAAGACAGGAGGGAGGAGACCAGGTCAGTACAGGTGTAGTTTAGGTGGCTTTCTATCTTGATCGATATGCAATCACTTCCTCTGCTGGGCATGTCCCTCCCCACAATGCATCTGATTTTAGTCACATGCACGCCTAATTATAATAGGTATATAACAGTGAGTAGGGGTCCTACTCAGAAGACGAATAGAAGACACAGTTCTACTTTAATGCTCTCAAAACAAGTCCAGGCTGGACAGGCCCTTCTGTTCCTAGTAGTATTCCTACCTGGGAATACACTTGGACAGAAACCGTCCAAATTTGATTGTTACCAGAGGTGGGGAGACTCAGTCCATTGTTCAAAGATGAGAGTCCGGTAACGTAAAAGAGACAGGGAAAGGCGGGGTCCTGAGGTTTCTGGGTACACTGTTTAGAGAGGGGTGTGTGTGCACAGTATGTGTAGAAGCAGTTGGGTTGCCAGTGCATTCTCATGAGAAAGCATGCACCCCAAATCAGATGGGTGTCGGGCCATGACTGTGCTTGCTTCCTCCAAAAGTGACAAGAGAGAGATACCAAGCCACACATAAAGGCAGGGCCATCAGAACAACACAAGGTCATTTAAATTAAACCTGAAAGGGAGGAGGGGCCTTAGAAGGACATATTTCAATTTCTGTGCACCAATGCATGTCTGGTGTGTGAGTGAGCCTCCATGTGGGTGCTGGGAATCAAACCTGGGTCCTTTGCAAGAACAACAAGTGCTCTTATCCACTGAGCCAACTCTCTAGTCCGTATTTCAATTCCAGAAAGAGAACTGCCACCCTGGAGTACTATACCCAGCAAAGATATCTACAATAATTGAAAGAAGAAGAAGAAGATGAAACAGAAGGAAGAAATCCAGTGCCAACAACCTTGTGGAAAAATATCAGAAGGAAGAAACCATCACCAGTCTCCACGAAGACCACACTCTCAGGGAACTCGTGGCCACTGAGGCAACTCTCCAGAGGGTGGATACTCGCAGGAATCCTGCAGACTGAAGAGAAAACATGCCGATTCACACGGCTACAGGAAAGACTGAACCACACAGAGCAATGACAGTTCAGCAAGAAAGCTTGAAGAAAAAAAGCAAACATAACATGATCAGCAAAATGGCAGCAACCGGAAGACAGCTCTCAGTGACGGCTGAATCCATGGTCTGGACTCTCCAATCAAAAGACACAGATTCTAGCAGGCCAGACCCAAATCAGGAGCCACCTGTTGTGTCTGAGAAGCACACAACACTGCAAACAGTCCTTAGGGGGAGAGAGCATATTCCAAGGAGACAGACTTGGGAACAAGCCTTCTGCCGTCTCTGACAAAATGGACTTCTAAACCAGACGGAAAAGTTAAAGTCTAGAGGACATTTTGCTTCTGAATACTTGCATCTGAACAGAGCATCAGCACAAATGCAAGAGCTCTGGAGATTTCCATTAGACAGGATGGACCAGGAGCACGAGGCAGGAGAAGTGCATCCTGAGGACAGGCTGCTGGAGCAGGAGCAGCCTGGGCGAGGCTCAAACAGCAGGAAACAAGGGGGTTGCAGCTGGGCAATAACCATTTGAGCCTAGATAAATAGTTTAGAGGTAATCGCTCAGTAACTGTGCCAAAGCGGATTAAATAAATCAATAGAACTATGTTTCCACTATTGGGGGGGGGTGGCCAGGTCATATTAAGAAATAATAGAGGTATTAACTATTTTACAACACTGGAGGATGGGGAGGGTGCTGTAACGCTGTCTGTCAGACATATGCCTCAGCTCTTGCTCAACAGCGGCTGTGGTGACCAGCACAAGAACTTACTACAAAGCGAAAGATGCTCTTGAAACATAACAATGGTGCAAACAACCCTGCTTGCTTGGGACGGGCAGATAGGTGTGTTCTAGGCCAAGTTGGTAGACTGGCCCTGTGGCTCAGAGTCATGCCAAGGCCAAGGTGGGGTGGGATCTGCTTCCATGTACAAGGCATGTCACCCCTTGGTTCTCTGGTTGTTATCTGGCTGGAGGCTGCCCTCCTTGCCTGTCTGAGCCTTTACTTCACTAACACTGGAACTGACTTGGCAACATGGGGCACCAGGGAGAAATGAGGTGACAGCCCTCTCCACTTGTAGCAAGTCACTGGATCCTGCTGGCCTCTAGGGAACACACTTATACAAGGACATGGGCAGTGGGAACAGGGATTGTTGAGAGACAACAAATACATCATAACAAGTCACACTTGACCCCGTGTCCACACTGGGCTGACCACGCCCTCCTTAAAACATTTGAAGGAAGGAGGACCAGCGTGAGGCCATTGCTGTTCTCTGAAACAAAAGAAGACTGGAGTTCAGGGTGCTCCATGGTTTCCTGGGAGACCTAGCTGAAAGTACAGATTTCAGGCTTGGGAGATGGCTCACTTCCTAAAGTTCTGGGAATAAGGGCCAGGTTCAGCCCTCAGATCACATAGTACACAACTGTATATGGTGGTGCAATTATTACCTCAGTGCTGGGGAGGCAGAGACAAGGATTTCTGGGCCCAGAGGCCAGCCTGCTTAGCCTCAAGAACAACTGTGAAGGCTGGGCGTGGTGGTACACGTCTTTGTGGGCAGGAGTATCTCAGTGAGTTCAAGCCAGCCTGGTCTACAAAGCAAATTCCAGGATGACTGGGGCAATATAGAGAGACCTTGTCCCCCATACAACACCACAGTGATCCTTGGTGTCCTATGGTGGGACCTGCCTTAAGCACTCAGGAAATAGGCAGGAGGATGTCTGTAAGTTCTAAGCCAGCCAGGGCTACATAGTGGGACCCTGTCTCAAAAAGTCAAAACAGAACACAAACAAGAGAGATGGCACCTAAAGGTGCTCCAGGTTGTCCTCCTGACACCATGAGGTTGACTCCTCAAACATGGTCACGTGCACCTGCACATGCCTACAGAAAACACATGTTGCCAGATGTGATGGCTTGTATATTCTTGGCCCAGGGAGCTACACTATTAGAAGGTGTGACCCTGTTGGAGTAGGTGTGTCACTGTGGGTGTGGGCTTTTAAGACCCTCAACCTAGCTGCTTGGAAACCGGTCTCCTAGCAGCCTTCAGATGAACATGTAGCACTCTCAGCTCCTCCTGCACCATGCCTGCCTGGATGTTGCCATGTCCCTGCCCTGATGATAATGAACTGAACCTCTGAACCTGTAAGCCAGCCCCAATTAAATGTTGTCTTTTTTTTTTTCCCCCAAGACAGGGTTTCTCTGTGTAGCCCTGGCTGTCCTGGAACGCACTCTGTAGACCAGGCTGACCTCGAACTCAGAAATCCACCTGCCTCTGCCTCCCAAGTGCTGGGATTAAAGACCTGGGCCACCACTGCCTGGCAAATGTTGTCTTTTTAAGAGTTGCCTTGGTCATGGTGTCTGTTCACAGCAGTAAAACCCTAAGACAGCAGACAAATGAATCTGTGCTGAGCAGAAGATCCTGCCCTATTTGGGTTACAAGTGAGCCCCTGTACCCAGGTGTTGTGTGTGTGTGTGTGTGTGTGTGTGTGTGTGTGTGTGTGTGTGTGTGTAAGAGCTCATTGTGTACCCCGGGCTATTGGCAAATGTGTGATCCTCCTGTCTCTGTCTCCTGGTTACGGAGAGCACAGATGTATGGCATACCTGACAGGAATTAGTTTCATTGTTTTTTGTTTTTGAGACTGTCCTGGCTGGCTTAGAACTCACTATGTAGAACAGGCTGGCCTTGAACTCACAGAGGTCAGCTTATCTCTGCCTCCCTAGTGCTGAGGTTGAGGGTGTGTGACACCACACCAGCCTTGTTCCTCACTTTAAAAACCAGACTTAGCCAGATGTGGTGGATCTCTGTGAGTTTGAGACTATCCTGTTTCAACAAATGTGTATATAATATATATATATATATATATATATATATATATATATATATATATATACACAATTAATGTTATACATTATTAACTGTATAATATACAGTTAAATGTAATATATATATATATATATTACATTTAACTACCCTCTCTCTCTCTCTCTCTGTCTGACTTCAAGGCCATCCTAGTCTACAGTAGTCTACAGGTCTACAGAGGTCCAGGACAGCTAAAGCTATAAAAAAGAAACCTTGTCCTGCCCCTCCCCCAAAAACATTAAAAAATAATAAAAAATAAAATGAAAAGAAAACTCCATGTTAGAATGTAAATTTGAAGCTTCTTTTGAGAATCAAGAAACACTGCTAACCCTGGCTATATTTCTTCACTACTTCAAGCACTCTGTGTGGGAAGCCCTCAGATACATGTGATTTCGCTGGCATCATTAATGAATATTGGCTATAATTATCAGCTTATTAATATTAATTCCGTGCAGTGGAAGGTGGCTTATAGAAGAGATCTGGGGGTTTCTGGATCCACTTCTGTACTGGCTGAGAATGAGAGGATGGAGAGGTCGGCTTCCTGTTACCAGGTGTTTGTGGGAAGGAGTAATTCTTAGTTCAGTAAATGATCCCTGGGTGGGTTTGAACACTGGAGGAGACCAGGCTAGACCCTGCTTGGGAGTCTGTCTTGTTCCTGGGCCTGTTCCTGATGGAGGAGAACACCCCAATGCTTAAGACTACAGTGACAGAAATGTCTGATTTCTGCCTGCAGGAGGACCAGCCTGAGGTTCATGCAGAAGACCTGGGTTTTAGTGGGCCCCATGTCATCTGCCTGTGTCCTTGTCTAAGAAGCTGAAGTGGTCTTAAGAGTTTAAAGCCCAGAGGAGATGGGTGTGTGCCCAAGCATGTATGTGTTGTGTATGTGTGTAAGTGTGTGGGCACACACGTGTACAGGTATGTGCATGTTTGTATATGTGTGTATGTCTGCATGTGTGTATGTATATATATGCATATGTGTGCATGTCTGCATGTATGTGTGTGTATGTACATATATGTGTGCATGTGTAGAGTGCATGTAGGTCAGAGGACAACTTTGTGAAATCATTTCTCTCATTCTGCCATTTGCGGGTTCAAACTCAGGTGGCCATGTGCTTTTACCTAATAGCTTTGTTTGCCTGTTTGTTTGTTTGTAGACAGGGTCTCACATAGCCCGTGCTGACCTTGAACTCACTATATAGCCAAGGATGACCTTGAACTCCTAATTCTCCTCCCTCTACCTTTTGGGTGCTGGGCTTACAGTGACAAGTGTGTACCCGTGCATGGCCTGGCTTCTTTTTGAGCCAGGGTATCTCTCACCGTATAGCCCAAGTTGGTCAAGAATTTGTTTCAGACATTGTATCAAATCAAGCTTCTATGATGGTATGGCAATGTATTCCTGCAATACCAGAAAGACTGTTGGGAGTTCAAGGCTAGCCTCAATTGGTGTTGGTGATGGTGGTAAATAACAAGACAGTCAGGCTATAGGTGTCCTAGGGAGAAATATGAATTTGAAGCATCTTTTGAAATCTCAGGGCTCTGCAGAGATGGCTCAGCACTTCAGAACACTTGCTGTGCATGCATGAGGACCTGAGTTCAAATCCCCAGTACTGATGTAAAGCACCACTGTGCATGGCCTCTTATGCTAATAGTCCCAGTGAATGGGGGTGGGGTAGAAATGGGAGGGCAGCAGGCTCATTGGCTGCCGCCCCTGCTCCAGGTTCAGTGGGAGGCTGTCTCAAGGGATAAGGCAGAAAATAACAGACCGCCTTCTCTGACCTCCGTACATGGGCATATGCAACAGACATTCATGCACATACACACATACTCCATGCATACATACAATACACATGTGCACACTCCCATAGACATACCCCATATGCTGACCAGTGTTTGCCAATTGGACATCAACTAAAGTCACCTTGGAAAAAAGAACCCCAACTGAGGAATTGCTTCATTAGCTTGGCCTATGGGCAAGTCTATGGGACATATTTTTTATTCATGTTTGACCTGGGAAGGCTCAGGCTACTGTGGCCAGTGCCACTCCTGGGCAGGTGGTCCTAGGTTATATAGGAAAGCAGGCTAAGCAGGCTGAGCAAGGCAGTAGTGAGACTCCTCCATGGTCTCCACTTCTGTGCCTGCCTCCAGGTTCCTGCCTCCGGGATCCTGCCTCAGTTGCCCATGGTGAAGGCTTGTGCAGTAGTCATATAAGGCAGGTAACCCCTTCCTCCCCTCACTGCTGCCGGTCAGTGTTTTATCGTAGTCACAGAGAAGCAAACTAGGCACGTGCCACAGAGACTGGTTTACACAGAAGCATAGCCAACTTGAACATTTCTCTCTCTCTCTCTCTCTCTGTCTCTCTGTCTCTGTCTCTGTCTCTGTCTCTGTCTCTCTCTCTCTCCCCGTATGTGTGTGTGTGTGTGTGTGTGTGTGTGTGTGTGTGTGTGTGTGTGTGTATGCACAGCTATGTGCACATGCAAAGCTCAGAGACCATGGAGCACCTCCTTCAACATTCTTTACCTTGTTTCTTTGAGGCAGTGTCTTGCTTTGAACCCGGAACTCACCTTATCATTTAGCGCTGGCTGTCTTGCAAGCCCCTGGGATTGGCCTGTCTCTGTCTTCTAGTGTTGGGAATTATAAGATCACATGCCTGGTCTGACATGGGGTCTGGGGTCTTGAACCCAGATTCTTTTGTTTTCTTTGTGGGGCACTTACCCACTGAGCCATCTGCCCCAGCCTGACTGTTGTATTAACACTCTATGTTAGATACTGTTTAGATTTGTATATTGCATAGGCTAATGTGCTTCCCCATGTCACGCTCAAGTGAGGACTATTCTCCTGAGCTGTGGCTGCATCCTGCAGCATTCACAGGACAGAGAGAATAGTGATGGCCATGCCCAGCTTTCCTGTGTCCCTCTGTTCCCTCAGTCCCCCGTTGTTCCACCACTGATGCATCTTCCTCTCACACCTGAGCCTGGACACAGCACACGTGTGTTAGTTCCCCTCACTATATAGCCTAGACCCTGTCCCAGAGAGCCTAGACCCTGTCCCAGAGAAGCAACAGAGGCCTTACGGAGCCAGACCCTTCCTTTCTGGGGTACACTAGGAGACAGCACCCCAACTCATACCCAGGGACTTGGGCTCTGTGCTCAGAGGGAGCGAGCTTGTGTTTTTACCGACTTGGAGAAGAATTAGCATTCTTGTCAGCAGAGAGCAAGCTAGAAGATAATTAAAACTTTGCCCCTGGAATAGCTGATTCATTTGAATTTTATGGCTCACGGAAGAACAAGGAAAAGCGGGGAGAAACTGCTCCACCGTGCTGGGGTCAGCCCAGCTACCCAGCCCCATGCTTTTCCTAGTGTGCAGTCCATGAACGTGGTCTGAGGTACAACTGTGTGCCACTGAAGGCCTGTCATAGCGAGAAAGGCCCTGTGCCATGATCCTGTCCAGACAGTTGCTCAGCAGAGATTGGCCATGTTGATTTTTTTTGTTGTTGCTATGGTAACAGGCAGCCAATCCCTGGCTGGCTCCAAGCATTTTGTAGCCCATGGGCTGGGGACAAGTCTCGGTAAAGAGAATGTTGGCTCAGCATGCAGGAATCCCTGGGTTCAATCCCCAGCACTGTATAGCCCCAACCTTGTCTCATGAAATAAAAAGACTAGGAAGAGGCCTCAGACTTAACAAGCAGGACTGGGTTTGGGTCCCCAGAACCCACATAATAAGTAAAAGCATACATTATACACCTGTAATCCCAGAACCTGGGAGGCGACATGACCAGCCCTGGACCTTTCCTGGAAGCTCATACGAAGTATAGCCTATGTGGCAAAGTTTTAGGGCAACAAAAGTCTCCTCCCTCTTTTGCTATGTAGCCCAGGCCAGCTTTGAACTCATGATTTTCCTGACTTAGCCTCCTGAGTGCCAGGATCACAGACTCGCATTCCCAGTCTTAGATGATTGAATTCTTAGCGTACTATTTAAAGCCAATCCCAGAATCCTGCTAGGACATTGTCTGTGCCTGTGAGCCATCTTCCCATCCCCTGGTCTCTGTATCTGTTTCCTGATTTTGCCTGGTTGATGCGCTGGGGATCTAACGCAGGGCTTTCTGCATGCTAGGCAATCGCCCTACCAACTGAACCAGATAGCCAGCTCAAGGACAAATGTACATTTTTCCAGCTGAGAAGGCTGGACCAATCTGAGCTAATGTCACCACTGTGCCCTACCGGCCAGAGCCCAAGTGACTATACTGTAACTGGCTGTCATAGAGTTCAGGCTCACCCTGCCCTCAGTTGGAGATGAGAAACCTTGAGTGAGCCTCAGGCTGATGCATGAACCTTTACGGCTGTCATTCATAAAGGCTAACACTGTTGGGCCAGCAACCCAAGGGGATGACTATCCATGTCCTGGCCACAGCAGCTGGGACACACAGTGGTTCACTCGAGGTGGTCTCTCTGCGGGATGTGGAGACCCTTTCTGGGAAAGGTCATACTGTGAGCCTGGGACCATTGCAGCGTTCGTTCCCAGGTCCCTGCCTTCTCCCCAGCCAGCTCAGCCAGCAGCTAAAACACATTGAGAGAGAGAGAGAGAGAGAGAGAGAGAGAGAGAGAGAGAGAGAGAGAGAATATCTCACATGTGAGTACTACATCACTTATACCCTCCCCTCTCTCCTCTCCTCCCCCTCCCTTCCCCCTCCCCTCTCTCCTCCCCCTCCCCTTCCCCCCCCCCATATATGCAGAGGTATATATAAACACAACCCAATGAGTGCATTCACATTGCTCACCTGTGTGTCTCAGCAATATTAATTGTCTGTTGCTCTTCATCCAGGGCTGGGGCCCAGGTGAGATTTCCCCCATCCATGCTGGCTTGTCAGATGGTGTCACTGTGCAGGTCTTGTTGTGGTGACCATATTGTTGGGGCTCCCTGGGAGCAGCTTCCCTGTCCTATTTGGATAGTGCCATCTCCCAACAGAAGTCCTGGTTTTCTGGCTTTTACTGTCTAATGCCTCATCTTCTGTGGTGTTCCTGAGCCTTAGGGGTAGGGGTGTGTCATAGATGTACCCTTAGATTTGGGCAGCATGATCAGTTCTCTCGTCCTGACCAGTTGGAATTTTTGTAATGGTCTCAATCTGCAGCAAAAAGAAGCAAAACATATTTCCACCAAAGGGAGGAGTGGGGAAGCCACCGCCCCTCCCCCACCCCAGCCACCAGGGAGCCTGTGGCTAGCCCCTCCCCCCAGGCCTGTGCTGTGGGCAGAGGGAGTTTTGCCAGCTCCCAGAGCCCACTCCAAAGCTCAGATGGCCCAGCACAAGCGTCTGGCCCTGGCTGTGGGGCCTGGGTCCCACCCCTCCTGTCAACACTTCTCTCATGGCCTCAGCCCGCTTCTGATCCCTCCAGCCGTATGAGGAGTGCAAAACTAGAATGGGCTGCAGCTGGGAGCCAAGACTCTGGTTTAAGCATCCCCTCCCTCCCTGCCCCGCCAGATGTGTGGGCCAAGAGGCTCCAGCTCCAAGCCTGCAAGAAGGTGCTTTCTGGAGATGGACCTCGACCTACCTGCTTGCTCTCTGTACATGTGCACAGAGAAGAGCTCACACGTATCCACGTATACTCCCATCTGCAAACACACTTAAACACACAAACATACACATATACTGCCTTGTCACAAACACACACACGTGCACACATTCTCAGTCACACAGCACACACTCAGATACACACTTACACAATCGGCTGGCTGACCCAGCCTTTGAGCCCTGCAGATCAAGGCAGGTTCCACCATATTGAATTCATCTGGGTCTCTGTGCCAAGGCTGCTATCTGAGCACTCACGCGGCCACCCCGTGAAGGCCCCTGCCAGGCCCAGGCTCTGGTTGGCCTGTGCCTCACTGACAGGCTCCGCCACGTACAGATTCCATTAACTAAGAACACTTGGGCAGGAGTATCAAGACCATGGAGACTTGGGAAGCATGTCTACACAGGGACTCAGGGTCAGGGGCCTCCAAGGGGGGCCATGACTTCTCTAAGAGATGCCTGAGGACAAACGAGGCCACTCCAGGCATGCAGAGAAGACAACTGGGCAGGGAACCTGGGGAACGGGGCTTGTGGATGGAGAAAGAAGCTGTGCACTTCTGAGAACTCAGGAGGTCAGGGATTGAACAGGAGAAGCAAGCTGAGGACAGTGGCCTTGTGGTTACAGAAGGGCCTGTACCCTGTGGTCTTAGCTGTGTAATCTCTCTCTCTCTCTCTCTCTCTCTCTCTCTCTCACACACACACACACACACACACACACACACCTACTTGGTCACGTCTCTACTGCCACCCTTTTTGAGTCGGGGCTTCAAAACCCACTTGAACTTCTAATCTTCCTGCCTCTGCCTCCTGAGTGGAGCAGAACCTGGCCTCCGTAAGCGTAAGCACATTTGTTTGGTTGGTGGTGCACCTAAACTTTTAGGGAGTCCCAGGCTTGCATTTGTTCCCCTCCCCCAACCTTGCTAACTCACTGGATTCTGGAAGCTAGTAATAGCTACACGGTAGCCTCCACTAGCCAAGATCAGGACTTGCTCTTGAAATCCTCTCAGATGGCCCTTTTCTGCACATTAGAAAGAGAAGGGACAGCCAGGCAGTGGTGGCGCATACCTTTAATCCCAGCACTTGGGAGGCAGAGGCAAGCGGATTTCTGAGTTCGAGGCCATCCTGGTCTACAGAGTGAGTTCCGGGACAGCCAGGGCTACACAGAGAAACCCTGTCTCGAAAAAACAAAAAAACAAAAACAAACAAACAAACAAAAACAGAAAGGGAAGGGACAGCTGTGGTGGTGACACAGACCTTTAATCCTAGTACAGGAGCCAGAGGAAGGGAGATCTCTGAGTTCAAGGCCAGCCTGGTCTACACAGTAAGTTCCATGACAGCCAGGGCTACACAGTAAACCCTGTGAGAAGGGACAAAGAACTTGGGGGAGTTACTCCTAAGCTGCAAATGACTTGACAGTGGTGGCTTGGGTCCTTGACTTCTGTCTTCAGGATCCTCCTGTCATCCACGTCCCCCATGCCATCATGCCCAAACTGCACAGGGTTCACAGGCACAGAGAAATCTGAGGGTGAAGATGAAGGTCAGAGCCTGGCAGGGACAGCACCTCACAGTCCCCTTCTCTCTCTGTCACTCGCTCACAGGATCCTCATGTTGGGACCTGCAGGTCTCTCTCCTCACCCCCTACTCCTGCTTGTAGTGACCTGTCTGTCTCAGGAAGCATCCTGCCAGGGAGGTGAGTCATGGGAGCTGATGCTTTTGGTCCCCGAGGGTTTGACTAGGTGTAGGTGAGTGGGTGTAGAGACCTGGTGGCCCGGCTGTCACTGTTCCGGGGGGTGGGGCCTCCAACCCTCACTCCACCCTTCTGTATACCTCCTGTCCTTGCTTCTCTTTTACAAATGAAGAGTGGGCGGGTGGGCGGTCGAGTGGCTCACCAGCCAATCAGCAACAGAACTGGATTTGAACCTTGGTCACCTGGATGTGGCCGATACTTGGCTTGCTGCCTGATATTCTGAGCCCCAGGCCTGCCTTAGAGACCGCAAGAGACCGCTCTGTCTTCCCCAGATTCCCCCAGAGCCAAGCTGTACGAGGGCTCAAGTCCCTGCCTGCTTTTAGTGTCAAGTCGGTGGTGCCTGCAAGGTCTAGAATGAAGCCAGGAGGAAGGCAGAGGTTCAGAGAACTGGTATGGTACTTAAAAAGGTTTTCATTAAAAAAATGTGGGTGGCTGGCTGGGGAGATGGCTTCATGTTATAGAAATAACACAACAACACAACAACACAAAACCCACGGACCCTAACCCACTAGCTCTCACTGAGGAACCGAGTGTGTAAATGTCTCTGTTGCTGTGATAAGCATGACCACACAACCAAAGCAACTTGGAGAAGGAAGGGTCTAGTTCATCTTAGGCTTCCAGGTTACTCTCTATCATTAAAGGAAGCAAGCAGGAACCCAGGGCAGGAGCTGACACGGAGCCATGAAGGATCGCTGCTCAGCGACTTGCTTCTCGTGGCTTGCTGATTGCTTTCCTATACACCCCAGGACCACCTGCCTAAGGATGACATCACCCAAAGTGAGCTGGCCTCCCACATCAATCACCAATCAAGAAAATGTCCCACAGATACGCCTACAGGCCGATCTGATGGGGCAGTTTCTCAGCTGAGGCTTCCTCTTCTCGGGTGACCCTACCCCGTGTCAAGTCGAAAACCACTAACCAGGACACTGGGTTTGATTTCCAGCACCCACATGGTGGTTCACAACTCTCCCTAACTCAAGCTTCAGGAGATCTGATGCCCTCCTCTGACGCCCATGGGCACTAGCATGCAGGTGGTACACATATGCACACAGGGAAAGCATGCAATAAGATAAGGTAAATAAATGTGAATTTTGTATGACATTTATTTGTGTGTGCGTATGTGTGAGTGTGTGTATGTGTGTGGGGGGTACACGTGTCCCACAATACATGTGGCATTCAGAGGACAATCTGTGGCAGTCGGTCCTCTCCTTCCACCCTGTATATTCTTGAGGTTGAATGGGGTCTCCAAGCACTGAGTTAGGGACATCAAAGTTCTGAAAGGCCAGCTCTGGGCAGGAGACAGGGTGATCCGAGACAGACTCAGCCCTCAGCACTTACTTGTGGGTGATGGGCCATGACAGTGGCAGGGGACAAGGCCAAGCTCACTTGCCAGTCCTTTTTTCAAGATATGTGCTGTGTGTATCCCACTTGAAATGGAGGTACAGAGAGGTTAAGTAACTAGCCCAAGGTCACACAGCTGGGTACTGGGAACTGTGTTCTTTGTCTATGGTACCCTGGAAACTTATGTCTACTGGGAGGATACTAAGAATAACCAGATTCTAAGAGGATTCAGTGATAGCTCTGTCTACAGGGATCCAATCTGGTCTTAGGACATCAGGGGTGGCCTGTAGGAAAGGCTGGGGACACAGAATGAAATGGTGAATAAGTTATTTGGAACCAGAGGAAGGGATTACTCTTGCCCTATATGTGCGAAGGCACGCAGGTGCAACTGAGCATGAAGCTTGAGAAGTGGCAGGAGGCTAATGTTGGTGGGAGAGCCTAGTGGGCAGAGCCAGAGGCACATGAAGTTCAGTATTAATCTAAGGACAGTGGGGTGGCATAGAGGGTTTTATAACATGGTTACTAGGCTTGGGGCCACAGCCTGCCAGGTTTGGGACATCAGGCCTCAATAAGCCAATTAAAGTAGCTGATATATAGTGAAAAGCAGAGAAGGAAAGGTACTCAGTGTGGCCGCATCAGGAGGATACTGCGAGATTGGGGACTTCCCAAGTCCTTAAGGGTCCTGACCTGAGGGTGGGGCTTAAATAGCAAGATATTTGCATAGCTAAGCAGTCAAGGCATAACCCTGTCTGCTGTCTTCTCCATCAAGTTCCTCTGTAAGGTCATCGGATTGTTAATCTTCTTCCCGGTAACCAGCTCCCCCCTCCCTCAGGTTATCCCCAAGGATCCAGCCATTTATTCTCTCAACAGGAGCATACTGGGGACCTTTTCATTTCTTGGGGTCCATTTTTCCCACTACACTGAAAGCTAAAGAGAGGGTCTTAAGTGTCTCTTTAGAATTCGTCCCCTCCTGCCAGACAGGCTGGGTTATGGCAGAAGTAGAGGCTTCTTCAGTGCTGGTGGGAACATCTAGAGACTTACCTGAGAGCTGAGGAGGGTACCTGGACACACCCCCAACCCCCAAAGTAGACTTTTGCTCCTAGGAATGTCCTCATTTGGAGATAGTTCATGCTGAGCCCTGGGTTCCCTGAAACCCACAATCAAAGGAGAAATCAATAGATCAAGACTCTGGGAAACAGAGCCTGAGGAGAGGGCCAGGTTTAAGCCACACACAAGAGCGTCCCACCAGCAGACTGTTCCAGTCTGTGTGAAGGGAGCTTTGAGCCAGGCCTGTAGCCGAGTGTGCACCCCCAGGTCTGCAGGAGAGCACAGCAGATGTCTGCAGCAAGCCTGGCCCTGCCGTCAGCCCCTGTGCCCAGAGGCTCAGAAGCTCACTAATTTGTTTGTAAACCACTGTTTGTTTTCTGCCAAGCCAAAACATCTTGTTCACGAGGTGTCACCTTGATTAATTTTATCCATGGGAGGTACTTTCCAGGGAAGGGAGGATCCAGGACTCAGGGCAGGGCCAGCTGGGCCAGAGCCTACTGCCCACACAGCAGGCAATCTGGCCACGGTGGCCTACCCTGGATTTTCACCTTGAGCTAGCAGGGCCAGAAGAGACCAGGAGGCCAGATGATTCCAGTCTGCCCCAAGGAAACAATGGTTAGAGGCCCTGATGGCAGAAGGCACACTTTGGCCTCAGCAGAGCCGGCAGGAGACAGTGGAAGCAACAGGGAGATAGGAGCAGATTCTCCCGTTTGGGAAAAACCTGGATGTCAGTTTTTTGATTTTTGAAACAAAGTCTCACTTTGCAGCCCTGGCTGGCCCAGAACTTGCCATGTAAACTAGGCTGGCTTCAAACTGAGGAGTTTTATATTTTATGAAGATTAGTGTTTGTCTAGCATATTGGACCCACCCCCCACCCCCCCCAGCAATTAGATTGGGTATACTGGTACACTCCTGTAATCCCAGCATTTGGGATGCAGAGGTAGGAGGATCAGAAGTGTCAGGTCATCCTTAGATTAGCGAGAGATGACCTTGAACTCCTGATCCTCCTGCCTCTGGCTCTACTGTTAAACGTCCACGTGCAGCTTAGAACAGACCACACCAGACCAAAAGGTTCCAAGGAGGGGTTTATTCAGGAGATAGGGCAAAGACGGGGGGGGGGGGG
Source organism: Arvicanthis niloticus (assembly GCF_011762505.2). Classification (NCBI taxonomy): domain Eukaryota; kingdom Metazoa; phylum Chordata; class Mammalia; order Rodentia; family Muridae; genus Arvicanthis; species Arvicanthis niloticus. The sequence goes on from NC_047659.1 coordinate 137,202,500, forward strand.
GGGGGGGGAGAGGAGAGAAAGTAGAAGAAAAAGATGGAGGAAGAGAGGAAGAAAAGAGAAGAAGAAGAGAGGTCAGGGGGTTCTGCCTGTTTTATATGGGCAGTGATGTAGTTTCTCCCAGGTAAAGGTGAGGTAGCTAGGTGGATTCTGGGAATGTATGGCGGTTGCCTTGGCAACGATGTGGGGGTCCTCTAGATGTGATGTCACTAGGTTCGGAGCCCGATGCCAACATTTACCCCTTCAGAGGCCTCTGAGACCAGAAGCATAGACTGAGGGACATCTGTCCATGAGGTTGTACTAGTTGCAGCCCAGATTTCCCACCTCTCAGCTTTGGCCCCTGATTCTGACGTCTATAACAACTGCAGAGATGAATCCGTTTTACAAGGAAGGGGATCTAGGCTCAAAGACACCCCCTTCCCCGGGTCCCTTTCCCTGCCTGTGTTCTGTCTGGGTGGACCACAGCCTCTGTCCTGCCCATGGTGACACGTGGGCGGATGGATATGCTCCCAGCTGTGAAGTCCCAAAGGGACCCTGGTAGGATCCCTCCACCAGGGTTATCATCCACCCAGTTACACTTCCAGTACCTGCCAAGGGCATGTGCTCTTCCGCAAGGTTGTGCACCCAGTAGGTGCTCAATAAATTCCAGAGATATCTGACGGTGTCTGAGGCCTTTGCCAGCCTCCCAGCTCTGTCTGGCTACTTCTGGCAGCAGGGAGCTGGCAGAGAAGAAATGGCGGCTGTAGGGAATGCGGCCCTGCACTGGCTGGCCTCTAGGGGTCGTCCTTGGGTGCTAGGCCTGGAGTCCCTCCCTTCCCCACCCCCAGGCAGCAGGAGAGAGGCTTAGCGGGGGCCCTCCTCCCCCAGCGGGGGTGGGGGGGCCTGGAGGGCAATGGGGAGGAGCCTGCCTGGCTGGAGTTGGGAGGGCTCCTGCTCAAACACAAAGCAGCCAGGGAAGGTTGCAGGCGCCTACTGGCAGCTCTGAACCGGCTTCTTTCTCTTCCTGCCTTCTGCAGTCCTTGTGGTAAAAAACGCCGCATGACAGATGGCTAATACTGAAGCAAGGATGGAGGCCGAGTCCCACACCTCCCCAGCACCCAGCCTCCTACACAACCGTGCTTTGTGTGTGTGTGTGTGTGTGTGTGTGTGTGTGTGTAGTGGTCAGAGTACAAGAGAGCAAATTGTTTCTTCTTCTTCTTCTTCTTTTTTTTTTTTTTGGACAGGATCTTGTGTAACACTGAGTTAGAACTCTTGGTTTGTAGACCAGGGTGGCCTTGAACTCACCTGCCTCTTCTTGCCAAATTCTGGTATTAAAGGTAAGCACCACCATGTCTGGCTTAGAGAACAATGTGTGGGCATTGGATCCACCACGTGGGTCCCTAGGATGGTGGAACTATATCCCTTTGTCAGGCTTAGCAGCAAGCACCTTTACCCACTGAGCCATCTCACTGGCCCTGAAGTGTGGTTTTACACGGTTGTGTTCTTGTTAAAGCTTTGAGGAGAGTAATTGGATGCCCATTATGACCAGGAGAAGTTTTTATTTGGGAAGCTATTGGTGTAAGCATACTGAGAAGCACCCCAACTTATTATCTGGTGGGACATACTCAAAACTTCCTTCTTCCAAAGCTGTGTTGTCCTTTGATGTCTGGGGCTTGTATGGTGGCATTAATGTAACCTGCCTCTACTCCTGGGATCCCAAGAGTGTTCATCCCAGGGGTGACAACCAGAAAGGTGTCCAGACATAGCCAGATACCCCTTGGAGGCCAGATGTCCATCCTGGGTTATCAGATGGATGATGGCTGTGGATAGTGACTGACCCAAGGCCAGGGGACCCACCCTGTCTCCTCAGCTATCTGTGGTAATTTCCAGAAGGAACCCTCAACCAGCTCAGTAGATAAAGCCCTTGCCTCAGAAACACGAGTACCAGAGTTTGATCCCCAGACCCCTAATTTCAAAAGCAGGTTGTGCAACCAAGAGTTGTGTACGTGACAAGTGGAACAGGGGCTTCGGGAGTTTAAAGTTATCCTCAGTGACATAGCAAGCTCAAGACCAGCCTGGGACACATGACAGACACTTTTGTCTAAAAATTAAACCAGTCAGTAGTGATGGCACTCTTGTAATCCCAGGTCTGGGGAGATGAGACAGGCAGACCTGGGGCTCACTGGCTGGCCAGCTTAGCCTGCTGGGTAAACTCCAGGGCAGGGACAGACTCTTCTCAAAACATAGGCTCAGCTGTGAGAGCTTAGGCCCCACACCCCGACACCCGGAAGGAAAATGAAGGCAGGAGGATCAGTAAACATGGTTAGTTTCAATAACACAGAGAGAGTTCTGGGTCAGCCTGGGCTGTATGAAACCCTGTATCAATAAAACAGAAAATCCGGCTGCCAAGATGGCTCAGTCAGTAAAAGGCACTTGCCACCAAGCCTAGTGCGCTATTTGACCCCCAAAAGCACATTGAATGAAGAGAAGAAGTAAAAAGGAAAGGAAGGAGACTGGTCCCAGGTTTCTGCACCAGATGCGTGAAATGGACGAAGTAAAGAATCCAAAGTAGCACGCCGGGCAGTGGTGGTGCACGCCTTTAATCCCAGCACTTGGGAGGCAGAGGCAGGTGGATTTCTGAGTTGGAGGCCAGCCTGGTCTACCGAGTGAGTTCCGGGACATCCGGGACAGCCAAGGCTATGCAGAGAAACCCTGTCTCAAAGAACCAAAAAAAAAAAAAAAAAAAAAAAAAATAAGAATCCAAAGTAGCTGCTCATGGGTAAAGGGAAACATTTTTTCCAAACCACGGAGGTTATCTCTTCTCTCTCTGGGGAAAGCAGAGAAGCAACTGCTAACATCCACAGCAGCAGTGGTGATGGGTGTTTCCAGGGTTTTAAGGGGAACAGATACTTGGGAGGAGGGGAACCTGTAACCTGGAGTGGAGGACTTTGAAGTGTATAACAGGGACTTGTGGGGTGGAGACTTAAGGAGCCCCTGCCGCACAGACCCTGATATGCTAATATGCACCACAGGCTTGTTAATGGAAGGTCCAGAGATCCCTTTTGCTAGAGGTGAGGAGAAAGCCTCCTTTTAGCAGGTAGAAGCTTTCCCCCCCCAACTATGTCTATTTACTTTTTAAAAAGTTCTTTTATTATTGTTGTTTTTTGTTTTTTTTTGAGACACGGTTTTTCTGTGTAGCTCTGACTGTGCTGGACCAAGCTGGCCTCGAACTTAGAGATCTGCCTGCCTCTGCCTCCCCGAGTGCAGGGACTAAAGCAGTGTGCTACAACTGCCAAGCTTTAAAGTTGCTTTTTGAAGTGAACCAGGCATGGTGGCTCACGCCTTTAATCCCAACACTCAGGAGGCAGAGGCATGAGGATCTCTGTGAGTTTGAAGCTAGCCTGTTCTACATAGAGAGATGTAGTGGGTGGCACCTGGGGAATGATTCTTGTGAGAAGTATCACATATGAATCTTTTCTATTTCTATAATGCTGTGTTTAAGAAAAGGAATTAGAATATTTTGTCTCCCCTACCTTTCACGTAAATACTTTAACACTCCCCTCACCGCCATCCAATTCCTCCTTTGCTCAAAGGCCTATTGCTCTAGTCCAGGAATTTGATGTCCTGAAGCAGTGACCCCTTCCCCCTTCCTTTTTAATTCCAGTGAGCTAATTCTTCTCAGCCTAGCCAACTGAATAAGACTGTGAGGTCAGACCCCAGCCAATGAAGAAGAGACACAGTTTCACCTCAGGATAAAAGCCAAATGCACTTCTGTCTTGGGTTTTTGATCTTCTGATCAACAATAAAGTTTGCCTTGTCCTGACGCTTCAGTGGAGTGGTTTTCCTTTCTTTGTGACCATGAACATATTCCCAACAACACCCATGGTTGGCTTCTGGCATTCACATTTGCACACACAGACAATAAGCAAATAGACCTGTACATATGCTTGTTGTTGTTGTTTTTTTCCTTTCTGCCCTGTGGCCTTCTGGGAATCTGTTCCTCAGAAGCTGACAGAGGAAGAATGCAAGGCTGAAATACTCCTTAACTCCCTGTCTGCCACTGGGCCACCAGCCTGCCAGGTCAAGGTCAGGAAGGTGGATGGCATGTGGACACCCACAGCCCCTCCTTAAACCCTAACCACCTGTTGGATGTATGCAAACCCCAAGGAGTCCCATAGGGATGTGCCTGGTGTGTGTCGATCCCATGTCACATGGGAGCTGTAAGATCAGCCCCTGAGGACACTTCCTGAGGTACACACAACATAGCTGCTATCCCTGATCATCTTGCTGTGTGGAGACACACAGGACTTCCTGATCCTATGAAACTGCAACTCTGCCCCCGGGCACCTACCTCGACCTCACCACCCTCCGAATTTTCCAGATGTGTTTGACCCAATTGCGGCATCTGTAGCGCACACTGAAGATTCTGTCAAATTGGTAGGATTAAAGTCGAGGCTCAGAGTACTTGTCTAGATTGCATGAAACCCTGGACCACACCCCCAGCAACACATCACCCAGAGGGGATGTACACACACCCAAGGGTGCACACTTGTGATCCCAGCATTCAGGAGGGGAAGGCAGGAGGATCAGATGTTCAAGGCTATCCTCAACCACCTACTGAATTCAAAGCTAGCCTGGGATACTCAAGACCCTGTCTCAAAACAAGCCTCATGCTAATGCTCTCTCTGTCCCTGTCTCTATCTCTCACTCTCTCTCTTCCTCCCTCCCTCCCTCCCTCTAGCTCTCTCGATATGTCTACAAAATACCTGGGAGGAATCAACTCAAAAGGACAGACTTATTTTTCTGGTGGTTTCAGAGATTTCAGCCTGTGGTCTCGAAGCCTGTGGTAGCTTGCTGTAGGTCTATGGGAAGCTAGGAGCTTGTATAGATAAAAAATGCTCTCTCTGTGGTTGCCAGGAAGGAGAGAGAGAGAGAGAGAGAGAGAGAGAGAGAGAGAGAGAGAGAGAGAAAGAGAGAGGAGGAAGGAGGAGGAGGAGGAGCAGCTAGTGGAGGGAGGGAGGGAGGGAGGGAGGGAGGGAAGGAGGGAGGAAGGGAGAGATGGGGAAGGAGGGAAGCAGAGAGACAGAAGTAGGCAGTATGGGAAGGAAGAGGCAGAAGACGGGAAAGGACACGCCCACTTCCAGGTGTGGCTTAGCTTGAGTGTCACAGCTCAGAGAGGCTGCTGGGGGCGTTGGTGTCCACCAATGACGCCCAGGCAGGCCTTCCATCGAGGTATGCTGCAGGGGTCAGTGTGGGGACCTGGAAACCGTCTGCTTGCTCTTTTGGGTTCTCTGAAGGACTCTGGTCTCCCTTTGTTCATGCTTAACTCTACTGGGAAAATAAACCACATTCCGTTTTGCAGCAGGTCCCCCAAGCCTCTCTTCTGGCGGGTCCCTTGTTCCTTTACCATGCCCAGAGTCTGGGCCAAAGTTCCTGGGACTTGGCGATTCCTAATACTTAACCCGTGATCCCGGGGCTGCGTAAGATGGAAAGCTCAAGATGGAAAGCTCATCAGGCAGCTGCCGCACCCCAAGTGTTCGCTGCGACACCTCTGGACCCCAGTCTCCACCCCGCCCCTTCCATGGCCACCTCTGGCTATTTCTTGCCGGTGTGCTCCCCACTCCAGAGGCCCTGAGCAGGGTTCCCTGGGTGTATCCTAGGGACATTCAGGAGGAGCCCTGGTGACACAGGGGATGCGGGGTGGATGACTCCGCTGCTGTTGCTTTCCCTGTCTGGCCAGCACTCCTTCACTGAGCCAGACCTGAGTAATACAGGGCTAAGTCACTTAGCCACCAAGAACCGTCCCCAGAGCGGCTCCTTCTGAGGCGCCTTGTAAATTAAAGCTCGAAGCCTGAACCAAACCCCGCAAGTGCGATTTAGTCTAAGTGTTCTCATTCATTTTAATTCTAAAAATGCAACATCATAAAACGGCACACCTGGCCTGTTCACAAGCTAATGACGGCGTTTACCACAGAGACAAACTCGGGGGCTGTAACATTAATGAAATTAGCAGCATTCACAGAACGCGGCCTCCTCAGCTCCTTGCAGTTGGGTGGCTGATGCACTCAGTGAGGCAGGTGCCACAGTCAGCCCTGACTGACTTCCAGGTTGCAGACTAGACACGGAGGTTAGTAATTTGGCCAAAGTCACACAACTACAAAGGGGGCCACTGGGCCTGTGAGACAGCTAGGTGGGTAAAGGTGCTTGCCACCAAACCTGAGGGGCTGAGTTTGATCCCCATGGGTCCACATGGTAGAAGGAGAGAACTGACTAAAGTCGTTCCCTGAAAACACACACACACACACACACACACACACACACACACACACACACAGAAGTGAAACTTATTTTCCAAAGAAAGGAGGCAGCTGCAATGTAGGGGTCTTGGTAGTGGGGTACAGTTCATTGAGGAGGGCCAAGAGACCTCCCCCGACCCCCACTTCTGATGCTAACTGCTTCATGGCTGGGTGCCAAAGTCTGATCTGAAGCCCTCTGTGACCAAGGTCTCTGTTCCTGCTATCTTTCTGTGAGGCACACGGGATGGGCTGATGGAGAGTGTTCCTGAAGCAGCCTCCAGCAATATTTTCTCCACACCATCTCCCCAACTCAGCTTCAATGAGAGCATCCATAGTGGGGGGTGAACCTGAAGATACCCCCAGCAGGGCTACCCTCCCGGCCATTCTTTAATTCCTTCTACATAGAACAGGTTCCTTAGCCTTGCCTTCCCTAGCCCCCAGGCCAGGTTTAACTTTTTCATTCTCAAATATTCATTCATTCATTCATTCATTCAGGAACCAGAGTTTTACAACCCCCTGTGGTATAAAGGGTTGGGGGTCGGGATTTCCTAGGACAGGTGACAGCCCAGTGTCATGTGCTCTGTGCTGAGCAGAGAGAGCATCGTATGGAAGGTAATGTTAAGGCAGACTGGTAGCTGAGAGCGGTAACTGGGAAGACTGGATTTTTGGGAGGAATCAGGGAAGGAACAGAGCTATGGGCAGCAGAAAGAGCAGGTTTTGGTAACTGGAATCCTTGTCCCTGAGTTCCCGAGCCACTCCCTGCCCTGTGTGCTGGCAGCTGTGGTTTCACTGTTATAGAGGGCAAACCCTGGGTATCCAAAAGGAGAGGAGGAGGCTTGAGCTAGTGGACTGGGGACGTTCAGGACACATGCCTGGACACAGCTGTGGAAATGTTCAGATTTGCGAGTGATTTGAAGGACACCTGGGAACCTGGCCGCAGTGGCTGGTGGCTGAATCCCAGCTCTCAGAGGCTGATGCAGGAAAGTCATCACGAGGTTATCAAGACCATTAAAGCTAGCCTGATCTAGCTCCAAGTCAACCTGATCTAACTAGCACGGCCTGGTCTCTGCAGAACGATGGCGCCAGGCTGTGCAGACAGCTCTGCGCTGTATGCTTATCTAAGTTGACAGTCTCTGTCTCTTGTTTTCTTGGTGCCTCTGGCTCTGACCTCTGCCCCACATCGGCCATTCCTCACCGGGTAGTTCAACCTTCCAGGTAGTCTGTTTCACATCTGTAGTCGTACCTGTTTTTTTTTTTGTCTACGGAGCCTCACGTAGCCCAGGCTGGCCTCAGGGAGAATGACCTCGAAGTCTTATCACTCCTGCCTCTACTTCCCCGATGCTTGGATCTCCCTAGGGCTCAGTGGTTTGCCTTTCAACAGAAGGAGCGCTGAGCCGCGGAGCCGGCTTTCTAACCTCCCTTCCCCTTCCTCTACCCCTTGCAACACCTACCAGCCCTCCGTTTCTAGAATGTCACCGTTTCATACTGTTCTATAAATGGAGCCCGCAGCCTAGCGTCTGCTGGGACTAGCTTTTTGTCTCGGTGGATCTCCCTGGAGATTCTCCCAAGCTGCTGTGCGAGTCCAGTCTGGCTGGACGTTTGCAGGTAGAGTCAGGGAGACTGACTAGGAGCATGCGTAGTCAGGTGGGGGAAATCTGAGGGTGGAATGTGGGGCAAGGAGCAGCCCAAACCTCCAAGCCCCCAAGTCACGTGGTCATGGAGCGGGTGAACGACAGCACTCTAAAGTGCTGGGATGGAGGAAGACCAGAAACTCGCAAGACCTTACAGATGGTCGTCTCATTCCGGACAAAGCATCGAGGTGCCGAAGACAATCCAGGGCTTGCGGTGGGAGGGGCTAGATGCTTGGGGAGCCACTGGGGTGGCAGTGGGGGTGGGGGTGAGGGAGTGGTGGCCGGGCAAGGATAGTTCCTGGACCTTTTCCCCACTCCAGCCCCACTCTTCCTTTCTTTGCAGTCACAGGACACCAGAGAGCCAGCGCTATGCTGGGCGCTGAGTTTGGCCCCAGGGGGAAGGAGGGAAGAGAACCCAGGAGCTTGTGCGTGATAAGCTCGCCTTCTGTACCAGCTACGTACCGCAGAAAGGAAAGGATCTAAAGACACGCTTGCGGCTCAGTCTATCATGCTACAGAGATATCAAGCAACAGAGATATGGGACTCTCTCAAGAACCGCACGTGGAGAGAAGGAAAAGACACCAGCCCAAAGTGGGACTTATCTTAGAAAGAGATTTCGCACAGTTTTCAGAGATGAGACTGAAGCACAGACACAGCTCAGTGGTGGGCGGGACCACACCTTGGCTGGGCTGCATTGCTGTTCATGTCCCTGGCTTTTATTTAAACTTTGATCTCTCCTTAGGGCGAGTGGATTTTGGTAGTACTTGCTGGATCTCTGTATCTCTCTTCCCGATGTGACCACATTAAATACATCTCTCTTTCTGCCTTCCAATTTTAATTTGATTCTTTAAATCGTCTTAGTGAGGACAGGTAGGTGGACCTGACTTGGGGCATCAGTTGTGACATACCACTAAGCCACAGAAGTCTTGATGTCTGGCTATCCCTGCACCTAGGGTGTACTGGGCAGTGTTCTGCAGAGCTTTGGGGCACTAGGAACCTCCCAGACATGCCTGATGAGAAGACACCTATGCATGCAGGCTGCTGGGGTCAATACTGGGGGAACCCCATCGGCCTTCCACACGAAAAGGCTCCTGTAGCTGCAGGACCAGAAACATCTTCATTATGCTTGGTCTGAGACTCACAGAGAATGGGAAAGGACCTGCCTAGACCTGTCAGGGTTTTTAGAAAGGTTGGTGCTCCAGGCCAGACAGCCAGGTTTGGCCCCTGAAGGAAGGACAAGCCCAGAACCCAGAAGAGCATAGGATGTTTGTTTTGTTTTCTTTGTCTTTTTCTTTTATATTTTTTTTTTTTTTTTTTTTTTTTTTTTAATTTGAGACAAGGACTCTTCCTTAATCCCAGCTGTCCTGGAACTAGCTATGTAAAGCAGGGTCCTGGAACAGAGATCTGCCTGCCTCTGCCTCCTGAGTTCTGGGATTAAAGGCATTTAATTACCATGCCAGGCCCAGTTTGAATCACATAATAGCGGTGTGGTCCCAGCCTTTCCAAGCTTTCCTCATCCATGAAACACAGGCCTGTCTTGTAGTTCTAGCTCCTGGCTCTAGCAGACACAGTCATGTGACATAACTGTGGTTGTCTCCCACATCCCTGAGGCTCAGGGCAGGTGCTAGGAACCCAGGCCTCCAGCCAGCAAACTCCACTGTCTCAAGGGAAGAGCCGCCACCACCTCCAGGCAGGCCCTCAGGCTCCACAGAGCTTATAGGCAGGTTAGTCTAGAAGGTAGACTGAGATACACTGGATAGACAGGCATGCTGGACAGATGTTGCTGATCTGCACACTGCACCCCACAGGAGTATAGGCCTGTTGTGCTCATTCATGTAGCTGGAAGCTGAGTCTCTGTCTTTCTGTATAGCTCAGGCTAGTTTTGAACTGACTATGTGGCCAGCTTATAGTAGTTGGAAACATTTGATTGTCCAGCCTCTAAGTGCTCAGATGATCACTCTCTATCGGCTTGAGCTTTTGAAGGGAAATTGACACCAGCTCACTATTGGAACATATCAGTCATTCAGAGTTAGGCACCATCCCTAGGGTTTTATTTTATTTTGTTTATTTCAACCATTTCATGTAGCACAGGTTGGCCTCAAATTCATTATGTAGCTAGGGATGGCTTTGAACTCCTGATCTTTCTGCTTCTACTTCCTGAGTGTTGGGACTACAGGCGTGTGCTACATACTAACAAACCTTGCTCAGTGCAGACCCGAGGCTGCTAGTGCATAGTCTCTGAGTGGCTGGAAGGGTTCTGTAGTGCTGAGAGATCTCTGGGTCTTCATCTCAACCCCACTGGGCTCCAGATTGGTGCAGGGCTATGCAGACTGCAGCCAGGTAGGCCTGGATTCAGGTCCCAGCTCCATCAGTTGAGGGACTGGGTAATTATGATCCAGGGATTCTCTGTGCCTCATTTCCCTCAGTTGCACGGAGATGAAGGCTGTCTGTCTCTCCCAGAGATGACATTTCTCCACCAGACCCTACTCAGGACCTTTGAGTCTGGCTCTCCTGGGATATCTGACTTGCAGAGTTTTTGCATTTTTATAAAATATTGGCAGGGTAGTGGTGGTGCATGTTTTTAAGCCCAGCACACGGAAGGCAGAGGCAGGCCGATCTCAGTGAGTGGGAGGCCAGCCTGGTCTTCAGGGTGAGTTCCAGGATATTGAGGGCTACACAGAGAAACTCTGTCTTGAAAAATCAAAACAACAACAACAACTCTTGGAGCAGGACAGCTGCCCATGGGTCTGGCATGTGAGCGGCTTGGGTGATTGATGGTTTGGGGTTGATGCGTGCCCATGTCTGCTCTGTGGGCTCTTCTGAAGTTTTTAGTTTGCTTTCTTTGCTTTGTTTTGGAGACAGATCTTATGTAACCCAGGTTGGCCTCGAACTCCATCACCCATGACCATCTGACCCTCCTGCCCTTGCCTCCTGAGGGCTAGGATTATTCAGCATACTGTTATTCCACCACCATAGGTAACCTATGGTTCCAGGGATGGAACCACGGCTTTGTGTGCTAGGCAAGCTTTCTACAGACAGAGTTACGGCTGCATCCTGTCCTGTTAAAGTTATTATATTACTAACTCTGTGTGTGTTGCTGTGCACGCGCGCGTGCGCATGTGTGTGTGTATGTGTATGTATGTGTGTGTGTGTGCACATGTGGTACACTGGTCTCAGGGAGGTCAGAGGACAACTCACAGGACCCAGGAACCAAACTCCAGAATTGAACCCATCTTGTCAGGGTTAGGGGCAAGCATCTTGACACACTGAACAGTCTCATCCAACCACCCTGTTTTAAACGTTTATTTATTTATAACCAGTGTCTCGGGCTGGCTGTGCACAGCCTTCATTTTTGTTGGTTTACTTATTTACAGACAGGGTTTCACTCTAAGTAACCCAGGCAGGCCTTGAACTGACAGCACTCACTCCTCCTGCCTCACCCTTCCAAGTAGGTGGGATCACAGGACTGCATAACCAGACTGTCGGCTATTTATTTATTTATAGACAGGGTGTCTGTCCTGTAGCCTAGGTTGTCTTGGAACTGGCTGTGTAGCCTTGAACTCGTGACCCTCTACTTCTAGCTCCTAAGTAACTGTGATTACAGGAGAGTGAGCTACCACGTGCAGTGTCTTAGTCAGGGCTGCGATGGCCGGGATGAAGCACCAGGACCAAAAGCATCTTGGGAAGGAAAGTGTTTATTTGGCTACACTTCCACACTGTAGACTACCTGAAGGATGCCAGGACAGGAACTCAAACATGGTGGGAACCTGGAGGCAGGAGCTGCTGCAGAGGCCACGGAGGGGGTGCTGCTTACTGGCTTGCTCCCCATGGCTTGCTCAGCCTGCTTTCTTTCACCAGCCCAGGAATGGCCCCGCCCACAAGGGGCTGGGCCCTCCCCCATCAATCACTGATTTTAAAACGCCCTATAAGCTTGCCTATACTACAGCTGGATCTTGTGACAAGATTCTGTCAAGATGACTCTCGCTTGTGTCAAGCTGACATAAAACTAGACAGTACATCTTTAAAAAATATTTACTTTGCTTTATCTGTATGAATGTAATGTAGTATTCGTACTATGTGTGTGCCTGGAAACTGAGAAGGTGTGAAATCTATTACAACTGGAGTTACAGATGGTCTCGTGAGTACCAGGAGTCAAACTGGGTCCTCTGTAAGAGCAGGAAATACTGTAACCCACAGAGCCATCTCTCCAGCCTCTGTTTCATTTGCTTTGTTTGTTTTTTAAATACATTTTTAGAATTAGAGGAACTGATTTTGGCTGTGGCCATGCAGTGGCCCATGAGCTGTCACTGACTGTCTTATTCCCTGTAGTACTGAGTGTCAGGTGAGGTGCCGCGCGGATTCACTGGCTCTCAACCCTCCTGAGACCCTTGATACAGTCCGTGTTGTGGTGACCGCCTGGCAAAAACTTATTGTGTTGCTATTTTATAAGTGTAATTTTGCTACTGTTATGAATCGTGATGTAAATAGTTTTGGACATAGAGGGTTGCCGCAGGGTTGTCGCGGGGGTGTCGCGCCCCACAGGTTGAGAACTCCATCTCAGCGGGGAGCCGTCTGCTACAATGGAAGTGGATGAATATTGTTGCCTTTCCCTGCTTCTCTTCTAGACACCACATCACTATCTGCCTTTAGTGAGACTTAATTGTATTAGAAGCTAAACAGGTCTTGGCCTCCTCCGGCCTCTGAACTTCACGGGGACATCTCCACCGTGCGGGGGAGGATAGTTTGCACGTTTTGCAGTGTGCGCCTTCAGAACCTCTCCGGCCTTTCCCTCCTGGCTTAGATTCAGGAAGACTCCAGAGAAAGGTGCCCCTGCCCCCATCACAGCAAGGGCTCAGACGGGGCGGGACTTGGTCACGTGGGTGGTGTGTGTCAGAGGAGACGTTTGCCGGGTTATCCTCCCCACCCCCACCCTCCACTGGCTCCCTGGAAGCCAGTCCCAGAGCGCTTGAGGGAGCCGGCCTGTAGGGCTTCTGGTCCTGCTGGCCTCTGGAGTGTTTGCTTTGTTTGGGGGGTGAAAGCCAGGTCCCAAGGGCATATGCAGAGCTCTCTACCTCTGAGCCACACCCCCAGCCCTTTGGGAGACAGGATCTCAGTGTAGCTCAAGCTGTCTTTAAACTTGTGATAAACTCCGGCCTCCACTTCCTGAGAGCTGTGATATGTTATTACGTCTTTTGGGGTTTGATATTTATTTATTATTATCCATGTACATGGTGAGTGTGTGAGTGTGTGTGCCCATGTATCACACCATGTAACACAGGTGCCCATGTATCACACAATACTTGGGTGGAGGTCAGAGGACAACTGGATGGAGTCGGTTCTTGCTTTTCTACCTTTTATATGGATTCTAAGGTTCAAGCTCAAGTCATCAGACCTACAAGGCTAAGACTTTATCTGTTGAGCCGTCTTGCAGGCCCAAAGGATTCTCTGTGCTGGGGACCCTCCATGACCAAGTGCTGTGCCTGGGCCTTCCATGTCTCTGTGGCTGTGGTGACTGACTCGTCATGACAAGGCTATGAATCCTAGCAGTATTATAGTCAGGCTCTGCATGGGCAGGGAGGGCAGCAACCCCACTAGGTGGTTCAACCAGCCATGTTTTGTTTTTCATTCTGTGACACAAAGCCCGGAAGTGGCCATTTGAGTTGTCTGGGCTTCTTACTGAAATAGACAGAGACATACATTTCAGGCCACTGTTCTGATATCTTTAGCATGTGGTGTTTGTCCTCCTGGGCTCAAGGTGGCTGCAGTATCTCCACCATCACTACAGTATTCCAAGTGGGCTTGGGGAGATTGATGGTATTACCCACTGAGGCATGGAGCCTATGAGCTCCCCTGAAGAGGGGCTCTGGGGATGAGACAGCATATCCATCATGGAGTCAGTTTAGTTATTCCCTGAGAGTGGGGTGGGCATCTCTCAAGGTCCCTGGTTCAGGGTGCCTGGTGACCTGAGGTGGGGGTCAGTAAGCATGGGGCTCTGGTATTTGACACTTCAGCTCCTGTAGGGGGTCCAGCTGGGGATTCAACTCTGGGAATTGACCCAAGGGCTGTGAGAGGATTGCCAGTGGTTGGGACTGACCCTGGATACCTCAGCCAGGCTTATGACTGGGCCACAGGGTGGAGGATGCTGGGATCAGTAAGGCATTGACCTGGGCTTCTTTCCTGGTCTCGTTGAGTCAGAATATGGGATTACAGTGGTTACCCAGGGGCCTCTGGGCACAGTACATTCAGGCCTAAGCCTAGTTGGAAAGGCAGCCTTCCCTCCTAACCCCCCTCTGGCAGCCATGGCTGGGACCCACAATGCAATGCTCTCTAGTCTGGAAGCAGGGGGAGGGTGTGGCCATCTCTTTAGGAGGACACCGCTCTGGGGCCAAGTCTGGCCCATCACTGTTCTTGTAAATAAAGTATAGGAATACAGCCATGCCTTTTTGAAGACAGGGCCTCATTATGTAGCCCAGGCTGGCCTCAAATTCATAATTCTTGGGCTCTCCGGTGTTAAGATTACAAGCCTGTGCTGTCATGCCCGGCTCCAGCTGTGCCTGTGTTTATGGGTTAACTAAGGCAGCTTTAGGATCACAAGGGCAGAGTTCAACAGTTGGGACAGCAGCCACATGGCCCACAAGGCTTAGCATACCGACTGTCTGGCCCTTCTGGCCCTTTGCAGACAGAGCTGCTGGCCTGGGCCTGTACAGAAAGCAGCTGGCATCAGGATCGGTGGGCGGGTCTTTCCAAGAGTGAGTGGCAAGGATGGGCCAGGAGGCCTGGGGAAGGTTTGGGAGATAGTACAGGCCCTGAGGTCCGGGTTTGGTTTAGTATAGATTCAAAAACCCCTCTCTCCCAGCAGTGCCTGAGGCTGGCTTGTCATAGGCTAGGACGGTCATTTGGGGGCCCTTTGTGAGAAAAGAAACCACTTCGTGGTACACAGGGAGCAGACACGGGGGGGGGGGGTAGGGTGGGGTGGGGGTGGGGGTCCGTCTCTGCTAGAGGCAGCATTCAGAGCAACCGGCTCAGACAAGCTCCTTGAGCTTGTGGCCTTAGAGGACCAGGCCATATGATTTTCCAAGGGAAGCCAACTTGCAGTTGGATTTCCTGGGAAATCTGGTTTCTATCCAGTGGTAGTTAATTGTATTTTTATGAAGTCACAGGAATGCCTGGCCTCAGGCTTCAAGGTAGGGAACTTGGGGGTGGGGTAGCTGGAGAATGGCTGGAGGGTGGGCGGGGCTGAGCCCCTCCTGCAGCAACAGCAGCCCGGCTGTGGCCCCCAGGCTGGGCAGGATGGTGTCGGGTTTCTAGTCTTGACCTAACCCACCCCTGAGCTGTGGAGCCTTCCTGCCTAGGAGTCTGGAGTTGGGGGTGGGGAGCCAGAGCTTATTTGGGTACCCCACCTGTAGTTCCTACTGAGGAACCCAGGGGTGCCAACTGCGGGTATATGTTTGTTACTCTGTCATCCAGGAGCCTGAGAGGTGGGTGGCAGGCAGGGCGGAGCATCAGACTCATAGTTAGGGCTTCCCTGGGTAAGGTCGAGCTTGCCAGTCCTTTAAAGGGTGTCTGCACCCCTAAGTGGCTGGGCCACTTTACAGCGTCCTGGACCTGCCGGCTCATGTCGACCCGGCTTTTTGAGGCTTTTGTGAAATTGTTCCCCATTCAGGTGGATTTCCTATGGCCTCGGGCGGCAGTCTGAGCAGAAAGTGACAGCTGACTGGAGGCAATTTGGTTTAAGCAAAGAAATTCTGTGACTCCCGAACAGGAAACTTCCAGTATGGGGCCCGAATCGGATCCTGAGATCCAAAGAGCGATACCTGGGCTCTTTTTTGCTCATGGCCCCACTCTGTGTCCCTTGGGTAGTGCGTTCGTGGGCGGGCCCTGGGTGGTGGCACTCCTGCAACCCCAGGAAGAGTAACCCAGTGACAGCGTGAGGAACCTAAGGTGGCTTCTCATTGGGTCTGATTGGGTCATGTGCTCAGCTGGCCCGGTCGTTGTGGGCAAGGGCAGGCCCTGCTTCTGGAGAGTTGAGCAAGACCAGCCTGGCTGAGAAAAACCGGGATACCATCCCGGAAGCGGAAGTGCACAGACCAGGACAGCCTTCGGCCCGCATCTTTTGCAGGAGCATGTTCAGGAGGGTGTTAGGGGCTGAAGATAGGGCTGCTCCAGAGCGGCTTCTCCAATCACTTAACATGGAGATCGCTCCTTTATAACACCCCGTTCCCCCAGATGATGCCAGGGGCCCTGCTCCTGGTGGAATGGAACTATACCAGCTCTACAGACTTTCTTGGGGTCCAGGGTGCAGACACTTTTGGGAAAGAAGCCAGCCTTGTTGGAGGGGCTTGTTTCTAGAGGATCCCTTGGAGTTCATAGTTAGATCCCCCTTTCTAAGCTCTCACACTCCAGTGTGTCATATTCCTTGGTGGTGAAGCTTCCCCTACACCGCCAAGCCCTCTTTTCCTGGCTTCCTGAAGCCAGCAGTAGAATTTCTTCCCAGCACCAAGAGAAAGGCCTGGTGCCAGCCTGCTGCTGAGTTAGCTCAGTACACTTGGAATTGGGTCCTGGCAGAAGTTGCCAGGGCCTCCCATTGCATCTGGATTCCAGCAGAGTTGGGTTCAACTCTCTCTTCTTTTGGAAATCTGTCTTCGTGTTGGTAGAACCATTTCACAAGGGAACAGAGAGGATCTGGGTGGGGGTGTGGTTGTACTGTTTGGCTAGCACTCAGAAGGTGGAGTCTGGAGGATCAGGAGTTCAAAGCCAGCCTCTGTTAGGGAGTTCAAGACCAACCCTGGAAACATGAGACCTTCTTGCCCCAACCCTCCCCTAAAAGTATCAGGAGGACACTGACTTTGGCATGGCCTTGCCATTCACATTCTGTTGGAGCCCACCAACCAGCTAGGTAGAGGTGCTTGATGGGAAATCTCCTCTCCCTAAGTTACAGTGAGCAACAAGCCAGAAACTGGGTGTGTGTGGCTTCCTGATGGTTTCAGTTTTGAAAAGGAGTATGTGAGCAGGTAGGCCACAGCCTTGAGCACAGGGGTAGGGGTGGAGTGGGGTTTCCAGGGAAGAGATGCCACAGACAGAACAATGCCTGTGTCTCAGCACAGCAAAGGTGTCTATCATGTACATATATGCTAGTGTACCCACATGCACACACATGCACGCATGCACTCACTCACACACACTCTCACACATATGCGCGCGCACACACACCAAAGACTGCAAGCAGGAGCATGAGGCTTGCACTCTTTCTCCAGGTCCTTCTCCATCAGATCTTATATTTGGGATTCTGGTTCTAGCCAACACCTTCAGAATCTTCTGCTGTGGTATGCTCCAGTCCGATCCCCACCTAGGTAGCCTCAGCTCTGGACATGTTGGTGATTGGCTCTTTCTGCCTGGTCATGTAGAGACTCTCCACTGGTGGTGGGTAACTCCTGGCACCAGAGCCAATGGATCCCTGTTGGGACATGACATCTTGGCTTTTTTCAATCCAGGAGCCAGCAGTGCCAGCAGCCCAGACAGATGAGCAGCTCAAGCCGTACAGGACCAAGGGCTATCTTCCTGTGGCTGCTTGGAGGGGTTAAGCCTGCAAAACCCTTGACTGTTACCACACCAGGGCGTGGAGGGATTGCACAGGAGCTGCCGGGGTCTCTTGATCTCTGTGCTTACTTTGTTATTTTTTTTTTCTCCAGCAGTGTGAAGCACCCATGCGACCTGAGGAAGAAGCAGCACCAGAATCACCCTGCAAAGGCACCTTCTGCCAGTCCCTAAGGCCTGCAGGAAGGGGTGTTTCGGGCACATCCCAGCCTGACCCCAATAAAGGTGTCAAGAGCTCTCTAGTGGTCCAGAGGAGACCCGTGCAGACTAAGCTTTTCTTTTCTCCTGTGCTAGTGTTTCTTGCAGGTCACTCTTTCTGCCTAAGGCAGGCTGGGCCTTCACAGACCCCTGTCTCTAGGTGCTGGGCCGTCTCTTCTGCATATGGCCTTCTTGTTCTTACCCGTCTCCCTGCCCCCCCCAACCCTCCCCCCCCAGGTCCCCTTACAAAGCTTCCACCTGGGCCAGGCATCTGAAATCCCTTTTAGAGGTAAGAATGCGTGTACAGTATCACTTTGAGACAGGGTCTTACTGGGTAGCCCTGGCTCTCCTGGAGCTTACTATGTAGACCAGGCTGGCCTCAAACTCATAGAGCTCTGCCTGTCTCTACCTCCTTAGTGTTGGAACTAAAGTTGTGCCCTACCACACCTGGCTGCTTCTTTTTAAAGTTTATTTTTATGAGCATGAGTGTTTTGTCTGCACATAGTTCTGTGCATCATACATGTGCATTGAGTTCATGGAAGACAAAAGGTGTTTTGCCAGATGCCCCGGGATTAGGGTTACAGACAGGAGCCTCCATGTGGATACGGGGAACTGATCCCAGCTTCTCTGGAGTAGTCAGTGCTCTTAACTGCTCAGCCACTCCTCCAGCCAGCATGTGCATTCTTTGTTTCTCTTCTGCGAATGGGGCTTTCGCTTGCCTCCATGTCTGTGCACTAATGTTTGTCTGGTGTCAGAGGAAGTCAGAAGAGGGCATCAGATCCTCTGGAACTGGAGTTTTAGACGCTGTGAGCCGCTCTGTGAGTGCTGGAAATCAAGACTGAAACTAGTTCCTCTGAAAAACAGCTAATGCTCTCACCTGCTGAGCGTCTCTCCAGCTCCCTGATAAAGAACCAGTTTCGGTGGCAGTAGAATGGTGTCTTAGTTAGCGTTATAATTGGTACAATGAAACCGTATAAACAAAGCAAATGGGGAAGAAAGGGGTTAATGACTTACACTACTATACTATTGTTCATCACTGGAGGAAGTCAGGACAGGAACTCAAGCAGGGCAGGAACCAGGAGGCAGGAGCTGATGCAGAGGCCATGGAGGAGAGCTGCTTACTGGCTTGTTCTCCATGGCTTGTTCAGGCTGCTTTCTTATAGAATCCAGGACCACCAGCCTTAATGGGCTGGGCCCTACCCCACCAATCACTAATTAAGAAATTCTTCTATAAGCCAGGCGGTGGTGGCGCACACCTTTGATCCCAGCACTTGGGAGGCAGAGGCAGGTGGATTTCTGAGTTCGAGGCCAGCCTGGTCTACAGAGTGAGTTCCAGGACAGCCAGGGCTACACAGAGAAACCCTGTCTCCAAAAACCAAAAAAAAAAAAAAAAAAAAAGAAAGAAAAGAAAGAAAGAAAGAAAAGAAAAATTCTTCTGCAGGCCTGCCTGTTTTAAGCTCTGTGTGGACAGAATTGTACAACAAGCATCTTACTTTCAAGGCAGGGAGGGTCCTGTGTATAGAGGAACTGTTGCATCCAGAGGACACAAGTTCATAGTTCTCTGCCCCAGCTTTCAAGATGTTCTCTGAGCCCTGGGGCTATAATTTGGCTTATAATTATACTGTTTTTGTTGCTGTTACTATTGTTGTTTTGGTGATAGGTTCTTACTATGCAGCTGGCTAGCTTGTTACTTGCTATGTATGTCAGGCTGGCTCAGAACTCAACCTGCCAGTTCCTCATGAGAGTTGGGATTAAAGACTTGGGCCACCATACCTCATCTAAATTGGACTCTTTAATGTGTGTGTGTGTGTGTGTGTGTGTGTGTGTGTGTGTGTGTGTGCTGTTGTTCTTGTGGAGAACCTGGCTTTGATTCCCATGTCTCACAACCATCTGTAACTCCCGTTTCAGGAAATCCAACACCTTCTTCTGACATCCATGGGCACCAGGCACACACACATGCAGGCAAAACAGTCATATAGATAAAATAATTTAAACTAAATTCTAAAGTAGTAAATAAACTTGAAATTGTGCTTATTTTGGTTATTAGAAGCCTGGCAAATGGGTCCCCGAGTTTGAAACCAGTTCAGTCTACACGCTGAGTTCCAGGTCACTCAGAGATACATAGTCTATTCAAACAAAAACAAAAGACAAAAACCAACCAACCAACAACAACAACAACAACAACAAACCAGCCAACCAACCAAACAGAAAAACCAACCTGTCCTGAGGGATGGCTCAGCAGTTAGGAGTCCCCACTGCTCTTGTAGAGGGTGTTAGCTTGATCCCCAGCAACTATGTCAGGTGGCTCACAACTATCTGTAGCTCTTGGGTATAACACACTGTGCTGTGTTACAGACTTTTCCTGGGGCGACACAACACACATGTCTACTCACCCCAGAAAGGGAGCCTCCACAGACCAAAGTAAAAACTGCACCAGTGCCCAACTTGATGAGCCAATGAGTGTTACTGAAGTTATTTATAAGATTATGGGATAGGGGTTACTTATAGGAGCAGAAATGACACAAAGTCACACCAGCAAATGTCTACCCCAGCACAGGTGACAGCTCATCAAAGCAGAAACCTGGAGCATGCCATACAGGCTGCAGCAGGCAGTGCAGGAGATCAGAGTGTCCTTTCCTGAAAAAGACTGACTACAACATCCCTGTCTTTTCCCTTATTTTCTTGGGGCTCACATGGAGCTGGCTTAAACTTGTTTCTGGTTTGTGTCAATACATTCTCCCTTAGGTCCAGAGAAGGAACCCAAGAGATGGCAGGCAGCCAGGATGTTCTGTCCACTGTGCTGTTAGTGGCTCTAGGCTCTAGACTAACCCATCCCACCAGCTCAGATAATGAGTCAATTCAGGTATTTTGCTCAGTACTGGAGGGGAAGTCCCTTCTTAGGGTAGTGAGAGACACCTCACAAACAGGTGTCTATCTAGAATAAAGGTGCCGCTTAGGTGGGGGACCTAAGACCCTGAGCTGTTGCTGACAGCACCACCGATTAGCCCCTCTGGCACAGCCAACTGATGTTTCTTTGATCCATGAGCTGGCTACCTGCATGGAGGCTCCTGGTTATCTCTAGGAAGATGACTCAGTGGATAAAGAAAGGCACTTTCTGAGTAAGCTCTCTGGCACCCAGGAAAAAGACACGTCATCCTCAAGGACCATGATGTGTAGGTTAAGGCATCTGGGTCACCACTGCTAAAGGAAGCGAGTTTACTGGAAAGAGCTTGGAGCTGGAGCCCTAGCTGGGCTTGCAATCGGACCCAGTGCCTGCCACCTACCACAGCACTGTCATGAGTTCGGCTGCTAAGTCTTGTTGGACCCCTTTAACCTTCCAGAATCAAGTCTCATATGAACCCTAGCCCCTACTCTTGATTTTCCTTCATATTTTTTTCCTCAAGTGTGACAAAGTCTGTGTATCCCCGGGCTTCAAACCCAGAGACCTGCCTCTGCTTTCTAGGTGCTCAGACTAAGTACTATCTCCATGTTGGGCTGCTTTCTCCTTTAAGCAGAGCAAGGTCTCAGGCTTTCAGCCTTCAGCACACAGTGAAAGCTGGCATCGGTCCAGGCTGAGGAGATGGCACAGCAAGTACTTGTGTAGCATGCAAGAAAATTTGGGTTCCATTCCCAGTACCGTACAAATCATCATGGTAGTTGGTGATCAACTGTTATCCTAGCGCTTGGGAGGTGGAGGCCAGAGCATCAGAAGTTGGTCATTCTTGGCTACAAAGCAAGCTAAAGTCTAGGATGGAGTATAAGACCTTGTCCCCTCCCCACCCTCCAAAAGGCAGCATGAGATAGGTGGAGACAATTGAGAGCTTGTCTCACATGCATAGAACCCTATCCAGGTTTAATCTTACCCCATGCTAGAAAAAAAAGGTGTGGGGTTAAGCAGAAGGCAGGAAGTTCAATGAGAGGGCTTAGCCTCCCAGACCTTTCCAGTCAGTCCCAGACAGGGCCTCAGATCTTCCTGCCATACAAGGATGCAGGGTGTGGCTCAGAGTAAGAGCCCTGGAAATTGCCTTTTTCCTTGACTGAGGGAACTACCCTTCTCTGAACCTTGCTGTCAGCCCCTGGGATTTTCAATCCCTTTATGGGGTCCCCCTTTTGTGATGCTGCAGGGAGCAGGGCATGGCTGCTTTGAGAACTCAAGTGAAACTCAGTGTTCTACAGTCCCAGGAATGCCCTTCAGAGGCTTCCCCAAACTTGAAGTTTTAGGAATTCTACTTTCTGGCCAGGGTCCTCTCCTTCCCCCACTACTAGAGGCCAGGGTGGAGCTTCTCCAGGAACTGACTAGGGATGCCAGTCTGTCTGCGGCATGTGCAACTCAGTGAAGCAGGCTTGTCTTGGAGGCTGCCCTCCTGGCTCCAAGGCAGGATCTTTCTGACTCCCAGATGGCTGCCCCAAGGACCCAGTTGTCCCACTGGGTTCTAGCAGCCAGTACACTAGAAAGGCCCTTGGTTTTTTAGCCACGTCATTAGGCCCCTAAAAGGTAACTAGTCTATTGGGGCGTATATCTGGAGAGGGGTCATATGCACATCTTATGTGAATGCAAAAATGACTTGCGGTGGTGTCTTAAGGAGGGAGCATGACTACCGTTTGCCCTCAGTCTCCACAGATCCCTGTCCACACTGCAACCAAATTAAACTCTTGTCTAAGATCAAGTTCTAGTGGATGGAAGACAGCCATACACTTGCCAAGCCTTCAGGATAGAACTGGATGCCATCTGAAGCCAGGCTCCTCGTAGCTGAGGGCAGAAATCGCTGTTATACTGGAGTGTTCTTCTGGAATGGTGTCATAGGTAGTCTTCCATTAGTGCTTAGGATTTTCCAGATCTTTCACACCAATGCTGTAATTGAACCAGGCATCCAGCTGATACCAGCTCTGAACAGTGGGGTTAGAAAATCAGCAAGCAGAACCAACCACTGCTTGACGTAGTCCTATGTAAAGTTAAGTGAACATTAGATTTCTCATTACCTCAGGTTGAGGGCATATTCTGAGCCCCATTTTAAAAGGCCAGCATCCAACAGTGAGGAAGAGGCACAGGAAAGGCTCCCTTGTGGGTGGGTGGGAGGGATGGATCCCTTGACAAGTAGCCAGAACACTCACTTCTTGGATGCTTCAACTAGTGAGTTCCCATCTTTAAATACGCAGACACTGCCAACAAGCACTTAGACCAAATGGACACTTAAGCAAGCAAGGCAACTTGACACTTCCTACCTGGATTTGAGAAACATTTGGACTACTCTTGTATGCCAGATGACAATGGGAGATGTACAGAGAGAGGCAAACAATCATGGAGTGCAAAAAGACAAGGACCTCTGGGATTAAGATTTTTCTCTGAAGTCTGCAGAACCTTTAAGTTTAGAGTTCCAGGCAGTGTGTATAGCTCTTACGTTGAATGTCTGTTAGATTCAGCCAAAATTAAACAGGAGCAATGGGGTTCTTTCAAAATGGCTTTTATTGAGACACTTTTAGAGCGTCAGCATGATTTCCAGTTGGGAACGCATTTCCACAGTGGCTAAACCCCTTTTGGTGCTGAGGTTTCACTCATTCACTTTGGCAGGTGAGCACCTAGACTGCACAGATGTCCTGGGAGGACCACAACCTAACTTCCATTCTACCTGTACCAGTATTAGTGGCCCTTGCAGATCTAAACTCCCACAGATGGGAGGTGGCTTAAAAATCAGCTGGTGTTTCTGATTGGGTCTTTAGCATGTGGACATGGAGATAACTCTCCCCAGGACCAGAGCTGCTGCACATATTTATAATGTAGCCCAGCAACTGACTAGAAGAGCTCCAAGGCAGCCACAGCAGCTCGTGCTAGAATCTACATTCTCCTTTAACTGTCACTAGGTCAGGAAACAGGTCTTTTCTTCAAAGAGGCTTCGGAGTCCTGAAGGTAGCCACTTCTGACTTCTATGAGGCAATGTAGCTGAGCCATAGCTGAGCTCCCCCAACATGGAGAAGCCCTAACCACCGTAAGTGTTCTGCCACTTCTGCCCCCTTATTGCATCCTGCATTTAGCCTGTTCTCTCAGCAATCTCTTGGCCAGTCAATGTACCAGCTTGGCCAGTGCCAAGTGCCCCAATGTATGCTCGTCAGTCTTTCTCTTCAGGGCACAATAGTCAAAGGACTCCAGAGACACAGTAGCTGCCTGTTTTGGTACAAGTGTTGCTATAAGGAGGGAATGAACAGTACACAGGGAAGAAAGACCACCAGGGGCCAAGACAGTTAGGTCCTTCACCATAGAGACTCAGGCTCTGCTCCTTACCAAAAGGAGAATTGAAAACCTCAAGGATGTTTACTTTTGCAACAAAAAGGAAACATACACACAAATGAACACAATTTGTAGCAGGTGCCTGGAGAGAAAGCATGCTTCAGGCAAATGATAGATTGTGATTTCCCACAGTATTCTTTGTGAGTGGCTTCCATCTCTGCTCAGGGTGCTGTGGCATCAAACAGCAGATGTAATAGACACACAGGACTGTCATGTGTAATAAAAGCAAATGTTTACATTAAGCACAATACAGCAATTTATTTAGATGCTTAAAATGAATACAAAGGGAAATAAAGACCACAAAATCATACAGACTACAACAGTGTGTCATATATTAGATGGTATAAATGAATACACCCAGTGGTGCTCAACTAAAGAGGAAACTAAATATCCCAAACGCAGCACTCAACTGTGCTTGCTGCTCTGACACAACACTCTTACAGATCTAAAAGGTGTCAAAATTAGTAGCTGTAAAATCAATTCTTGCATGTTATTTTAGCTTAAAAGGTCTCAGAAAGAGATCTGAAATACCATTTTTGACAAATGTCAAGGATACTCAGAACAAGAAAAAAAAATTCTATAATACAGGAGAGTCCAGATATATATCTTATGTTGCTGGCCTCTGTTGCAAGATTGTACAAGGTTATGTGCAAAAACTAAGTCTGTTCAAAGGTCCATACTATCGCAGGGTCAAGCTTCTGCTAGGTAAACTAGATATAGCATTTATCACACAGCAAGGGCAACACTAAAAACCAATCTATGACGGGCACACAGTAACAGTGTCATAAGCATCACTTGAGGTCTAAAAGACTGTACAAATATACATTTCAACTATTCAGAATGAATACATGAAAAAAAAGTCCATGTTCCCAAGTCTACTAGACACATTTGACTGGTAGTGTGTATGCCCGCCCTGCACTACTATGTGAATCAGGGTAAGGCTTTCCCAGGACATCCAACCAAATATCTTACTGAGGAGGGAAAGAAACGCTGGGAAGGCAGGTAGGTAATGAACTACTACTTTTCCCTGTGTGCATTCATGAGCCACCAGCTTATTGTTTTTTCACACTTCATCACCAGATGAAGTCTACCAGAGAAGAGTCTGAAGCAAGATCAACCAATCATATGTCATAGACTTGGAAATAACCACGGGGACTGCAGTGGTCACATATCCCCACAGCCTGCTGACTGACCAGTCCTTGCAAATAGTGCCCGTCAGAAGACAGCTTTGCAGTCAGACTGGAAGGAGAGCCGAAGTCCAGGATGCAACACAGCCCATATGCTATGGCACACCAGGGCCTCAGGCTTGCTGGCTGCTCAGCTTCACTCCAGTTAAGCTGCCATGCATGGGATCAGCAACTCCATCAGTCATGCCGTCAAACTGTTCCCCATCCTCACTGTCAATTGTGCTATTCTGCCACTCAATCTGTGGGTTTGGTAAGCGCTCTGCATTCTCTGATGCATTTTCCCACTGTGACTGGTCCTTGGACCAAAACCCTTCAACTTTTCCATAGGAACTATTCTTCCACTTCAACTGCTCTGTGTCATCTTGCACTGTAGCCTTTTTTTTGGCAGCTGGCTTACTGCTCCTTGCATCTTCACTCTGGGAAGACTCATCAGACCAGGTTCCTGGTTTCATTTCACAAGTATTATCCTCAAAGTCTGAGATATGTTGGGAACCAGGTCCACTCTCAGACGGCGAAGCACCATCCTTCCACTCAACTACATCATCTTGGTCTACCTCACTATCAGAGGCATCATGCATTAGTTTGGCTGGTTCCTCAGTCAACTGGATAGTTTCATATTTTGAACCATCCTCCTCCTCCTCTTTTTGGTCTAGCTTCTCAGGTTCCAAAGCACCTTCAGAAATTATCTTCGGTACAGGCTCCTCTGGATTATCACTGGGAATTTTAGGCTCAACTTCAAAGACAGGGTCAAAAGGGCTGCCACTTCCATTGGATTCTTCTTCCAAATGTTCAAAACTATCTGAGAAGCTGTCATCTTCTTTCCCAAGGTTAAGCTTTTTGTCAACAGTCTTGCTAGCATTGATTCTTGAGTCTTTCTCGTCATGATTTTCAAATAGCCACTCAGCATCAAAATCCATTTCGTGTTTGACTTTATTTAATTCTTTCATGTTAAAACCTAGCAGCACACCAGGCTTGTACTTCTCACAGTCACGGACACACTTCTTCCTCTTGTTACTGAAATGGGAGGCAATGTCACTCTTCCATAGCCATAGACTGGCAGCTAACTTCTCAATTTCTCTCCTGGTGGGATAGGGCTGTTTGTTGAAGTACTTTGTGAGAAAGCTTTTCCTAGCTTCATAAGAATCATCTTCATGACCCTTGGGGTCTAAAGCTAAAACAACAGGCTCTTCCGGCTTCTCTTCAAAGCAGCTAGGGGAATCATTATCCTCCTCCAGCTTCCGCTTTTTTAGCAGTGGGAATTCCATTTGCTCATACGTGCGCTTCACAGGGGCCAGGCCTGGAGACTGATTGAGCCGAGAAGGTGCGTTTGTCTTGTCCTGGCCATTCTGGGTCTTTCCAACACCCCTGCAGTGGACTAGATGCAGAGTGATGGTTGAGGCGGTCATGTTGCTAGTATACACACCAAGGCAATGGATACATTTGTAAGTTAGCTTTTTCTCAACCGGATGAACTGTCTGAATAACTTGGTGTCTTTCTCGTAAATGATGTGCAAGTGCATCAGATATGGGTCCTTTTAGGATTGAAAAGCACAGAGGGCAAAGGGTCTTCCCAACATCTTTTTTATAGGGCACTGCAGCTTGAGGTGAACTTTTAACTGGGACATCTGCTTTTTCTTGAACTTTTGGTTGTGGCTTTGGAGGAACTGGGGCATTATTTTGGGCATGGTAAGCAACTGACTCAGCTGGGGCATCCCTCAGGTTGTATGTGGTCACCAGGAGATGAATGTTGGTGTGACTGCCCTGCTGCAATGTCAAATCAAAGCTCAAAGTAGAATCCGTTTTAGGTCCCATCTCTTCATCAATATGAACCATTCGCATGTGTGCTGCCATCTTCTCCACATCATTGAAGGTGGAACGGCAATATGGACAAGACAGACCATGAATTAACATATGGTTGAGTAGGGTATCTGTGGGCAAATAGCGATTACAGTAGAGGCATTTGCTAGTAAAATTGTGTATTTTCATAATGTAGTTAGCTACCGCTGGGACTTTCTCAGCTTTATGTTCCTTTTCAAAGTGAACACTGTAGACATTCTCAGGAAAAAGCTCATTACAGATTGTACATATTTTCCACTTCTGAGTGGCACAATGGTTGCTTGGAGGAGGGCCTGTGGCTGCTGGTGGAGGTTTAGAACTGGACTGACCCAATACTCTAGATGCCTGTGACTGAGACACGGAGGGAGACTTCACCTGGCCTGGGGGTAGAGAGGAGGTGTTGGCAGACTGCAGGGAGTACCTGGCTGCTGCTGGGGGCCTCTGCTCAGCACCTAGCCCGTAGGACCTCCCATTTCCACTTGGAAGTAACTGTTTCACAGACTGAGACTGTTGAGGGATGGAGACTGGAGCACTGCCACCTAGCCCCAGCCTCACTGACTGGCCAACACCATAGCTCTGGCCCACAGATTTGACTCCATAGTTGTTTTGCTGCAGGTGAACATTGGACATCATGTTGACTCCCGTTGTATTTAAGTTGGGCTTTGGTATTGACAATCGGTTTACCATCTGCTGTGATGGCAAAGAGCGGACATTTCCAGAAGCAAGGGAACTGATTCTTGGTGGGAGTCCCATGCCCTTTTTTTCTTGAGGCTTGGGAGCAATCAGCATCAAGGGTTTGGCTCGGGGAACCACAACATTTGTGTGTCCAATCATGGCAGTGACCTGATAGCCTATCCGTTCATGGTCTTCAATGACATGCTGTACCAGAGCTTCATAGGACTTGGGCATGAAAAGGCATCGTTTGCAGTGGATGTTACACTCTTCTCGGGTATTTGTGCCCAGGGAGACTGCACCATTGAGTGATTTTTCTCCTGCCTTTGCTATGTAGGGTGCTGCCACGTGTTGAAAATGTTCCCTGTAGATGTGCTTCCTGACGATCTCATAGAGAGGGTCTCGGTAAGTGCACTTCTTGCAGTAATACACGGCTTGCTCTACATTGTCAGCCTGCTTAGGTTTAAGGCCATCGTTTTTGTTTTTATCTTTGAAAGTGCTGAGGCTGCTACTTGGTGCGCTGGAGTTTGGAGCATGAAATATTTTAATGTGTGTTTCCAAAGTCTTTTTATCTGCATTGAAGGTACAGTACGGGCAGTTAAGGAGAATCCTATTTTCAAAGTCTTCACTATGGACATTCCGGAAATGACTTTTGTAGGCAGAGAAGAATTTTGAGGAAAATGGACAAGCACTGCAGCAAAAAGGTTTTGTCCGGTAGTCCTAAAAAACAAATGAAACAAAACAGAACAGAAACCAGAGTGAGAAGCCACTCAAGGCAAGTAGTTACCGGTTCTAGGCACCTCCCCCAGGCATCCCCAGAAACTGCCAAGGCAATGATTTTTGGACGTTTCTCCTGCAGGAAAATTAAAGAACGCAGATGCATTTTTGAATCAAATACTTTTATTTATATCCCTGTAACTTAAAACTCAGTGCCAACACCATAGCTTTAAAAATTGCTAGTTATACTTGCTGGCTGTTTTCAGAGAGAAGTCAAAGGCAAACAAACAAACAAACAAACAAACAAACAAACAAACAAAAAACCAAAAAACCAAACCAACCAACCAACCAACCAACCAAAACCCTCCATTTTCTTGCTAAAAACACAAATCAACTATGGAAAAACCTCCTTTTGTGGATCTGCTCAGCTTCAGACACAGGAACTCAAAGGCAGTGCATGCAGACCTTTATAAGTAACATAGGTATATGGCTCTCCCATTATGCAACAATTTGCATAGAAAAAGGAAAATCTCAAAAAAAGTTTCTTCTCCATTCTAAAGTAGTGTATTTGGAGTTTGCTGTGAATCAAAAGGTTCCAAACTGGGAACATTGGCCTCTTTTTATTTCTTCTCCGGCAGAACAGTTTCAAAAAGGTCAACGAGGGCTGGAGATGGCTCAGCAGTTGAGAACTGGTTATATTCAAAGATGATCTGGGTTTGATTCCCAGCAACTGCAAGGTAGCTTATGATTATCCACAGTGCAGTTCCAGAGATCTGGTACTTTCTTCTGACCTCAGAGGGCACTAAGCACGTACACAGCATACAAATACCCATTCAAGGAAAACACACGTTATAAATTTTTTTTTTCCATTCAAACTGCCAATTAAAAGTCAGGCACGATGGTGCACGTTTTTTTCTCTGTGTAGCCAGGGCCACACAGAGAAACTATCTCAAAACAAACAAACAAACAAACAAAAACAAAAAACCCAAAACAAACAAACAAAAAAACACCCAACCAATCAATAGCCAATGAAGTAGCAGCTGCTTTAATCCAGCTAAGAAGTTACCTATGACTGCCTTATAGACAGAGGGCAAAGTGTTTAGAAGCTGCTATGTGCTACGGAGCACAATGACATTAGAGATTAGCTTTCAGAATTGACCCAAAACAGGTAAATACAATATGTGATAAACAAATATATTCTTCCTAGTTTCTCATGAACTGTTTGGAACCAAAAGTAGTCTCCCCGTGTTCCCTTCAAGCTCCTCAGATGATGAAGTGGTGTATGCCTTTAATCTCAGTGCAGGGGAGGCAGACACAAGTGGACTTCTGAGTTCAGTACAGCCAAGGGTACAGAGACCCTATCTTTAGAACCAAACCTCTAGGAAAGCCATCTGACATAAGAATGCTGCTCAGCACCTCTTCCTAGGGCATTAGAGTTCAAAAGGACAAATATAGACTTAGAATGGGAGTTGACAATCACTTCTCCCTATGCAAAGAGGTTCCACTCATAGTGTCGTCTAACTAGGGATACTCAATGACCAACCTTCTGAACACAAGAGGTGCAAGACATGGATGGTCACTGTCCTTCTAGGGCTCATCTACCAAACCTCCCATAAACATCACATGTCATCAATGGGGTAAGGGAGTGTGAATAGAAGGGTGCTTGCAGCCAGGGGTTGGGGGTGGCACACACCTTTAATCCTAGCACTTGGGAGGCAGAGGCAGGCAGATCTCCAAGTTCCAGGCTAGTCTGGTCTACTAAGTGAGTTCTAGGACAGCCATAGAGAAATCCTGTCTCAAACAATGATAACAACAGTGTGGCCTTTCTCTAGAAAACAAGAGTAATAACAAGAATAGGACAGCAGGCGGGTGGCCACACACACAATGCTGGAGAGCATTCCTTAGAAATGGAAGCAGGAAGGCCGTGGAAGGGGACTTACATACCACAGACACTTTGCTATTTCAGTTGTCTAGAGACAGGAGGATCTCATTTACCCAGGCTGGCCTCAAACTCATCACAGAGGATGCTCCTAACCTTCTGATCCTGCTTCTGCCTCCTGAGCTTTGGAATTGCAGAGGTGTGTGGAAGCACGTCTGGTCTATGTGGTACTGCAGAACAAATCCAGAGCTCTGTGCAGGAGGAGGAGTGCTCCAACTACCGAGCTGCAGTCTTGGTTCCAACTTGACAAAGTTTAAGAAACAAAATTTCTGTTTGTTCTGTTAACTTGGAAGTTTCAGTCTAGGAACAACTGGGCTTCCTACCATTCAGGAAAATGAGACGTGGAGTTACAGACTTTCTACATCAGGCCACTGCCCAGACACAGCTGTCTATGAAAAGTTTGCGGGTGTGCTGAGCATTCCTGTGAGACTTACCTGATTTTTCGTAAGAGAAGGGTCCCACAGTCCTACATCCTCCCATGTAGTGTTTTTCAAATAAAAGTCATTAGGTTCAAACTGTTTAAAATCCTAGAAAACAGTGAGAGAAATTTACAAAAACATAGTGGTATCAAAAGAAGACCTGGCACACAAATTCTATCTCTTTAACCAGTATGAAAGGGTCCAAGAGAATCAACCCGCTGAGAACACTGGTGACGAGGCTCTCAGCAAATATAAAAGGCACATGGCCAGCTTTCCAAAGAAAATGCTGCGAGTGCAGCTGGGCAGGCTCCAGCTCCACAGCAGCTCCGTCAACCACGGAGTTCACCAGTCACAACACTGGGTGGAGGAGGGATGTGTGCTAGGAGCCTTGTAGGACTAAGAGTCTAGTTTGGGTGCATAAACAGACAAACAGACAAACAAACAAACAAATGGAGGGAGGGGCGAATTTGGAATAAAACCCAGACTTTTTAAACCCAGAAAGAAAGTAAGCAACATGCCGTCCAGTTTCTAGTCTACAATGTGAAATTGTAATGTTCCCCTTTACGACTGAGAAGAAAGTGGGGTGAATGCTTTATGGCTGTAGATGGAAAACGCAATGTTCAAAAACTTCAGAGTATGTAATGGGTCTAGGGGGAGAAGCAAGCCCAGCACAGGATAGGAAAGACACTTGACTATTTGTGTATTTATTTGTAAGGATCACCCCCCCTCCCGAACACCAACAAGTACAGATCCATAAGAATCTGAGGGGCAGAAGAGTTACCTCCACCCTGTGAACAAAACACCAGAAGCTCACTTCTGAGAAACCTTGGTTTCCAGGGAACATACCTGACTGTTCTGAGTGGGACTCAGGAGAAAAGAACTTGCTCCATGAATAAAATATACATCAATCCCACCCCTGCCCTGTGTCCTCAGCATTTGTTCTGTGCTGAGCATTGTGCCAGGTAGGCAGTAGAATAAACGGCTAACCAAGGCCAACTGTTGCCTGGGCAGTAGGAACTTCAAAGTGTGTCAGGGAAGGAGCTGTAAGCACTCCTACGGGAGCTTGTGTCTACCTAACCGTAAGACTGGGAACAAGGAGATCTGGAAAAGGAGGAGATGCCTCTATCTAGCCTATGGGGCTTGAAGGCTGAGAATAAAAAGGATAGGAAACAGCCTGGAAAGGCCAAACTGTTACACAAGGGCAAGATAAGTCTGCGATAGTTCAGAAGGCTGACAAATGCTCAAATCCTATGGAAAGAGATGACAAACACTCAGACAACCAGTGCCTCAACAGTCAGGTCAACAGAAACACCCAGGCTTATCAGAAGGAAAACAGGCTCTGCAGTCCCCACTGCCCCTTCCCTAGCTGAGAGCCTGACATCTCTGCGTTCTCAATTCCTCTTTCACAGACTGGAGACAAGAACTCCTAGAGCCCCCAGAGGTTATTTCAAGGACAAAGCTCACATACAATTTTAAAGCACCTCGTGCACTGTCTGACTTTGTGTATGTTCTCCATGCTATAACTGCTTTTGCCTCAGGTTACAAAGATGAACAGGTTTTCAGGAAAATGAAGTAACCTATCCTAAGTGAGGAGGTTTTGGTGAAGCTGAAGGCCTATCTAGTTAAAATTTACTACATCACACCTAACAGTGAACCATCTTGCCCATGGACACAGTAATGGATCAGAAGCTGAGTCACATTAAAATTTAAAAATGGCATGCTACTTACTTCTATATGTTCTTTACAGTATTCCAACCCAATGTCACTAAGTATTTTTTTCACAGTTTTCCGGGCTTTTCTTAAACTGCCAAGATTGTTGACAGGAAGTTGGAACATAGTTTCTATTGGAAAAAAAAATTTAAGTCAAAGTCAAAACATGTACAACTTGTAAGTTACTAATCCACTGATCCCAAACCCTGGCTCCTTCAGTTGAGAATTCCTCACCTAGTACAGAACACTTAGAGTAGCAGGCAAAAAGGTGAGTGGCCTTCCTTCCCTATTTCAAGAGGATATTTTAGACCACAGGGCTGGGCACACAAGTCTCAGGCTGTAAAAATCTGCTCAGACATGAATTTGAAATTGGAAATCGGGAGCAACAATATCAATCAGCCATCTCAAAACCAAATCCAGCGCACGCGTTTCCTCCTGAGGCTGGACCTATGAAGCTGGACCCACGTGGGCCTTCACAGCACCGCTCAGCTTCCAGTGCTGAGGGATGACTTTGCCATTGGAAATGTCCAATGACACTCACAGAAGCACATGTCATTCAGTGACTGTTTCTGTCTCCTCCTCAAACCAAAGTCCCAAATAGTATCAAGGACTGGCTCCTTGGGTGGCAACACACCAGGACAAAGGCCTCACATAGGCCACAGAATAAACACACAGATGGATGAGAAAAGCCATGCTTGTGGCATCAGACCATACATTGATTGTTGTAGTCTTTCTGGGATCCTCTAAAAAACTAATGTCTGTGAGCATGCGCACAATTGTGCCTGAGGGAACCAAAGAGCTGCTTGACTGTCCCAAATGCGTTAAAGGGAAAAATGTGATCCACTTTCCAAGTTTCTTAAAAACCAAGGCACTTATGTTTATTTAAGAAAACTGAATTAGTAAACTTTGAAATGAGATTTTTAAGGCTTTGAATGTGACTTTATTTTTAATAATAATTTAAATACAGCATAATTTTGGAGAATAAAGTAGCTCTAAGACTAAAGCCACAAACAAACAACAACAATAACCCCACAAAAACAAACAAACAAACAAAACAAAACAACCAACCCCAAAGCACTACTAGGGTCTGACAAACCTACACTCTAACCATAACCATCCCCTTTACTGATGGAAAGCCTCAATCTGGGGATGTCCCCATAAGTCACAGGTCCCAGAATACCCCATTATGAAGTACCAACGTTTATCTGGGCCTCCCAACATCAAAACATTCACTGAAAACTCAGCACTTCACAGCCATATCAGTCTCTAGATAAAGTTCCATGAGCTTAAGACCAGGGCTGAGAGTGCTCTCTCCCCAGAAGGAGCAAGCATTACCATTTTTCCTTGATACTCCCTGGGCCTTCCACTAAACTAAGCAAGAAGGTTTCAATAAAACACCAGTCCTTATCTGACATGAAAAAGGACTCAAAGGCTTCCATGCTTTTCCTCAGGCCACTACCTGTTAAAGTACTTAAGGGTCAGGCTGGGCTCACATTTAGAATCCCAGTACCCAGGAGGATCATGAACTAATGGCACCTATACCCTAAATGACAGAATCCCTGCACAGTGACACCTTGACTCAAAAATCTAAGTTCAAGTCAGTAACTAGCTTCAGGGTTTATCATTGTCACCCATCCAGTTTTTTGCTTAAGTTTTAAAGAACCATCCCCAACCCATACCCAAAGCCTCAAAACCAAAACCCCTCTGAACTAGACACCTCAAAAACCAGACCATATTTTGAAAATAAAGAGGAAAAAAACAAACAAACAAAAAACAAACAAACCAACAACCAAACAAACACACACAAACACCCTGCAGTGCAGAGGGAGGGGTAGGCTGGGTGTACTTTCCTCCAGTCCATCCTTTGGTCACCAAATCTCCTCTGGCCAGCCTCTCTGTTCCTTATGCTGGCAGTTTTTAACAGGTTCTTGCTGAGGAGAACCTCCTTTCAGCACACGGCACACGGCACAAAAAGGGTCAATTGTCCAACTTAATGGAACTGTCCTCTTGTTCATCAATCACTTCCAAGACACCTAAACTTTGCAGGTCACGGTGCTGGGAACACACAGGAGGTCCTTAGGCAACAGGCTTACACAAAGCTTTGCTGTCCAGCTTCAGTTGGAAACCACTCCTGCCACAAATGATGTGAGGGCTCAGGTGAGCAACAGGCTTCATCTCTGCAGATACTGATCAGTACACAAGACTGGTTGTGTGCTCAAAACATGGCTGTAAGGTGTGCTGGAAAGCAGAGGGAAGATGCCTGAGGCAGCGACCCCCTCACTGTGACCACATCCGTGTCTAACACAAGCATATATGTACCCAAGCTTTATGGAAACAACGGGCAGCAGGACACACAAAAAAGTGAGTCAAAAGGAAACATGGGATCAATTAGAAAGAGGCTTGTCAAATAGATTCAGTAACTCTACCCACTCCAGGCCCTGACAACCAAAACTAAAACACTGCATGGAAAGAAGTCAATTACTAAATTCTAAAATAATTTCGGGGACAGGCCAATTAGTTCAGTTGGTTAGAAATGTGGTGTTGCCAGGCAGTGGCGGGTTAAGCCTTTAATTCCGGCACTTGGGAGGCAGAGGCAGGAAGATTTCTGAGTTTGAGGCCAGCCTGGTCTACAGAGTGAGTTCCAGGACAGCCAGGGCTACACAGAGAAACCCTGTCTAGAAAAAACAAAAACAAACAAACAAGCAAACAAACAAACAAAAAAAGGAATGTGGTGCTAACAATTTTGGGAACATTTGATCCAAGTGTTTTATTCACAGCTATGTAATAACTGGAAAAGCTACATTGTATAAGCCAGGCTGTTCTCCAGCTCAAAGACCCACCTGCCTTTACTTGTGCCTCTGCCCCGCCTCCTTAGTGCTAGACTAAAGGCATGTGTCATCAATTCTGTCTCATAATCTCCTCTTTAGAATATCTTAAAAATTCATTTGGAATGAATGAGTCACACCCCTTTTCAATCTCACTTGCACTAAAGAGAAGAGCAGGAGTGTCACAGTTTAACCCAGGCCAAACTCTTACTTTTGTGTTTTATTAGAAAGAGTCCAATGGCTGCAATGAAAAATCAGATTCATCCAGGCCCAAGGCTGCAGATGAATTAAAACCATGCACATAGTATAGTATGCCTGATCCTCTATGCCCTTCAGATACCAAAAGCAATTACTTCAAGCACCAAGAGGGTAAACAGAAAACAGCCCAGCTGTAAGCCAAACCTGTATAGGGGCAAGGGCTGTAACCCACTATTGGTACCTGGCAATACTGAGCAGAACTCTACCTCAAGTTCTGTATTCACCCAGAGGCTGAACAGGTTTGCAGGAAGATGGAGGAGGACACAATAATGACAATGACAGTTTAGCAGCTCAAGGAAAGGTCTGCAAGAAAGGAAGCACCAGCAGGTGTCTGGTATCAGTGTCCCTGCAGAGCTCCCAAGTCAGGGTAACACCACGGAGTCCTACTTAGAACTACAAAAGATCAAACAATAAAACAGAGGGAGGAGAGTAGCTGTCTTGTGTCTAGGGAGCCATGGGTTTGAGTCCCTGCATCTCAAACAAATAGAACACAAAAACTTCCACCAAGTAAAACAAGACAGAAAGGAAGGAAATCTTCATAGCCAGCTGGAAACTTTTTGTCTGAACACAGCAAGAAAAATTCTCAATTCAACTTGTCCTGGTCACACTGAGCCACTCAGAAAATGAAGGTGTCTTTAAAGGTAAAGCCATCTTGCTTCAGTATGTCCCTTACTTGACCTTTCTAGACCATTCCTGAGTGTCTAGGTTAATTGTACATGTTGACAGTACAACAGTAAATATGACAGCCAGCCAACAACAAGCATCTACCTCTTTCTGCCACCTTTCAAAACTATTTGGGAACCAAAATCTGAGCATGTATAAGTTGACAGCTAATGTATTCCTTGATGGAGAGATGTAACCCTCTGTGTTTACAAGACTAACTTAGCACGGCAGGAAGAGCCAACAAGGACAGTTACTTTTTCATATACCAGAAGCATGTTGGTCTAAATCAGTGTTTTTTGTTTTTTGTTTTTTGTAAAAGTATAGAATAGAGTTTATTCAGGGCATGGGGAGGAGAGTTAAGAGGGTAGTAGAGGCACAGAGAAGCAGAGAGAGGGAGAGAGGGATAGAGAGGAATAGAGAGAGAGAGGGAAGGGAAGAAGAGGCTGGCCATGAGCACGTGGGGGCGGGGGTGGGGGGGGGGAGAAGAGTAGGAACAAGAAGGCAAGAGAGGAACAAGAGAGCAAGAGTAAATCAGTGGTTTTTAAACAGTTACTATTTTCCTGAGACAGGGCCACATATACCCAAAGCTGAAGTTGAATTTGCTGCCATGTCCTAAGTACAAGGGTCACAGGCCTAAGCCACCCTCTCCCTCCCCTTTCCACCCATTTTTCTTTATGCCAAAGGGGTTGGCAATCCTTCTGTATCTGTATTTGTACCTTGGGTTTATTTTTAGCAAATAAGCCTTAAAAAACCTTGCTAGGATCTTTCATACAACAAGGCACCGTATCAAGAGGTTCCTTTCAGTTTGGAAGTCATCACCTACACACTGCTGCCAACAGGAAATAGTTTACCCTTTCTTCTTGTCAGTGTGGGAAAAGGTCCTTCAGGAGTCCCAACAGAAGGTCTGCTCTAACATCTCTCTTCTCTATCTCAGACACCACAGCAGCTACTTGTGGCTACCCAGGGACAAAATGTTCTAGATTAGATACAACTCAACAAGACAGAAGACTATAAGAGAGGTGGCTCAGACAGAGGTAAGAGCACTGAC
Source organism: Arvicanthis niloticus (assembly GCF_011762505.2). Classification (NCBI taxonomy): domain Eukaryota; kingdom Metazoa; phylum Chordata; class Mammalia; order Rodentia; family Muridae; genus Arvicanthis; species Arvicanthis niloticus. The sequence goes on from NC_047659.1 coordinate 137,239,751, forward strand.
CGCTTTCAAGAGGCTGGTTTCTCAGCACCCACATGGCAGTTCACAGCTGTCTATAACTCCAGTTCCAGGGAATCTGAAGCCCTCTTTGTGTTTCTGAGGGCACTAGGCACAACATGGTGCAGATCAAACATCCACATACATAATTAAAAATAAAACTTAAGAAAATTAGGTTTAGTGCCAGCAGCTGGTTCCCTGGTTAAAAAGACACTTGCCATCAAACCTGGTAACTTGAGTTCAATCCTTGGGACCCCACATGATGGGAAAAAAAACCAGAACTGATTCCTGTAGTCAATTCTGACTTCCACACACATACCAAGGCACCTCCCAGAAAATAAAACAAATGTATTTAAGCAAATGATGACACAAATATATTGTTTTCAGAACTACTGCTAGGCACCAGATAGGCACCAAACTTTCAAATTAAAGACATTTCCCTCTTTTTTTCCAAGTTTTCTTTCTCTCCTAACTAAATGTGATTAATTACTTTTGCCATTGCCTCAGTGATCTTCAAGTCATTCCTCAATAAATAGGCTACAGTTTGTCAATCTCCCTGATTGGCCCTGTGTGAACTAGTTACTCTGGATGTGAGAAATGCAGGAGACAGAGAGCTATACTAATTCTGGACACTAGCTTAAAATTAATACTAAAATGTCCATTTGTCTGGTGGAAGTCACTTCATACATGAAGAGAGACAATCTCACACTTGACGTGGTATGCCAGAATGCTACTGCCACAGCTTCACCAGTCCAGCCTGTGGGTGCACACACAAAGATTTACATCTGCACACATCTAAGGTCAGCTGGATGACCTTACAACATCCAGAAGAGGAAAAGAATACAGCTGAGACAGGCATGTTCTCAGATAAGCTAGGATGCTAATGGCCATCAACTATAACCACACCCAAGGGTCTTCTCCTTCTTGTTTTAAAAAGACAAGCCGGGCGGTGGTGGCGCACGTCTTTAATCCCAGCACTTGGGAGGCAGAGGCAGGTGGAGTTCTGAGTTCGAGGCCAGCCTGGTCTACAGAGTGAGTTCCAGGACAGCCAGGGCTACACAGAGAAACCATGTCTCGACCCCCCCACCCCCCAAGACAAAAAAAGAGTTAAGCTTGTGTATTTAAGAGAACTTTTAAGAGTTAGTTCTCAGGTAGGCATGATGGCGTACACCTTTAATCCCAGCACTTGGGAGACAGAGGCTGGCAGATCTGAGTTCGAGACCAGCTTGGTCTAGAAAGCAAGTTCCAGGACATCCAGGGCTACACAGAGAAACACTGTCTCAGAAACACAAAGAAAAGAAAGAAACAAATGTTGCACCACACTCAGCACACAACAGCTTTTTAAAAAATGAAATAAATGTCTTCCATCCCCTTCCCATTGCGAACATTTCTGGAGATGGTAAGTTCTCATGTAGCCATCTAAGGCTGACCTCAAACTCACTGTGTAACAGGTGTGAAACTCCTGCCTCTACTTCTACTTCTCAAGCCTTGGGCTTGTATGTATGTACCACTGCACTTACTAAATAAGTGTGTTTTTCTGAAAGCTACTTTGGGAAGGCAGAGGCTTTGATAGTTCCTGTTTGTGGATTGTTAGTGGGATGCTAGGCTGTCCTCATTTTTCCAAATAAAGAACTGTACCTGCCCCAGCACAGACCAACTTTTGAAACATGGTAGGTGAATCAAGCCAGTCATAAAAGGCCATTGTTATTTGACCTTGTTTCTATAAAATATGTAGAGGTGAATCTCTATGTGGAGATTACGGCAGCTTGAGGAGGTGGGAGAACAGGAGACTGTGGATGGCACCAGGCTTCTTCCTGGGGGATAAAGTTGTTCTGCCTATTGCTATTTATTCACCATCCTGATTGCAGCTCCCCCCCCCCCACACACACTGTAAATAGGCACCAAATCCAACTAAACTACTGAACTGTACACTAAAACTGGGAAAGCCGTTACCAAAATAACAAAAACCCAAAATATAAAGTAAAACTCTGACATCACTCACTCAAAGGCACACTACCACAATACAGCATCTTTTAGATTTTTATGTGCAGGAATCTGATTCTCCTTTTTGTGGTGTTAAGAGACTAGACCCAGGCTATGGCATAGGCTAAGGCTAAGTAAGCATCACACCAGACCTACACAGCTGTACTTTCCTATTAGAAAGAAAAACAAAAACAAAAACAAAAACAAAAAACCCCACATATGTATTCATAGTCCTGGCTGGCCTCCTCCTACCAGAGATCCACCACCACCTTCTCAGAAGCATGTGCCAACTTGTTTAAGACAGGGTTTCTCCATGTAGCCCAGGCTGTCTTGGAACTCACTCTGTAAAGCAGAGATAATTTTAAAAAGCAGTTGGTGAAGGGGTTTGCAACCCCATAGGAAGAACAATAACCAACCAACCAGATACCCCAGGGACTAAACCACCAACCAAGGAGTACACATGGAAGGACCTATGGCTCCAGCTGCATATGTAGCAGAAGATGGCCTTGTCGGGCATCAATGGGAGGAGAGGCCCTTGGTCCTGTGAAGGCTCGATGCCCCAGTGTAAGGGAATGCCAGGGCAGAGAGGTGGGAATGGGTGGGTGAACACCCTCATAGAAGCAGGGGGAGGGGTATTGGGATAGAGGGTTTCCAGGGTGGAAACTGGGAAAGGGAATTTTGAAATGTAAAGAGTGAGCCGAGCGGTGGTGGGCGGTGGTGGCGCACGCCTTTAATCCCAGCACTTGGGAGGCAGAGGCAGGCGGATTTCTGAGTTTGAGGCCAGCCTGGTCTACAGAGTGAGTTCCAGGACAGCCAGGGCTATACAGAGAAACCCTGTCTTGAAAAACCAAAAAAAAAAAAAAAAAAAAAAAAAAAAAAAAGTAAAGAGTGAATCAGAATGATGGGAACTTTCAGGGTTACATGTATCTGTAGTCTGCTCTACATGTACACTGGTCATACCTGGAGAATAAAGGTGAAGTTTTGCACTAATTAAATAGTAGTCGGTCACTTTCTATCAGAAAATTCCACATTCTTATTTATTTGTCAATAAATGGAGTCAAAAGTATTAAAAAAAAAAAAAGAGCACTTGGTGTTCAAAACCAGGGAAATTTATCAGTGATGGGTTTTATCACTTACTGTACAAAATAACTACGGTACATATACCTGTTAAAAGTTTTCTATATTAGATTAAATCTCTAGAGCAAGTTCCTGGATGTGATCTAGAATGATGATCATGGCATAGTTCCAGAACATTCTAGACACTGTTAGTGAGTTTGAGTAATATAGCAAATGGAACCTGTCTCCATGGCCCCCAAACTTTTAACTACTAAAACAAAACAAAATCCCAAACAAAGAAGAACATCAAACTAAAACAACCCTCAAACCCACTAGACAGCTTTCTTGGCAAATTGGCTCCACTTGTAGAAGCCAAGAACAGTGCAGTGTATCATTAACAACTAAGGTCTTAGTGTACTCTGACTCAGATGATAGACTACAAATTCAACTTCACTTGTTTGGCAAAATTGGGCATGTGGTATCACAGAGGCCTGAGAAAAATCTCCTGTGTGGACTTTAAAGTTGGCCTTTTGCTTCTTTCTAGTAGTTTTAAGAGTTTAACTTCTACAGAAGGAACATCTGAGGAAAAGGGAAACGGGAGTATTCTCAAAGAGAACAGAACCCAACAAGTGTTGCTCAGTGCTTTCTTTAGCTTTCCAAGAAACCACCTGCTGATGACACCTTGTTCCTTGTGTCATCAACTGACGAAATGACAAAGACACTCTGATGTAGCAGCTTTCCTTCTGAATGCTTGCCATGGGTGAGTTTAAAAATTCAGAAAAACGACTTACAACTAATGAGTTTTGTATCAATACCTTGTCGGCACAACATACTATTTTTAAGATTATTATTTTTGATCCTAACTCATGGAGTCAAAAAAGACCTTAAGACAGTGGTTCTCAACCTTCCTAATGCTGAGACCATTTAATACAGTTCTCATGCTACGATGACTCTCAACCTTAAGTGTTTTGTTGCTACTTTGTAAACTGTAATTTTGCTGTTAGAAATCTTAATGTAAATACTTGATTTTATGAAACCCTCCTGGGGTCGCAACCCACTGGCTGAGAACTGCAGCTGTAAGGTCTGTAAGACACTGTCTTCTTATTCACGTCAAACACTGTTTATTACAAAGTACATCCGTGGCCTCCCCATCATCTATACCAGTAGCTGCCACAAAGTAGAAGCTGAAAAGACAGACTGAATGAACAAGGCCCTATCCACAGAAGGCTATGCCAAGTTATGTCACAAAAATCTGACGTAGCTGCTGTTGGGGCTATGGTGCCAGAAGCAGATCCAGCATGTCCTGCACTGGATCTGAATGGCCACCTTGCAAAGGCAAAACTTGCTGAAAAAGTGGGTCAATGATAAGCTGGGAACACAGTTTGTGCTATGACTACTTACAGGTATAGAAAGAGAAGTTGTGTACACACACTTAAACCTAGACAAGCCAGGCAAAGACTAAGGAATATTCCTGAGATCTGAGAAGTGGCATTTTAAAGGTTAGTAGTGTTTTAGTCTGGTTAGTAGTGTTTATTAAGAAAACATTTTAATACCAGGAATTAGCCAATGTGAGAACTCAAAGTATCACTAAGACACAACTCTTTCCTGAAAGGTCTGTGAAATCACTAGTGCCTTATACATGAGGTAAGACAGTGAGGGCACAGCAAAGAAAGGGAACAGAACCGTTTCAGAAATACAACTTATAGCCCAAACCAAAACCCAACTTTTTCTTGATACAGTTTCACTATCCCTGGCCGGCCTGGAACTTACTTTGTAGACCAGACTGACTTCAAACTCTCAGAGATACATCCAACTCTGCTGAGATTAAAAGCCTGTTTGTCTTGAATCAAAAATTTTGTCTTTCAGTAAGACAGTTGTGTTCACAGACCAAAACATACTTGGTTTGATATATAAACCTCAATGTCAAACTTGAGAGGTAGGGTTGTCTGTAAAGCTGCTATTTGCTAAAAAAAAAAAAAAAAAAAAAAAAAAAAAAAAAAAAAAAAAGATGGTAAAATGCAGTGAGTGAGAATCTACCCAGAAACTGAACAGATATGTGTTCAATTCCTTGCTCTGCCATATACTAGCTTTGTGACCCTAGAATGTTACTTACCCTCTAGAAGTCTAGTTCCTTCTATGAGATGAGGGGGCCAGAGAGATGGCTCCATCAGTACCTAAGACTGGTTCCAGCACTTATGGATTCCTAGGTGCTGTACTAGCTCCACACACACCCACATACATGTAGCATGTACCCATACAACATACAAATACATTAAAAGTACGTAACTCTAATCTTTGCTCCGGTGTGACAGCGCACACCTACATTCCAGTTGGGGGAAAGAAGCAAGTGGATCTCTTTGAGTTCAAGGCCAGCAGGACTGCATAGTGAGACCATGCATCCCACTGTTCCAAGTGCTCAGGATTAAGCCAGGCAGTGATTCAATGACAAACCAATTCTCATTATTTCCTCGAGCCAGATCAGATACTCTGAAAAGCCTAGTGACCTTGTAGAAAGCTTAGGCTATCTTCTTCCTGAGAACCAGCTGTGGTTACCATAGTAACATCTTTCCGTATACAGCATAATGTGCATCTGTACTCACACAGACACACTGTAGTGGTTTTGGCAATAATTTGGGTACAAGTAACTGAGCCATTCAAATTAGCACATTCCAGTTTTACGTTCAGTGTACTTCAAATATTTATCTAATGGGACTTTTGCACATGTATCACACCTAAGCAAATAACTTTTGAGACTCATATTGCCACCCCTATGTCCAAGGAACAAAGAGAAAGCTGAGATGCAATGCCAGGTCTGACCATCAACACTCCATCAATTTACAAGATCATTTTGTTTGAAAAGATGATGTCTTGGTGATGAAATCTTTAAGGAATTAGGATGCATGAGAGAGATGTATCTAGACTCAGAGTGCACCAGTGCAAAGGCACACTTTCCAGTCCACCAATCTGAATACTCACTGGGCCTAAAAGCATAGCAGACAAGTTCATTTATAATCACGAGAGCAAAGCATTCTTATATCTCAACGCTTTGTGACTAAGTTATTTTAATACTCTAATCTTTCAAAACCACCCAGGAATAACTTTCCACAGAAATGAGAAATTATTTTCTACACCATTTAAAAATAACAGAATAGTTTACTTAAGCAATGTTATCAAGCTGTTTTTCTAAACCCTCTCCCAGGGTCAAGGTTTAACAAAAGGCATGTTTTCCAAACAGGTTAACCTTCAACTTCCCATGCAGCTGAGGAAGATCATTATCTTCCAATCCTTGTGCCATTACTTCCTGGGTGCTGAGATTACAGGAAAGCCTAGCCCTACCACACAGGGACCCTACAGCACTAGGGATCCACTTGTTGGCTCAATCAGAGGTATTTCATTTGCCTTTTGTGCCTGTTTTTCATGATTTGGGGCACTTCCTGAATCAGAACAGCCTCAGCTCACCTTTCACAGGAGTAAGAATTCTATTAACCTAGAATTCTCAACTGCAATTTAAAATTTAAAGCTGCCATAACACCATATGCAAGTTTCACCACATTCTGTTTCTAAAGGGACCAATCACAGAGCTCCGTAGAGAAAGGACAAAAGCTATGATTGCTAAGCAAAGCCACCACTCAGCATGTGAGAACAGGAACTAAACAACCCAAAGCACTGGGGCAGCAATGGGACCTGAGCAAGTTTTCTATTCAGACCCTGTACAAGCAACTACAGATGCACTATGCAAGCTGCACAACTGATATCCATTTCCTGTTGGGATGTGATCAGAATCTGTCCATGCAGGTTCACTACCGTAGACAATAGTCAAGAGCTCACAAAAGCACTCATCTTGTCCCAAGCACTGGTTGCAAAGATGGGTTAGTGGTAAGAGCACGACTGGTTCTTCTAGAGAACCCATGGTGAGTTTCCACCACCCCCCAGCTTATAACCACCTGAATTCCAGTTCTAGGGGCTCCACCAGGAGTCAATTACAAATCTAGACTCTAGCCAAAGGATTAAGTATAAGATGTATAGAGACTCAGCCTCTCTTCAAAAACTATCTCCAGTTTTTTTTTTTTTTTTTGCAGTCCTCATATCTCCCAAACACATTTCTAGAACATTGCTGATCCTCTTCCCAAGTTCCAGGATTGTTCTAGCAACTGTCTTGGAAGGGAAGAATAAGCAACACTAGGGATAGAGTGTCTCCTAAAAGGCAAAGGCTGTGATCACAGAGATGAAGGAACCTGAGCGGGACAGTCCTCACTTTGCATGTTTCACTGACAAGGACAAGAATGTGCTTCACATTCTGAGACCCCTTCCTCTCATACGTCCTCTGTCGTCAAGTTGATGTAGCTAACCCTACTTTTAGAAAGCAGGCTAATAATACACGGAAATCTTTCCTTCCATGGGAAAGACTATGACCTCAGTAAACTTGAAGAAAAAAAGGCAGGTGGGTCATGAAAAGGGCAGGTATGAAAAGTGCTAAGACACTAGAGACAAAGGAGGAAAAACCAACCTTCTACCAGAGCAACAGGACAAGCAAACAAAAGCCCGTGGCCACAAAGGCTGGGCAAGACATAGATGGCTTGGGTGACATTTTCACCATTGAGATATGAAACAGCCAGTTTGCTTACTGACCCATTTGTTAGTTAGCATTAGTTTATACTAGCTCCATCAACCACATTTCCATACTGGCAACATGAAAGACAATACAAACTTCAGTAAGGGATGACACCAGCTGCAGGGACAGCAACATTTAAATTTATGTAATAGCAACAAAATGTCAAGTTCATTCAGTCTCACTGAAGTTACAAACTTAGGGAGCAACTTTCCCCCTACATGTCTCTTGGACAAGCCAATGAAAACTAAATTCCTACTGAGTATTTCACCTTCTAAAAAGTACAAGAGGCTTTATGACATGTTGAACAAATAGCTTACTGTAAAACAGCCTATGTTTAACAGACATAAAATAGTATAGACACTATGGAGAAAATATCGAAGAAGCTTCTAATATTAAAAAAATTAAAACATCAAATTTTTTTTAGTATCATGTTAAAAGTTACCATGAACTATATATGTCTAATACTTAAAATATCTCATTTGTATCAAATGTGACACTCATTCTCAACATAAAAGTCCCAACTCTTTCTCTCTTTCTCTTTCTCTCTGTCTCTGTCTCTCTTTTTGCCAGATAAGGGGCTGGAGAGATGGCTCAATGGTTAACTCTCTTGCTCTTCCAGAGGTCCTGAGTTCAATTCCCAATGACAAGCTGGTGGCTAACAACCATCTGTAATGGGATTCAATGCCCTCTTCTGGTATGAGTGACAGTGTACTCATACATAAAATAAATGTATCTTTAAAAAAATACATTTATATACATCCAACTGAGCTCAAAATCCTATGGCTTCAACTAAAATAAAGCAACAAACAACAAAAAGACGCTACTTAAATTTCCAAGTGGGGCTGGTGAGATGGCTCAGAGGTTAAGAGCACTAACTGTTCTTCCGGAGGTCATGAGTTCAAATCCCAGCAACCATATGGTGGCTCACAACCATCCATAATGAGATCTGATGCCCTCTTATGGCGTGTCTGAAGACAGCTACAGTGTACTTATATATAATAAATAAAAACCTTTAAAAAAAAAAATTTCCAAGTGTGTAGTGTGTGTTCTCTCGCTCGCTCCTCCCCCTCCCCTTCCCTCTGTATCTGATCCCATTACAGATGGTTGTGAGCCATCATGTGGTTGCTGGGATTTGAACTCAGGACCTCTAGAAGAGCAGTAGCAAGTGGTCTTAACCACTGAGCCATCTCTCCAGCCCAAGTTTTTTTTTTCTCATTTTTTAATCTACCAACTATTAAGTTTCTACTTTTCCCCTTATAATAAGCCAGCTATTTCTTAAGTTGCAACTTTTCACAACTGAATTTGTAGAACAGACATCAGCATCAAGATAAACAGCCAGTATAATTCTGAATATTTCTGTTTTTTTTCCCAGACAAGGTTTCTGTGTAGTCCTGGCTGTCCTAGAACTCACAGAGATCCACCAGCCTCTGCCTCCTGAGTGCTGAGCTTAAAGGTGTGCACCACCACTGCTGAGCTTAACGTTTCTGCTTTCTAAAGACTGAATTCTTTTTAACAGGCATATATATTTAAAAATTGCTACAAGGAACAATCTCAAATTGGTATATCATACAGCTATCTCTACTTTCAGTAATTAAGCTTATTGGTTAATTACTTTTGAGCTTTTGTGGAAATAAAACATACTCAATATTGTGAAGTTAAAGTGCTATCAGATTTTCTTCCTGAACTCTGGTTAAGAAAAAGAATCAAGAAAAGTCAGTTTCCTATATAAGGCTTTGAGAACCAAAATTTAAGATCTGGTTATTTTCAATGTCTGGTAGACTATTACAATAGTCAGAAGAAAATCTTTCAACAAATCAAGATAATAAAGTTAATTAAACAGAACACTCACTTCCCTATTCAGGTTAACTAAGGCTGTTCAAAGAAGTCTAGTTCATATACTATAAATTTCAGCTTTTATGGGGCTAGAGATGGCTCAGCTGTTCTTGAAGAGGACCAAGTTCGGTTCCCAGCACCCTCACCGTTATAACCATCAGCACCTCCAATTTTAGGAAATCTATTGCTCTCTTTTGGTCTTCACAGGCACTGCAGACACACAAAGCACATCTATATAAGTAGAGAAAACACTCATTCACATATGATAAAAACAAATTTCCATTTTCCAACCCTTTCTTTTTGTACTAAACCCAGCTAACTGTTGAAATTGCAAGTACATACATTTTCACATCCCACAAGGTTCCCTGAAGGAAAAATGACCACCACCACAAGGAAACTAGCTAACTCTGTTATTTCATTTAAAAGAACGAACACAGGCACACTTGCAAACTTGATCTCAAACACATATTCTAACAGGACATTGTTCTCTTATTATTCACTTTATGTGTCTAACAAATACTAACACCACAGTATTTAAAGATTACAAACAAATCTTATTTGTATTTAATATTAGACTGTGTAAATACTGAACACATATAAACCATGAATCCAATGTAGTCTCTTAGAGCAATACTGGTAACAAGGTGCCTCTTTTTCACTCAGCAAAATGTTACCTGACAGCAACTTTAAAAAACCAAACCAAACAAATCATCTTCAAGTATTAAATAGTTAATTACATATATTTACTTGATATCTCATAATTTATCTTGGCATGTCGATGTAAGATGTCTGTAACAGTAGGGATAAAGCATTCACAGATAACAGCATCCACTGTCAGTCTTCCCAGACAAGAACAAGTGCATGGCAAGGAACTTTCAACTTTCAGATCAAATCCAGAGAGCCCTACCAGGATTAATCACATCTCTATCAATGAACTACTTTTCCCAGTCCCCTTTAACCAAGTAAATAAGGCTTTCAGGAGCTTATTAAGTCTTGAGTTAGACCATTAAAACTCTATGCCCAATAGTGCAGAATGCAAATGATTATATCATCAACTTTAAAATTTTCTCTTAAGAGACACAAATCTTTAAATGTTCACAACCCACTACTGCAACCAGCTATAACTAGTTCCTTGATGAATGTGGCTTGGCTGAAATTTTGGAAGTTTAGGTTTTGGTGGTGATCAGGAAGTCTCTAGCTTTCCTGATGCTGCAATCCCCACCCTCCAAAATGATATACCCACCGGTGTGAATTGACAATGTAGTCCAAAGAGCAAGGCAGGGAACGGAGTCCAGATCCTCAAAATGGCAGTACAGGGAATAACCACTAGGCCACCTATCAGTTCAGTACAAAGAGTGCAACCCTGTGCATCTCGGTGTAAAAGTTGGGGCCTAGGTTTCGTACTGTGCATCTCACACCTATGGAAATAACAACAGGAGTAAAATCTACAGAAATCTACACACCCTAAAAAAGGTGGGTGCGAACCAAAGACTGGTGTCAACACTTGCAAAGGCAGTTGGCTACCGACAGTGTACTGCTGGAAGGGTGAAGGTGGAAGGCAATACAATTTTTCAATGAACTCTATTATAATAAAGTTTGACAATAAAGAACCCAATAGGGACCTGATGTTTCCCAACAAAGCCTTGCAAATCCTGACACCCATCTCTCACAGCTATCAAAATCATCACCCCCAAAAACCTCTTAAGAATGACTTTTTGCTCTCAAAAGAATTGGAGAGATTTGGATTGACCAGTGATCCCCCAAGCCCATGACTTCCAGGTTTTAAACCACCCCCTTTACCACCTGATCTAGGAAAGAGATGTCAAAAGACCAAATCTTAAGGTGAAGGAATTCTTGAGAAAGGGAACCTATGACCCAAGGATGTGCACCAAGGTGACTGACCAACAATTAAAGTCCGAGGGTGAACAGGTTTGAAAAAGTAAAAAAGACAACTTTCCAAACAGAGAAGTGGCTTTCTTAAATAAAATCTCTCTAGACTCACTTAATCCTTCGCCATGTTGCTGTCAGCTCACCCAGTGCAAAGTGTTGCTGGGCCCATTTTCCCATGGTCTGTAGAAGGCGCTGTTAAGCACATCCTGTTCTAGTTCTGGGGCCCTTCCCCCCTCTGCAGCCTTACCCAGCGCAGAGAATGCGCCCCCTACTGACTTCAACACTCAGTGCCTTTAACCGACTTGGCTGCAGTGCCTTTTGGGTGGGGGCTGGTATTTTCTTCATGGCCATAAACCAGAAGCAACAATGCAGATTTATAAAGAAACTGCACAAAGCTATCTAAGAGACACTCCCCCCCCCCCCCCCCCACACATCCCATTGTGAAGGTTCAAGACACAGGCACAAGAAGCATCAGGGATGGTAACTGGACGTTTGGGGCTGGACAGCATTAAAATGGCTAACACAGGAAACAGTTTGGTTCTTTTTCCCTCCTAAGCCTTTGTCTGTGAAATGGGGTTATGACAAGAACTGTCCAGAGGACCTGGTGACTGTAAGAACACTGAGAAGACACTTGGGGTGTGTGGCAGGGAGTGAGACTAAAACGAATATTAGACTTCAGAGCTCGATCTTGGAGAGAAGAAGAGAAGCAATCGCGCCTTTTCTAGCAGACAGGCATCCAGGTTGGGGGGTGGGGTGGGCAGGGGAGGAAAAGGACAGGCAGCCCAGAGGAAAGAAGAGGTGGATAAGAGGGTGCTCAAAGAACTACTCCCCATTCATTGCATTCGAAAAACCTTTCCGCGGCTTTCTGGATTTCCATTTTCTGACTACAAAGTTGATCAGAAAGCTCTGAAGAGGGAGTGCTGACCAGGTAGCCCAGATTGAGAGCAGGGCTGGTGAAGGGCTGTGGTGGTTAGGATGGGAGGGAAACTGGCATGTTGTTGGGGAGGCAGACTTTCACCCTGTGCCATGCACGCTCCCCGCCCCCCAGGCCTTTCCCCCCACCCCCCCAAGCCTAGGGTGGGCAGACCTGGCAGAAGTCTGGTTCCGGGGACTGGGGGAGTGCGGGGGGGGGGGGGAAGGGGCGGGAGAGGATTAGTTCTGGGGATGAGAGAGCGAGCGGGGTTCGGCCGGGGGCGGGGTGGGTGCGGGAAGATGCCACCAGCCGCAAAAGCCCTGGGTGGCCGGCGGCCTCTCGGGGCGGAGAAGGGGGTCGGGCTGCAGGAGGGCTGCGGCCGGTTCAGAGCAGTGTGTGCACGCTGTGCACAATGACCGCGCCCGGGACTGGCGGCGGGCAGGGCCGCGGGCTTACCTTGGCTCGGCCTCGAGGCGTGCGCGGGGCCGGCGTGCTCCAGGGCCCGGCGGCGGGTGGACGGCGGCACGGCGATGGCGGCGAGGACGCGCCCGGGGCCTCGTCGCGCTCGGGCTCCGGCTCGAGCCGCGGCCGCGGCTGCTGCCGGGGGGCGCGGCGGGCGCAGCAGAGCGGCGGGCGGCGGCGCGGGCAGTGCAGACAAAGGAGGGGCGGAGGGCGGCGGAGGGCGTGGGGCCGCGGCTTCACCGTCGCGGGCGGGCGGCGGCGGCCGCGCGGCTCCTCGGCGGCGGAGACCGAGAGAGGGAGCTGTGTCTGAGAAGACGCCAAATCCCCCCCGAGCGCGGCCGGAGGGGGAGGGGGCCAAGATGGCGGCGGGCGGGGGGCGGGCGCTCAGCTCATGGGTCCCGGCGGCGGCGAGTAGACCGGGCCGGCGGTGGCGGTGGCGGCGGCTGCGGCGGGCGGGGGGAGGGGGCTGGTCCCGCGTCTCCCCTCAGCAGACAATACAAGCGCCTCGGAGCAAGTCCCCGAACCTGCCCTAGCCAAAATGGCGGCCGAGAAAGAGCGGAAGTGACGTAAGCGGCTCATTAGCATAAGAGGACTCATTGTCCAGCTAAGGGGGGGGGCAAGTACCCCCTACCCGGAGACCCCCCCAAGGGAGTGCTCTCCCGTCCTCAGCTGCGGCGACCTCTACCTTCCTTAAGGAAGGATGCCCCCTGGCCCCCCCCAGCTTCGCCTGGGGAAGATTATATAATCCCCACTGAGGGGAGCTCTCGCGAGAACGTGGAGGATTTGCCATTGACCCACTAGGAGGCGCCGTGGATAATGGCCGCACTGCGCTCCTGGGTGCCTTCCCCTGGCCGCAGCGCCGCCGGCGGAGGCAGAAGCAGCGGGCCGCAGCACGCCTCGACAATCAGTCAGGTGGCTGTACTGGGGATCCCTGCGCGGGCCCATCTGGGCCTGCACTACATCTGGCGGGAGGGCGCCTTGGGCTGCCCTAAAGCTCCACGTGCTCACAGCCCGCTCTCTGAGCTGGAAGGCATAATCGAAGGTTGAGACTGATGCCTTCTGCCTTAAATGAGGTGCGATGCCCTCGTGTTTCTCACATTTTCTAGAGATGACATGGCTCTGAGGCCATGTCAGCTCTTCTAGTGGGTTGGTATGGGAGAACAGATGCACAAGGGAACAGCTTTACACTGATGCTGTTCCTTGGACTCGAGACATTCCTCCAAGTCATCAGATGGCCACCAGTCCTTGACTTTTTAAAAAAAAGAAGTGGGTTTTATAGAGTTGAGGCCATTGGATTGTCAATGGGTGAGTTCTGACACTCACCAACAATTCTGATACGTGACAGCACCTGGACTGTTGGCTTTGTAACTTTGGATCAGCCCCAACCAACATACCATGTCAACACGGACACCCTTGGGTCTACTTTAAACCAACAGTAGTTACCCTAGCGTATACATAGATGGCTAAAGGCTCTGAAAAGTACCAAGTGCAGTTGTGAAGGATTGGCCACCCCTCCCCCAATATATGGCCTCTACACTTGTTTATGTTGCAAATCAGCTCAATGTCTAAGGGTTTGGTTAGGAGGTTGAACAAACCTCCACCTGAAATTTATTTTGCAATTATTACAATATACATTTAAACACCTAATCAACACCTCAACAATGGAAAACAAGGGATAGAAGCTGTTTAAAAGGAGGTGAGGCTGAGGCCAAGGCCTTTCATCAAAGGACTAGAGATGGGGAGCCACACAAGGCAGAAGACAGGCAGACTGAATGAATTCATCATGCAGAGATGACACAGGTATGAAGAACATCTGCACTTCATCAGTGCTTCACTTTGAAGCACAAAAGGCACTGGATTCAGATGGAGACTTTAAAAATGTGCATGCTTATGTCACCAAATTTAGCACAAAAATAGTTTAAATATTGGGCAACATTCCTCTCTAAAAGGCTTCTGAATGCTGTGTTCACTGCTCAAACACGCCCAGTGAGATGGTGGCAGTGAGAGTGATTGTACACAGGCTGGGTACCGAGAAGATGAAAAAGACCAAAGTTCTCTGCTCCAGTGAGGCGTGAGGCAGCAATGCTGTATCTACAGTGACTTCTGCTGAGGTGGCTGCCTAATATCTGTTCCATACTTGACAATGAAAACGTAATGCCTTGTTTCAAGACAGATTTCTCAGCACTCAAAACAATTTGAAAATATTATAGTCCTATGACTTTGGCTTAAAACATAATTTAATTGAACAATAATAAATATTCTAGTTATAAGGATGAAGAAGTCACTTCCCCACGGATGCTTGAACACAACAACAGCGGCCCTTATTGAACATGCACTTCAGGCCCAGCTAGGACTGCCTGGCAAGGCTTTCATGCTCGTAGTGAAGGTTCATTCTTGTTACAATCAGCCAGAAAGATGGGAGCAAACATTTAAGACTTTCAGTTTCCTTAGCAGCCCAAGTAAGGCGGGAGAACAAGTATACAGGCTGGGGCGTATGATGGTGCACATCACAATCCTAGCACTTGACCAGTAATTCAAGACTAGCTTTGACTGCAGAGTAAGTTGGAAGTCAGCATGGCCTATATGACACCCAAACTCTGTTCACTAAATGTGATTATGCAGTAACTTAGATGTCTCTTCTTCTTTTTTTTTCTTGCAAAGGACATGCAACTAGTATTCACTCTAAACCTAAAATATTCACTTGGGAGACAGAGGCAGATGGATCTCTAAGTTTGAGGCCAGTTTGTTCTACAAAGACAGCTCCAGGACAGCCAGGCCTGTTACAAAGAGAGACCCTGAAACACACTACATGATCTGAAAGCTATGCTACAGTCAGAAATTCACTGCCTGATAAATTAAGTATCTGCCCTGGCTGCAGGGAACAGCCTATCCTTCATTTTAACAAGAGAACATTTTTCTGGATGAAGAAAAATAGTACAGATATTTTTCTGTCATGGTGACAAGTTTTGTTGAGGTATTGAAATAATGTACAAACAAGTATTTGGAGATAAAACAAGATAAAATACTTTTCTTTCCAATAGAAGTTATTGCTTAAAAAAGAAAAAAAACCAAGAGCACAGTTATGTGTCCCCACTGCTGAGCTGCTTCCAACCCACACTGTACTCTGCACGTCTGCTTTGATCAGACAAGCATCCTCACCAGGCTATGCTAAGTCTGCATGCAGGGAGTACTGCTTTATCTAGGTTCAGGTATCTGAGAGGGACTTTAAGGTCAGAGAGTTTATTTCTTTTCTAGTTTATACATTAACTATATTTTCTAAATATAATTAAGCTTCCCTTTCTAACATCTAGGTATATAAAGAACAATCTAGTTTTATGAAGTATTCTATATTTTCTCATAAGAGAACTCACATTATCTAAATGAAAGCAGCAACATTTTATGCAAAACCTATATATATTTATTTATAGGTATTAATACAGTATAATGTACATGAAAATTGAGGACATTGCTCACTAAACCAAGAACTTTACATTTTAATTTGAAATATAAAATGGAGTTTCTCCAGAGAAAAGATCCATATTAAATGTCTTACCTTTGGCTCATGTGTTAAGAGAACATTGATAAAAATCAGTGACCCGGGCTTCTCTTACTTTTAATTGAAATGAACATGGGAAGCATAAATGAATAATTTCTTTTATGTAGTAGCAAAGAGAGTCAATAACCCTTTCAGGAATGAGACTATTTCATTTCCTCCCAACTTGGATTCACCATAAACTCGATCCACAAATGAAATTGGAACCTGGTTTAAAAACACATAACACATTAAAGTCAGTCTTCAACATCGGCAAGCAAGCTCAGGCCACAGCATTCTCAACACAACGGCAAAGCCTCCCTCCAAGCACCAGGGCTGTGTCCATTGACAATCATGGTTCTTAAGGTAACTGTCCTCGGCACACTTATTATCTAAAGCAAGTCACCTGGATGAGATCTACAGCTGTCTGAAGAGCACTGACCTGAACACTATGTCAGCGCACTCAATTTCAGAGTATATTTCCAGTAAGATGGTTTTTCAGTTTTTTCTCCCTTCAGATTGCTAGGTTTAATGTCACAGAAGAGTTAAATTACAACCCTTCACAAGACAAGAGGCATTCTGGGAGGGTACTATTTTCTTGCTTTGAGTGAACATTTGGTATTAGATGTGGTATCATCACTAATAACTCATCACCTAGCCTGAGAGACAAACCCTGCCTCCAGCCTGTGTTCTGTAACCCTGAACATTTACTAAGGAAAAAAGCAGCCAAGAACTAGTCAAAAGAAAGAAGTCTGACTTGTCAGAAAGGTCGTTATTTAGAAGGAAAGACTCTTCGGTGTAAATCACAGTAGGTCAAATATACTGATCTGAATGCTCACCTTTCTTGTGTGAACGTTCCAAATAACTAGAAGTCCAAGCCACTGTTAAATCAGCAGTTAGGAAAGCATGCTTTTGTAAACCTTTTCCCTCTCTGGGAGTAGGACACAGAACTTAGCAACAATCACTCACCTCACCAATGGTGTAATTCATCTGTCTTGCTCGAACAATCATTTCCATCTGAAAGACATAGCCTTTGGAGACACATTTTTCTATTAATTTCTGTAGAACTTCTTTTCGGTATAATCTGTAAGAACACAGGGTACTTATGAACATCTGGACATGCACCCATCTATTCATATCTTGACCTTTCAGAACTCACTGCTGTCTATGATGTAAAACTCTCAGTAGTCACTGGTGTACAGACAGATTCTCAGAGCTTGTGATCACCTCTCTTGGCCATAAAGTATATGGTAGGAGCTTGGAATAGTTTTAAAGTGAGTCCTTATTATCTTAAGATATATCTTATCAAAGGTTATGAAAATGCGGTCAATTAGACACCCGATACACAAGCACCCTTCCTTTTTGTTTTGGATTAGCCTTTGAACTGGACATGCTGGAATGGCAGGGTGACAGATGAGTGGTGACATGCGCCATGGTAACAAGCAGTCCAGCAGTTAACCAGTGTCTACTGGCCAACATGGGCTAAAGTTCTGAGGACAGTCAGGTCATTCCAGGAATAGCTGTCAAGACTACAGATAAGCTGAGTTAGACCAGCACTAAGCACCACAGGATGTAGGCAATCCTTCAGCCTGGTCTGGATAATGGAGGTCATAGGCACTTGTGGTAGGCAAGTCTACCTTATTAAGTACTCACTCAGACTATAAAGTAAGATGGGGCAGGATTGTGGGAAATCCAATCCTTTTGTTCAGAAAATCCAAACAGCAGGAGGTATCATTAGAAGGGGTTTCTAATTATTTACAACAGTAGGTACGGAGGTTACAATTTCTTTTTAAATTTAAAGTTTATTGGTCTGTGTGTGTGTGCATGCCTGCCTGCCTGTCTCTCTCAGTGAGTGTGTGTAGGTCAGCAACTGTTTCTCTTCTACCATGGATTCCAGGGATAAAACCCAGGCTGTCAGGCTTTTGTAACATGCAGCTTCACCTACTGTACTGGCCTTCTCTACCATGTCTATGTGTACTTATAAGCTAGAAATGGGAATTTGGCATAGCTACATTCTGAAGACCAATGGATGGACGGACCCATTATACCAAAGGAGTTATCTGAAACCCAATTCTTCCTCCTGGCTTCCCGAGGCTCCTGTCATGTTCGGCTTTTATGTGTGGGTAAAACTGACAGTACAGACTCATCTATAGAGAGAACAAGTTAACTGAAAGGCCAACATAGGAAAGCTCTAGAATTTTCCTGCTGAGGGGCTGTGGCTGGGATATGCATGTGCTGTTCTTCAGAGTACACCAGCAGCAGCCATGTTCCCAAGGGGCAGCCGGGCCCAGCACTGAGGGAACAAGCATGCCAAAGTCCTACATCCAACTTGGAAAGCAGGAGTATACGAGGTGCCCGTGATAAGGTTCCTGGGAGCTGTCACCTGCTGACCATCAGCGTGGAAGAGTGACTCAGTCCCTGTGAAAGAAAGGCAGCTATTTCTGGGTGGGGGATCTCTAGGCAGCCCTGGCTGTCCTGTATGTAGATCAGGCTGGCCTCAGGTTTGGGATCCTCTCGTCTCAGCTTCCTGCATGCTGGGATCAACATGCTCTGCTGAGAAAGCAGCTTAACAACCTGTTAATGCAAAGCATCCAGGGAAAAGTTGCAGAGGTAGAAACACTGTACCTGAAGCTTCCTGTTAAGTCCGACGCTCCTGGTCTCAGCAAAATCTGAGTTATAAAATTGGCCCCACGGCTGCCAAATTAATCAGATTTTCCTTATTAAGTATATGTTTAAAAACAAGAGAAACATACCCAAGAGCAGAATGTTAAAAATATTAGTCATTAATAAATAAGATACCAATTCATACACACAAAATAATTCTCTAAGAACAGACAATAAAATGAAATCTGATGTCTTTTAGAAAATAGGTCGTTTTTTTTTTTTTTTTTTACCCTTTGCAAGCGAAACAGAGAAGAAACCTGAAAGTAACCATCCTACGTATGCAAGAGGGGCACAGTTAGTACTGTTTCCATCCCAGCACCGTGTGGTGTGGACTGGGTGTGACTACACTACCTGGGCTGTGTGAGACAGTCACATACACACTCCCAAACGAAAACCCAACTTCTGCTAAGAAGAAAAACCAGTCATTTAAACTTTAAAAACTTTTAAACTTTTAAACTTTTTAAAGTGCTTTGGCAGAAAGATCAGGAATTCCATAAAAGGTTTCCTTTTCAGATCCTAGCAGACAGGGATGGACTTCAGACCCAGCATGCTGGTACACGGCTACTATGGTAGACAGCACTCAGAAAGCTGAAGCAGGAGCATCACCAACACCTGGAGAGCCAGGGAAGCAGAGGTCTGAAGAAAAACCAGGAGGCAGAAGAGTGCCTGAGGTGGTGGTTGGAGATTGTTGGCTTGGCTACAGTAATGAAATCCCAGTACATGTGTAAACTGAAAAGGTGCTCTCCTAGTCTTAGAGAATGGGAAGTTCAAAAAGGTGCAGGACAAGAGAATGGGGGTGGGGTGGTGACTCTCTAATCTCTTAAAAGGATGCTAATCCCATCAAAGGGCTTATCCCTTACCCCCCAAAGTAACCACCTCCCAAAGACCAAAGGCTCCACAGCACTGGAGGCTCTCATTTAACATAGGTATTTGCGAAACACAAACGTTCAGTCCATAACAATGGCTCTAGATTAACAGAATCCAATACAATTACCATCACAAGCAATTAAGAGACTGCTATGTTAACATTTCCAAGACTGTCAAGAGCCTGAAGAAAGACTTTTGCAAGGCAGATTCCAAAAGGTTTAAGGTGGAGAGTTACTCTCCAGAACTAAGAACTAAGAACTAAGGCTTGCTTAATGAAAATCATTTCTTCTTGCCAGGCCTAGTCTTGCTCTTTCTGCCTGAAATTTGATCAAGATACAAGCTTGTAGCTAGTGTTGCAGCACTATGCCAACCTGTGTTCTTGTTGCTCTGCTTCCTGACAATCATGGATTAGCCGGTTTTTTTTTTTTGGGGGGGGGAAATGGGGGGTTGAGACAGGGTTTCTCTGTGTAGCCCTGGCTGGCCTTGAACTCAGAAATCCGCCTGCCTCTGCCTCCCAAGTGCTGGCATTAAAGGTGTGCATCACCACTGCCCGGCTAAGATTTATTTATTTTATGTATTTTATGTATATGAGTACACTGTCACTGTCTTCAGACACACCAGAAGAGGGCATCAGATCCCATTACAGATGGTTGTGAGCCACCATGTGGTTGCTGGGAATTGAACTCAGGACCTCTGGAAGAGCAGTCAGTGCTCTTAACCACTGAGCCATCTCTCCAGCCCCATGGATTAGGCCCCCAGTTCAATGCTCTTATAATTTGCTGTGGTCATGGTGTATCTTCAGAGCAATAGGACAGTAATGACAGAAGTGCTTAAGATCATTTTTGGCTTGAGCTGTTTTTGTTTGAGACAAGGTCTTAATCATCCCTAGGCTAGCCCTGACCCTACTTCTACAGTACTGGATTATAGTGGTGGGTGAGTTACTACATCTAGTTGGTGCAGATGTGCTAAGAACAGAACCCAGGGCTTCCTACATATTAGGTAATCATCCCTAGCCCCAAAACTATGTGTTCATATTTTATTGTTGGGGGATGGTCTTGTGCACTGTGTATTTAGATGATGTTTTCTATGCTCAGGAATCTGTTTGCAGATCTTGGCATGGCCAAGCATCTCTAGTCTCAATGATATGTAATTGTTCTCCATCATCCCTGATTGGTTAAAAAAGAATTGATGAGCCTATGGCTGGGCAGGAGAGGACAGAGGAGGTGGGACATCCAAGCCTGTGAGGGAGTCTCAAAGAAATCAGAGAGGGAGAGAGAGGGAGAGGAAGAGAAGGCGTGGAGAGACCATGAGGTCGCATGAGGGAGTAGTCATGAGAACACACATGGAGCAGAGCAAGCCAGAGCAAGACCCCAGTGAAGGTAAAGGACCACGTGGTTGGGAAGTAGGCAGCCTTAGCGGGTTAGAGTAACTCAGAACCTGCCCAGCATAGTGCTTGTTAATAAAACCATCAGGTCTCTGCACTGTTCAGTCAGGAGCTAAAACAGGCTAGAGTGGGTGTAGAAGTGCCCTGCAGTTATTAGGGAGTAAAGGGGGCACAGCAGGCCACGCCCTCCCAATACATTTACATTCAGTATCCATTGTGCTAGGCAGGAATTCAAGCACAGAGCCTGAGAAAAGTGTTGGACACAGAAGCCCCAGCGTGAAAGGTGGGAGAAATGTTTCCTTAACAGCAGTCTCTCAAGCAGGCCTGGTACGCATGGCTCCTTTAACCCCTGCCCCCATTACGATTATGTTTTGTTTCATATTATTTCATTTAAGATGGAATCTTGCTTTGCTGCCCAAGTTGGTCCCTGTCTTTAAGCCTGTATTTAAGTCATTCTGCTTTAGCTTCTTGAATATGGGGCCAACAGGCATGTGCTGGTGATAATGGATTTTTAATTGGATGGATGGTGTGGATTCCTTATATGGTTCAACCTGACCCTGAATTAGATTATTTTGATTAAAATGTGTTAAGAGTCCCCAGCTGTGGGTCTGAATTCTAGTTGTGGGCTACACCAATGAGACCAGAAGCCTACAAAACGCAGACAGTGCGTACTATCACCAGACTAAACTAAATAGAACTACATGCCACAACTGAAAGGTAGAATGTGTCCAGGTTTGAATTCATAGGTGAACGAATGACCAAGTTCAAAATGTCTTTGGAGGTTAACAATTTGTTTTCAGCCCCAGCCGAGCTTGCTTCCAACCTCTGGAGCATCTCAGTCCCATGGTCGGCCACAGGTGTGAGAAGGGCCAGAGCTGCCGTGCGTTCTCTCCTTAGGAGAGACTGAAAACCACATATTCCAATTTCTGTTTCACAGAAAATGAAATGTTTTAAATGACTATCCCAAGATTGCATAACTGAGGTGAACTTAAATCTGCAACTGGAGGAGGCAAGGACAGAGACATCACTGGTGGGTGCTGATTCCTCCTTCCCATCACTGTGACACTGAATGGGGCAGACTGGGTCCCAGTTCCTTATGGGTCTTTACACCAAGTGCCAGGCTATTCCCTCACTATTTGTCCATGGGGAACCCTAGTGGTCCACACGTGATAGATGGTGGACTCTATCTCTGTTTCTCCAAAGAAGCCATGTGAAGAGGTTGGGGAAACAGCTCAGACAGTAAAGTGCTCACTTTGAATGCACGAAGACAAGAGTGGGAGCCTCAGAATCCTCACTGAAAAGCCAGACATGGAGGTGTGCTGGGGTGGCCAGACAGACTAGCTCAACCAGCAACATCCAAGCCAATGAGAAGCCCTATCTCAAAATGTAAGTCAACAGTGCCTGAGGAATAGCACCTAAACAACACTGAGGTGTACACTCACTCATTTTCCCTAACACACACACACACACACACACACACACACACACACACACACACACACACCCCTACTCTACCTGTGTGAGAACTCATCAGAACTGAGATACCCAGCTAACTACCATCAGTAACTGCCTGATGTGTGACCTGCTAGCATGGCCAACCTGTGCTGAAAGAAGCAAGGCTAGCTCCAAGTGGAGGCATAGGAGTGGCTACCAGTTAGTCCATGGAATCCTACCCAACTTGCCACAGTATCAGAAATCTAGAATGCAGGTTTTAAGACAGCTTTAAACAGCTAAACATATAAGGTAACACAATAATGAGAAGCTCAATTCTAACCAAGTTCTGTTGACTTAAAATGCTTATTCCCAAACTGAGTTATACAAACATGCACACATACCTGATGATCTTTCTTTTCAAATCCCATCCATAAACACCCCCATTCCCCTTGTAGCGAGTTCCAGAGACAATATCAAAATTACCCTCCTTTTGTTTCCTGTAAAGAACAAAAGAAAAGATAGAGGAAAAACAACCCAAACAAGCTTGATTAGATAAAGCTCTTGGGTTTTCAACAGGTCTCTCCATAAACCATGCAGTTTAAGAGAAGCAGATTTAAAGCATGAAGCCAGACGACCTGACTGTCCAAATGAGTCTTTCAAACCTGACATGGATCTTGTGTTTTAGTTAAAATTGTAAAAATTTGATGTGTATGGGTGTTCTGCTTACATGCATGTTAGCATACTATGTGTAGGCAGTAGCCTTAAAGGCCAGAAGAAGGTGCTAGATCTGCTGGAACTGGAGTTACTGACTATTGTAAGATACCACATAGGTGCTGGGAATTGAACACGGGTCTTCAGGAAGAGCAGCCAGTGTTCTTAACCACTGAGCCATCTTTCCAGTCCCTTTATTTACTTCTCTTATACTGATGTATGAATCCAGAGATTCTATCTGCTAACTCTATCACATGCTAACCCCAACACCCCCTTCACTGCTCAGGCCCCTTCTGCAGAAAAGGCTAGGCACCTCCACACTGCTGTTTCTTACAGAAAACCACCAGATATCTTCCTACTAAGAGTTCTGTTGTGTTTATAAACTTAGAATTCCTGTAAGTCAATAGAAACCTTCTCCATTCTTAAACTGGGGCAAACACCAACAACAATAACAAAAGCACTGTGTCATTAAATGCTCCAGGCTGGCCTCGAATTTATAAAGCTCTTCTTGCCTCTGCTTCAGCAATGTTGAAATTACACGTTGCCTGTGCCCAGTATATCCTCCTTTTTTTTGAGACAGGGTCTATGTAGCATTGGCTGTCCTGGAACATTCTACATAGGCTAGGCTGACCTTAAACTCAAAGATCAGTTTGCCTCTGCCTCCTTAGTGCTGGGGCTTAAAGGAGGGTGCTACTATGCTTTAAAAACCCATTTTCTTTCTTTCTTTCTTTCTTTCTTTTTTTTTTGTTATTGTTTATTTTTTCAGACAGGGTTTTTCTGTGTAGCCTGGCTGTCCTGGAACTGACTCTGTAGACCAGGCTGGTCTCGAACTCAGAGATCCACCTGCCTCTGCCTCCCAAGTGCTGGGATTAAAGGCGGGTGCCACCACCACCCAGCTCCTTTCCTGCCTGAAGCAGCAGCTGCTGCTTGACAAAGTAGTGAGGGTTACACTGTGGAGTTTTATGATGCCTAGAACCCTGGCACCCCTGGACCAAACCCTACTCCTTGACTCTAACTGGTCAAGTACAATTCTAGACAACAAGGGCCTCATTTGTGTGTGTGTGTGTGTGTGTATGTGTGTGTGTGTGTGTCTTCTGAAAGAGAACAGAACCATCTGTTGCGGTGCCTAAAATAAGACATTTAGTCAAAGACCTATTTATAAGTATTTATAAGTCTCAACTCTCTACGGTAGTTAAAATTTGACAAAAAAGTTAAAGTAGCATGCATATTTCAAGTTAATTATCTGAATTTAAATTTTCTAATATTAGAAATACTACAAACTGTACCTACCTGATAAATTCAGGAATAAATTTGGGCTGAAATTTGGAAAGAATAAACAGTAAGTCAGGAACACATGCCAAGTTTATCATAAACACCTAATCAAAAAGGACACACTAGGTGTGGTGGTGCATGTCCATTAATCTTCACATTCAAAAGGCTGGATTACATAGTAAAACCATCTCAACACAGAACAGAGAGTGGGGAGGCCACTTACATGGTGTGAGAGATCAGCATCCATAATGATAACATAGTTTCCGGTGGCATGTTTTATTCCATGAATATAGGCAGTTCCTAAAATCAAAAGTATTTAGACTCATTAATAAAAATTACCAGAATGAGCTGGAGAGATGGCCCAGCATTTAAAAGCACTGGCTGCTCTTCCAGAGACCCAGGTTCTAATCCCAGCACTGACAGGGCAGTTCACAACCATTGTAACCCTAGCTGCCTGTTCTGGATTCTGTAGGCTTCATGTACACATTACAAAGACATACAAGGAGACAAACACTCAAAAGCACACAGTTTGGAAACACAACAAGAGCCAAAACGCTTAGTCTGCATCTAAGTAGGAAAAGAGATCACTTAGCAACCAGAAAGCAAACATTTGTCCTCCAAAAGCTACCCTAACCAACTGGTATCTCTCCATATTCAGTGGCACAGTTCACATGCATTACAGAGTCAGAAAGAAGGTAGTTGGCCACCCATCTTCCCTTTTGATGTCAATTTAATTTGAAAAAGCTAACAAACCTACCCTTATATTCAAAATTACCAAAGAAATGTCTAATACCAAAGTCTCCCCCTCCCCATCCCCTAATGAAACCTAAAATGAGGTTTCTACCATAAAAATCCTTCTACCTCAGCTGCCAGCTACTAAGGGCCATCATGTCAAGCTTCCAAAGTATCCGATTATATAAAAACCACTCTAGCTATGCTCCTTGGTGCTTTAGTGTCTTCCTGTGACAGGAGAGGCCAGGTGTCTTTCTCAGGGCTCCATATCTACATATCACCTCCCCAGCGGCTGCCATCCTCACTCACTGATTTCAGAAATTTCAAAGTTATCCCCAACTCCCTCAATTCCTGGCTCTCTCTCTCACAGGCTACTACTCAGGAAATGGCACCAGATGTCTTTGTCACCCATGCCCAGGGAAGGCTCTGAGTTCCTGCCTCTGCCTGCAACTCCCCACTGCAATTACAAGGCACACTAGCTTCACATCCCAACCATCTTTTAATTTAACCCCCTACTGTTTGCACCTTCATGGTGCCCCAGGCATTACCTTCTGACCCCAGTTCCATTTCTCAATCATTTTCTCTCCCGCTCTTCCTTGCACTCCAAGTTAGGTTCCCCAGAAGCTGTCTGAAGGTCAACTGCAAACTGCCTGGTACATTAGGCCCTAATAGAATGATGTGGCCAGAGGCCCAGCTACCAAGTATTCTGGTGTCTGTGTGCAGTCTCCCATTCAGGACTAGATTGAGTTACCTATTGGGAGTTACCTGATAAGTGATCAGAAGAACTCCTGTTCTTTCTGTCCCTCGCACCCCCCACAGTCTACAGCAGTCAGGCTGTTGTGGCTGACACCAGTTGAGCATTTCAAAAGAGACTTTTTGCCTTTTTAAAAAAACAGGATCTCACTGTGTAGTTCTGGCTAGCTTGGAATTTGTTATGTTGACTAGGCTGGCCTTAAACACATAGAGATCTATCTGCCTCTACCTCCTGAGTGCTAAGATTAAAGGTATTCACCCCCAGACCTGGCTACAGGAAGCTCTTCAATGTTCTGACCACTGAGACGTGATGCGTTTGAGGTGGCAGAAACACCAAGTCTCCCGATCAGATCCTTGCACACTGTACACAGGAGCTGCCATCACTTAGTAAGTGTGGACGCTCACTATGGATCCGTGAAAGCAGAACCAAGTGTCTGAAACAACACCACAAGTACCTCATCTGGAGTGCAGAGCTTCCCTAACACCTTCGACTGAGTGCCTCTAATATGTTCAGTGACTGCTCACAAACTCTTTGTGACTTTTTCTGGTGGTATTTTCCACATCATTTCAAGCACAAAGAATCCTATGGCTTTAAAAGGTCAAGCATTTGATGTTGCTAGTGAGTTCCTCTGGACAACAACCATTTCTTTTTCCACATGTGTTCAAAGTACATATGCATGTGTGCATGCATGTTTTCCTGTGTGGGTACGAGGCATGGAGGTGTGAGCATGTAGGTCATGCTCAATCTTTTTCACCTCATTATACGGCAAGGTCTCTGACCCAGGCTTAGACCTCACAAGTGAGCTCTCACATCCACGGAGGAGGCCGCTTTGGATCTGATCACTGCTCCTTGCGCATGAGCAAGTGTGGAGCCACCTTCCCTCTCAGGAGAGCAGCTTTCAGTTGTTCAGAATTATAAGCTGAAGGCATTTCAAGTCTCATCTCATTCAAATACTCTAGATCAGTGGTTCTCAATGTGTAAGTCCCAGTCCTCCCGGGAGTCAAGTGACACTTCCACTGCAGTCACAAGTCAGATATCCTGCATTTTAGATATTTACAGTATAATTCATAACAGTAACAAAATTACAGTTATGAAGTAGCAATGAAAACAATTTTACAATTGTTGGTCACCACAATGCCAAGAATTGTATTGAAGGGTCACAGCATTAACAAAGTTGAGAACTACTGCTCTAGAATGTTCTGTTTAAGGTGGAAAGTTTTTCATTCTTAGAAACAATCACATTTTAGACTCACCATTTAAAGAATTTGCAAGCTGTCTTCCTCCAGACTCCCTCTCTGTACCTTCCTTTCTCTAAACTACACTGTAAGAAAGCCCATTTCTCAGGCTCTTTGGTTGCTTGTGTCCAGGCAGCTGTTAGGGGCACAAGTGATGACTGCCAAGGGAAGCCAAGAACACCAAGTGACCCTCTCAGCATGGCGTGTGACAGCGTCCACTGAGCAGCTCCACAGCACCACCGTGGGCACCGTCCACCTCCCCAGCACTGTTCCTCCACATCGCACTCCAGCTCCTCTCCTTGTAGCTCAGCCTCCCATCAGGCTTCTGAACAATTCACTTCCCTGTCAACAGAAATCCCTGGACTAAATTTCCCATCTGGACAGAACTACAGCAGTTTCTGTTTTGCTGAGTGGGTTCAGACTGATACAGGCAACCCAAGTTAACCATTAGGATGTCAAGCAGACCATTAAAGGCCATCACAGCATTTTTCCAAATTAGAAAGACAGAGTGGCAAATATGACTAGGGCAGGTAACAGGAGACCCTACTTACCGAGGCCTAGCTTTTTCTCCCGTGGTCTTAGGAGCTTCAAGAAAAAAAAAAACACCATGTCAACATAAAAAGACAAAAAAGACTTTAAATTTTATTTTACTTCTATAAATATACTCATTTTAAAACATTAATTAAATTTATTAGACCTTGAAGCAGAGTATGTTCAACATTTTTGTCCAAAGCTAAAATGGTGTTTGGGGGCTGAAGATGTAGCCTAGTATACATGGACCCAGCTCCCCTGCCCACCAAAACTGCAGCCCAAAGCCAGCAATGACAGCATTTGGGAGGCAGGGACAGGAGTCAGGCCTTCCAGCTCATCTAGTCTGAGTCAGCCTACACTTCAAGATGCCTGCTTGTACCAACAAAGCAAAGACAGCAGCCAACACACCAACCAGTTCAACAAAACCTTTTTTGTTTTGTTTTGTTTTTGATTTTAAGACAAGATTTCTCTGTGTAGCCCTGGCTGTCCTGAAACTCGATCTGTGAACCAGGCTAGCCCTGAACTCTGCTTATCTCTGCCTCCTGAGTGCTGGGATTAAAGGAGTGCACCATCACTGCCTTGCACAAAACTTTTTTGTATTTAGATTTAAAATTTTTATGTGTATGAGTGTTTTCCTGCATGTGCGTCTGTGTACCATGTACAGGCTGGCGCTTATGGACGCCAGAAAACCGTTGGATTCTGTGGAACAAGAGTCAGAGACAGCCGGGCGGTGGTGGTGCACGCCTTTAATCCCAGCACTTGGGAGCCAGAGGCAGGCGGATTTCTTTCTTTTTTTTTTTTTTTTTTTTTTCCTTTTTTTTTGGTTTTTCGAGACAAGGTTTCTCTGTGTAGCCCTGGCTGTCCTGGAACTCACTCTGTAGACCAGGCTGGCCTAGCAGGCGGATTTCTGAGTTCCAGGCCAGCCAGGGTTACACAGAGAAACCCTGTCTCGAAAAACGTTTAAAAAAAAAAAAGTATGCCCCACCTCCCTCAGCCATATCTTCCAGTTTTAAAGAGTGCTTGCTGTTTCCTTTTTAGATAAACAGAGACTTTAACCAACAATTCTACAGCTTTTCAAAGTACTGGGTTCCGCTCTTCATCTTCCCACACTGCTTGTCCTCTGCCAGCTCAACCTAGCCACGCCTTGGATGACTGATCTTGTTCTTCACAGCTCCAATAACACCTCCATTTACTCTTAAATGTTACTGTTTGCTCATCCGTCTGCCACATGAGGGCGGCTCTTCCTGCTCTTCTCTACGACTCAGAAAAGGGGTCCTGGAGAGCGGCTGAGGCCGAGGCTCAGCAGCACGAAGAGAACCATGAGAGGCTATTGGTGGAAGTGCAGCTGTGCTGCAGTGGAAGGCCCAGCACACTGGAGACGACATGACCACCCACAACAGCAGCAGTGGAGTGGGGTCAGCCAGAGCAGAGTGCTACAGAGGGCAGAGCTGGACAAGTGACCCAAGTCCAGAAGATATATGGATTCTAGACATTGGAACAAGAAGCTTTGAGTTGAATTTGCCTTGAATATCCAAGATGTTCAAGATGTCAGAGCCGTGGGATACGTGCTGAGGAAAGCTGCTGACAGGAGGCAGAACCACCCAGGAGAAAGAAGTATGTTGCAGTCAACAAAGATGAAAGGATTGGAGATCTGAAGAGCACTTTGATATCAGACACAGAGATGCAGAGTTGGGAGTTTGCCCAGGTGATTCTCTGTCTTGCTTTGGTCCAGTATCTCCTCCCTGTGCTCTTTCCCCTATGTTTTGGAACTGTAATGTATATTCTACTATATGTTGAAAGTATGTGATCTGCTTTTTGATTTTGATTTTATAGGGGTTATACTTAAGTAACTGCATAAATCTCAGAAGAGATGTTGAACTTTTAAAACCTTGTTGAACCTGTGATAGACTATGAGAACTTCTGAAGTGGGACTAAATGCACTGTGCACTATTTTATGACCACAAGCCTTTGAGAGCCAGGGAGTGTAGTGTGATGGTCTGAATAGGTCTGGCCCCTATAGACCCATGTGTGTGAATGCTTGGCCCATGGGAGGTGTGGGCTTGTTGAAGGAAGTGTGTCACCCTGAAGGTGGGCTTTGAGGTCTCTTAGTGGTCAAGCTCTGCCCAGTGTGGAACAGTCTCCTGGCTATCTTCAGATCAAGATGTAGAACTCTCAGCTCCTTCTCCAGCACCATGGCTGCCTGCAGGCTGCCATGCTTCCCACTATGGTGATAATGGAACCTCTGAAACTGTAAGCCAGGCCCAATTAATTGTTGTCCTTTATAAGAGTTGCCTTGGTCATGGTGTCTCTTCATAGCAATAAAACTCTGACTAAGACAATAACCAAAGTGAACCAGTAGCTTTGGCCTGGGGCTTCTAAGAAAACTTTAAAAATGATAGGTCAAAGCAATGAACCCAGCATCAAAACCTGTCTCAGGGTGAATTGCCAAGCTGTGAGATATGACAGGCGTGTGACTTGGCTGTCCGAGACAGGCAGAATCCTGAGTATGGGTGGATCTGCTGGATGTATGAGTGGTATAACTTCCCTACACCATCCCCATTTGCCAATATCTGCTACTTGAAACTCTTAGAAATACCACCCAGCCTGGCCCAGGGGCAGGTTCATAATCTCAGAGGCAGATGCAGTTTGAAGACAGAACTGTCTAGGCCTGCCTAGGCTACAAAGGAACATCAAGGCCATCTGGACAGCACAGTGGTAAGACCCTGCCTCAGATAATAGAAAAGAGAGCTAGAAATACAGCTCAGTGTAGAGGACCTGCCTAGCATGTGCTTGGTTCAATTACCCACTGCCACAGGGAAAAGATTATCCCCACTATCGGGCCTGTAAGAATACTAAAATTTGTTTTCTTATGGTGATGAATTACCATTTCTTGAAAGGCAAGTATCCAAAAAGTCTCCAGAGACTTGTTTCTCCAACAATGGTTCTCTATCTAGAGAAGGGAAAATGGTTGTTTAAGATTTATTTATTATAATATATAGTGTTTTGCCTGGATGTATGCCTGGAGGCCAAAAGAGGGCACCTGATGGTTGTGAGCCATTATGTGAGTGATGGGAATTGAACTTAGGATCTCTGGAAGAATGTGCACTGCTCTTAACCTGAGTCATCTTTCCAGCCCAAGAAGGGACAATGTTATTTATCCCCAAAGGATGATGTAGTAATATCAGGTACATTTCAGGTTACCAAGGGAGGGAAGCTGCTACTGGCATCTTGTGGATAAAGGACAGAGATGCTTAAACATCTACATTTCACTGAACAGGTCCCTACAGCAAATCATCCAGCAATGTGTGCAAACCAAGAAACCCTGAATTGCAATGGACTGCAAACACAAATGACATCTGCATAGCTTGCACCAGTGTGTTTTCTAGTTAAGTCTGTATCTAACTGTGTGCTTTTGGTCCCCAAAATTATCCAAAGCAACATTCACAAAACATTTTCAAAGATTTATAAAACCCAAACCGGTAATAAAAACTACAACTCATAGCAACTGTTAGCAAGGCTCACAGCTATTGGTAGCATCTTTGTCTTTGCATGTGTTCATGGGTTTGTGTGCTGGGGATTACTGGCACCCATTAGTTGCCTGATGTAGGTACTGGGATTTGAGATTGGTCCCAGATACCTCTCTCCTACCCTCATGCTTAAAATCTATACTGAGAACACTCTCTAATAAGCTCCAGCTCTATTTCAAAGATAACAGCAAGTTCATGAAGCCAGTATAAAACTGCCTCTGCAGCTGACCCAAGTCACTCTTAAAGGACAACAGACTTCCTGGTGCAGGGAGAATGTCAAGCTTGAGACTCAGGAAGCCACATGTCCTACCTACGAACTCAGAGCTGCAGGGAGCACTGTGTACAAAGTACATGAGGGCCCAAAGGGAGCAGCAAGACAGAGACCCAAAAACTCTTTCCTGACTAGCTATAATACGCTGGCAAACAGTGTCACATTTTGGTATTTTAAGAAAATTTTTCTACAGAATCCATCACAAAGCCAGAAGCCAAGCAAGGTCTACTCTTTGGTTGTGAAATCACCACTGCCCCACAGACTAAAGATACACAATCTCAATCTCAGCAGGCTCTGCTGCCTCTTTTTTTCCCAGACTTGGCTTCTTACCGCACTTTCTCCCTCAGAGAACAAGAAAGGGTCCGTGACTTACAATTCTGTCTGGCCCATAGATCTTTTCCAGTTGTTCAGCAACTTCTCTTGTCCCATCTGGGCTTCCATCATCTATGATTATAATTTCATAGTTGATTGCACTAAAATAAAATTTAAGTTTATATTAATGTTGGGTGATAGTATCTAAATTTTCAAGGAACTTAAAAGTTATGAACCAGACGTGTTAGTATGTTCAAAGCTACTCTATATAGCTATAATGACTTCACAGACAGATTTTCATTCCAGAGATCTTATTGTAAAATAAACAAAGCAAAAGAAAACTTTAAATGGCATTAGCAAATTTAAATAATCTAGAATTTATCTGACTTAATTTCATTCTTAAAATTGCTTCCCATTATATTTACACAATAGTTTCCACTCTAAAAAACATTCAACACAATTGTCTGGTGGAAAAATCCCACCTGCTCTACACACACACACACACACACACACACACACACACACACACACAATCATAATGCCCCACCCCCTTATTAAAAGATAATAAAGGGGAAGGAAAAGGAAAAGGAAGCAACACCTTGTGACCTTAATGTGAAACCCAGGAAATAACCCAGGAAACTAGCATTAAAGGTTAGGCTATTAAAAGTGGTAAAAGTTAGCCCCAGCAAACTTGGCAGGAAAGAAACAAACCCCAGCCTAGTCTTCAAGAAGAGCTACAAGGGGGACTGTGGAGTTGGTCAGTGGTAACAGTGCTTGATACACAAGCAAAGTGTATTTGGATCCCCAGGAACCAAAAGAACAGGTATGACTAGGCATTCCTGTAACTCCAGTACTGGAGGTGGTTTGAAACCCTGAAAATAACAGAACCCACCAGCCTAAGGGGAAGCTCTAAGCTGAGAGAGAGCCTATTTCAAACAATTCAAAGTGGAGAATGGCACCGGATGTTTTCAGCCAGCCTGTTCCTGCATGCACTTTGCCCCCACAACATACACAAGAGAGTAGGGACAGTGGCCAGCTTCCTCTGGTCCTGTAACTCTGGGATAGGTATTTAATTTGGCCAGACACAAATCATGTGGATTTTGAAAAAGGTAATTCCATTTTGAATTGAGAACATCCATTGTGGGACACTGGCAGAGTTCCATTCTCCAATACCCCCAAAATCACTCAATAAAAAGATAGCCGGGGACTTAGAGGCTGAGGATGGAAGCTGGGGTGTTCCAGATCAGCCTGGTTACAAAGGATGAGAGGGGGCAGGGAAGCAGAGTGGTCAGGTTAGGGGTAGGGGGTGTTGGGCTCATAAATTAAACAGAGCAGACGACGACATCAGTATACAAAGCTGGAGCTTATTAAAACATTTGGAAAAATCTAGTAGAGCCACAGAAAGCCTGGGCTGGAGAGATGGTTCAGTGGTTAAGAGCACTGATTGCTCTTCCAGAGGTCTCAAGTTCCATTCCCAGCAACCACATGGTGGCCAACAACCATCTGTAATGGGATCTGGTGCTCCCTTCTGGTGTGTCTGAAGATAGTGACAGTGTACTCACATACATAAGATAAACCTTTAAAAAAAAAAAAAAAAGATAAAACCTAATGAAAAAAGATATGCACCACAAATCACAGAGCCACCATATATAAACTAATTTTTATTCAGATGCAACCAAAACAGCAATCCTAAACGGGGTGGTGGTGGTGCATGCATGCCTTTTAATCTCAGCTCTTGGGAGGCAGAGACAGTGGAAATCTGATTTCAGACCAGTCAGGGCTACATAGTTTTGACTTTGTCTCAACCAATCAAACCAGGCAGTCTAAGGCTTTTACCAATCGGTATGGTGAGGTTGTGCTTTCTAGAAAGAGAAACTATGTATCAAGTATTTTGTTTTTCTGAGACAGAGGCTGCTAATGTAGCCCTACTGGCCTCGAACTTGCAATGCAAGTCCGCAAATGCGTCCTTTGCACTACAGAGCTTGGCATCAAGTACTTTTTCTAGCTGCTAGAAAATATGAGCACCGCGTCCTCATTGCCATTTGAAAAGCAAGAGCCAATGAACAAACAAACAAAAAGCTCTGGAAACACTCTGTGCTCTCTGACGCACTGCTAAATAAACCGACAGCACAGTGCTACAGCATCCTACTCTAGCAAAATCACGTTTCGGTATGTTGACAGGAAAAGACGGCCCAAGATTATCACAGCATGACGCTCATATGGCCATAAACCATTTAGTCCCTACTGCTATCAGGCATTTTATTTACTGTTTAGTTCAGAGACACCCCCATTTTTTTTTTAATTATTATTAAATGCGTAACACTTCCACTATCAAAATTCCTGTTCCTAAGGGCTGGGACTCTGCCCAGCAATGCGAAAGGCCCCGTGTTTTTCAAAACAGCAAACAAACAAGACCCGGTTCCTAATCAAACTCGGCGAAGATGCTCGCGCTTTGCCAGCTCATCGGCAGTTCTCTGACAGCGCAAACAACAAGCTTACGTAAGCGCTCGGCCCGGAGGCGACGGTGAGAACGCTGGCTCCGGACTCCCGGCTCTGGAGGCAGATCCTGACCGCCCGGAGAGGGGTGAGGTCAGGCTTTCAGCCTCCCCCCCGAAGTCAAAGTGAAGTTAGCCCTTTCAAGAGAAAGGCCGGGGCCGGAGACCAGAGCGATCTGTCATTAGATAAACACGGGACTCGCTAGAGCCCTGAGCAGGAATGAGAGCCCGGGAGACAGACGCGGGGCTGTGCGCCTCGCTTTTCCCCGCTGGGGAAAGCCTCGAGCAGGCTCGGGAGGGAGCCGAGGCCAGACCTCGGAGGGTCTCCTCGCGCAGCCAACCGCCGACGTGCAGCCCGCGGCTGGCTCCCGGCACCCGCGCGACAAGTTCCTTCTACCTCTCGGAGAAGCTCTTCACCAGCAGCCACACGATGAGCGGCAGGTTCTCCCGTTCGTTGTAGGTGGGCAAAAGCACCGAATACTTGTCCTGTCGGGAGGAGCGGCCCTGCGGCGGCCGCTGAGACGCAGCAAGGCTGCGACTCGCCCCCGTGGAAGCCATGACGGATCTGCGCGAGGGGCCGGAAGCGGACTTACGTCATCTGACGCGGAGCGTACCAAATCCCGGCGCGTGAGGGCGACTTGGCTCGCCTACGTCTCAATGTGGTTCCCGGGAAATACTCAGATATTGGGACTGTTTCCAGTCGATTGCGAAGGCTTCCCCAGGCAAGACTCATCCGCTTCACTTTCCAGCTCTAGGAAGCGTTTTAGTTTTCCAGTCTCTAAGAGATGGGCAACCGGAAACGGAAGTCACTTCCCAGATATTTCCGGAAGAGGCTGTCATGGCTGCCCAGGAGGACGCAGTAGCTTTGCAGGATGAAATTGCCCGGCGTGAGGAAGAGCTAGCTTCGCTGAAGCGGAGGCTGGCCGCAGCCCTAGCAGCTGAGCCGGAGCCCGAGCATCCGGTCCCGGTATTGCCGCTGCCGCCGAGGGCCGCGCTGTCGCGGGACGAGATCCTACGCTACAGCCGTCAGCTGCTGTTGCCGGAGCTGGGCGTGCGAGGTCAGCTGCGCCTGGCCGCCGCTTCGGTGCTGGTGGTGGGCTGCGGCGGGCTGGGCTGCCCGCTGGCTCAGTACCTGGCGGCGGCCGGCGTGGGCAGGCTGGGTCTGGTGGATCACGACGTGGTGGAGACGAGCAATCTGGCCCGCCAGGTGCTGCACGGGGAGGCGCAGGCAGGTCGTAGCAAGGCTTGGTCGGCGGCCGCGGCGCTGCGCCGCCTCAACTCGGCGGTGGAGTATGTGCCGTACCCGCGCGCGCTCAGCGAGGCTTGGGCGCTCGACCTGGTCCGGGGCTACGACGTAGTGGCCGATTGCTCCGACAACGTGCCCACGCGCTACCTGGTGAACGACGCATGCGTGCTGGCCGGCCGGCCGCTGGTGTCTGCCAGCGCCCTGCGCTTCGAGGGCCAGATGACCGTCTACCACTACGACGGCGGGCCCTGCTACCGCTGCGTGTTCCCGCGGCCGCCCCCGGCCGAGACGGTGACCAACTGCGCCGACGGCGGCGTGCTCGGAGTCGTGCCCGGCGTACTGGGCTGCGTGCAGGCGCTCGAGGTGCTCAAGATCGCCGCTGGCCTCGGGACCTCTTACAGCGGCAGCTTGCTGCTCTTCGACGGCCTCGGGGGCCACTTCCGCAGGATCCGGCTGCGGCGCCGCCGGCCCGACTGCGTCGTGTGCGGTCAGCAGCCCACCGTGACCCGCCTGCAGAACTATGAGGCCTTCTGCGGCTCCTCGGCCACCGACAAGTGTCGAGCCTTGAAGCTCTTGAGCCCCGAGGAGCGGATTTCTGTGACCGACTACAAGCGGCTTCTGGATTCCGGGGCGCCCCACGTATTGCTGGACGTCCGGCCTCAAGTAGAGGTGGACATCTGTCGTCTGCAGCACTCTCTCCACATCCCTTTGAATCAGTTGGAACGCAGGGATGCGGACAGCCTGAAACTCTTAGGGGCCGCCCTCCGGGAAGGGAAGCAGGATTCCCAGGAAGGGGCTGCTCTCTCCGTGTATGTGATTTGCAAACTGGGGAACGACTCCCAGAAAGCCGTGAGGGTCCTGCAGTCCTTAACAGCAGTGCCAGAGTTAGACTCTTTAACTGTTCAGGATATTGTGGGGGGACTCATGGCCTGGGCTGCCAAAATTGATGGGACATTTCCACAGTACTGAGGGGACAGCATGTGATTCCCGTGGATGACGGTTGTGATACCTGAAGGATCTGTTCGAGCCTTTTCAGTAATGTAGGGAAGAGCTTGGATTCACAGTCTCTGAATAAATAAACTTTTTTTTTTTTTTTTTTTGTTTGCAAGGAGCATTTTGAGAAAACAGGATACCATTGTCTTTGAGAGCTGCCTTGTGTTTTACGCCCTTTGCGGTACCTTTGACATGTGACATGGAATGCGACAGGATTTTTCTTTCCCACCTGGTCCGGACAAAGTGTTCTCTGGGCCATGCATCTTATACTTGGAATTTAAAATGCAGCTTTTATTACATCTTAGTCTCACTGAATTAATTCTTACATTCAGCCCATTTTTAACTAAGTTGTTCTTTGGGAGGTTGCAGAGATGGCTTAACACAGGCTGCCCTCCCCTGGGACCCTGGTTTGACCCCCAGCACTCATATGTCGGCTCTGTAACTCCAGTTCCACGAGATCATATGCTGTCTCCTCGCCTCCTCCAGCTCCAGGAAGGGCCTTGGTGCACAGACATACATACAGTCAAAACACAAAGTTTTAAAATCTAAGAGAAAAAAAAAAGATACTATTTGAGTCTTAATTCTACTTCAAATGATAGGCTATACCCGTTAAAAATACGTAACATGTGTAGTGTTTTCATTATCTGGAAATTGATCTTTGTAGACCCTATTGTGAGTTCAGAGTGCAGTCTTGACAGTTTAGCAAAATGAAGGGAGCTGCCTTGTGTCTGTCAGCTTCCCTAAGACGTTGCTAGCTTGCATTAGCTTCCGTGTCTGCCTTAGGCTATACCAGCAGTTCTCAATCTCTTGGTCGAGATCCTTTAGGGGGGTCAAATGACCCTTTCACAGGGGTCGCCTAAGGCAATCAGGAAACAGATATTTAAATTATGGTTCATAACAGTAGCTAAATCACAGTTATGAAGTTGCTACGAAAATAATTTTTATGGTTGGGAGTCACCATAACATGAAGAACTGTATTAAAAAGGTTGCAGCTTTAGGAAGACTGAGAACCACTGGCCTATACTTTGGCCTATAACGTGGCATTAGTTTACCTGTACGTTGTGGGAATTTTCTAGTCCTAAGTTCTAGCCTTTTGCTCCTATCCCTTTGTCTTTCTCTTTGGTTCAATGTACTTTATTCTAGTATTTTTTATATAGGTATTTTTATGTTTATTTGCATAGTAAACAGTTTGGCCAGGCCTATTGGCAAAGGTCTGTCTTCCCAGCTATTTGAGGCTGAGGCAGGAGGATCACAAGTTTAGGTCTGTGTGAGCTACAGAGTGAGTCCAAGGTCAGCCTGGCCAACTAATTGAGATCGGTATTAAAATATAAAGTAAGAAGGGAGCTGGGAGTGTAGGTCAGTGGTAGAGCAGTTGCCTAGCAGCAGAAGGGCTTGGGCTTCATCTCCAGTACCAGAAAACAGTTTGATGAACAGGCAGGCAAACCACCCTTCCTGTGCGACTGCCAAAAAGGTGTTGGGAATTGAAGCCGATTTCCCTAAAAGAGCAGCTAGTACTAAGCCATCTCTCAGGGCCCAGGCTTCTTAAGAGAAGCAAAGACCATGGAAGTAGTCATATCTCTGGCAATTAAAAAAAAAAAAAAGGATAAAAACATTGTAATTAGACAAAGCCCTCTGCAACCCAGTTATTGGTTTGTAAGCATTGACTCTGTGTGTGTGTATCTTAGATTCAAAGCTAGGCCAGACATTACTCTCAGCTGTGAGACACTTGAACTCACTGAACGGGTCCACTGACCAGCATGGTAGGCCGACTCGCAGGGCTCTGGAGCAGGGATGCCGTGACTACTCCCAGGTACCGTGCACCTGCATGTCCTTTCTAGCCCTATACTTTTGAGATGCAGTCTTATGTGCAGTCCAGGCTGGCTTTGAAATTCAGTGACAGTCATGTGCCTCCATGTCAGACTTCCCCACTATTCCAATGAAGTGGTAATTGCAAGTAATCTCTTTTTTTTTTTTTAAAGCAGTGTCAGAAACTGCCTGATAGACCAATCAGAACAAAGGTGAAAGAACAGGACAGGAGGGTCACAAAGGTCGTCTGGAAGTTTGCACTTGTGGTACTTCAGGTAGAATTCACAAGTTAATTTCTGGCAGCACCAGGAAAGAAGTGCCAGATGGGTTAGGTTTAAAAACTGCTGAGAATCAGGGTCTGGAGAGATGGCTCAGCAAAAAGGCTCGCTGCTGCTTCAGAGGACCCAGGTTCAGCACCCACATGGTGGCTCACAACTGTCTTAACTCCAGTTCCAGGGGATCCAATACTTTTTTTCTGGCTTCCATGACTACTGCACAAATGTGGTGTACAGACATGTATCCAGGCATACACATATAAAATAAAAATTTTTTAAAAACTTAAAAAATAAAAAGAGGAAGACGGTGGATTTTCACTGTACTTGGAAACTGAACACTGGCAGTATAACAGAAAAGATATTTTTAAGGATGGGTAAGCTGATGTGGACACAAGCATACACATGACAGGTTGCTCCTCTGGATTTTAGAGTCAATCCAGCCAATGTCACACTGAAGAGTGATCAGAAAAGCACACCAGTCACAAGTGCTCTGTGAGGTTTCTCTCTCTCTCTCTCTCTCTCTCTCTCTCTCTCTCTCTCTCTCTCTCTCTCTTTCACACACACACACACACACCATACACTGGGTATTGAACCCAGGGCTTTATGCATTGAGGCAAGCACTCTTTTCCACCAACCCCCCCCCCTTTAAAATTGTGTCATTTTGAGCTGGTAGTGGGGCACACCTTAATCTTAGCACTAGGGAGGCAGAGGCAGGTGGATCTCAGTGAGTTGGAAGCCAGCCTGGTCTACAGAAAGTTCCAGGAAAACCAGGGCTACACAGAGAAACATTATCTTGAAAAATGGAAAAGGAAAAAGAGTCATTTTGAGTTACCCAAGCTTTTCACAAGTTGCACACACTTGTCACCAGCTCCCGTTCAGACACTGCCAGGGATTCAGGAGTCCTCACTCCCAAACCTCCCCCTTCCCTAAGGAAGCTGCATAGGTTGTAACCATGTAGGGAGTCCAGACAGGTCTCATTATAGCTCTGGCTGCCATGGAACTTTATATTTAGACCAGACTAGGCATGAGCTCACAGAGATCTGCCTGCCTTCACCTCTCAGTGCTGGGATGAAAGGGATGTCATCATGTCCAGCTAACAAACTCCTCTGTGTACCTTGTTTCCCAAGATGAAGCCACACTTCACCAAGATACATGAGACCCTGAAAACTTACTCTGATTGTTGAGTCCTCACTTTAAGTGCCCTGTGCTGTCCATAGCTCATGATACCCTGAGATTACCACCCCACCTTTGGGATTTACAGATGGACGAACAGCCCATTGGGTCAGGGTTAATGTGAAGCAAACTGGACAGAAATCAGCTCACTGACAGCCAGGACATCTGGGGACTGCCACTCATTGCACCCAATCTAGCTGCCATGGCATAAGGCAGACCACACAAGAGGTCCACAGACCTCATCCACAGGCAAGAGGACTCTGGTAGAATGTTCTTAAAGTCTGGGCACACTGAGCCCACAGGTATAGCTGTCTTTGTCTCTGGATTCTGGATTCTTCCTCAGTACACGAAGCTCAGGGCCTTGATGCACCTTCTCTAAAGGTTTCCACCACCTTCTACTCCCCAGTAACAGGACACAGAAGCTATTAAGGTGGACACACTTCATGCTCTCCCAGAGCTCCAAGCACTGCAGAAGAGAGAGTCCTTGGAACCCAGGTGCAGGATGGAAACTTGAAGTGGAAACTTAGTTTCTTTGGAAAGCTAATGTCAAATGCTTTGCTGGGGCACACAGGTACAAGAATGACTTACCGAAGTAGATACAGGTGAAAGGATGTTTGGATACAGCAAACACATGAAGGGACTCTTGATGAAGGGGTATAAATGTAACCCCACAGACTGTGGGGAGATGAGCACTGAGCATTGGTTTGGTTTGCTCTGCCTCGCTATTCTTCACTAACAACACACATGCATTGGTTTACCTTACATAGCGTTGTTGAGCTCAACTTGTGGTAAAGCAGTCATTGAGAGAAACACACCCAAGATCTGTGTGTGAGATTCCTGTGGCAGCTTGCCGCTTCAGCGGCCTGGCCTCAGGTCGGTTGGCAAGTCTTGTGGTTTCTTCAGGATTGAACTACAGCTGCTGGTTCGTGCCTGGTGTCTGCCTGCCTAGAGGACTGGTCTGCAGCCGCTGAGTCGTGTTTGGTGTTTGCTATGAGCTGAACTGCTGACAAAGAAGATGGAGCTCACCCCCAAAGAACTATTGCTGAACAGGTCCACTTCCCCATATCCTAATAACTTCTCTTCCATTGCCTCTGCTGGGTGGTGGGCTAGAGGTTGAACCCTTATTAAAAGTAGGTTGCAAAAAATTTCTGCCTACAGAAACTGTAGGTCCCTGCTGAAACACTTAAGAATTTCCAGCTAATACATGACATAAAAGATGTTCAGCTTAGCTCCTTGTCACTAAGCCTGACGACCTGAGTTCAGTGTGGGGTTCAGTAACCTCAAACTTGCACCAAAGATGTGAAGTATTTCATGATGGTGTGGCCACGTGTTCAACCCAGCCAACGCCCTTGTGTGCACAGCCCCTGTGACTTCACAAAAGTGTACAGTGCAAACTGCACACTGTAGACAAGATGATCACAGTTAGGGGGAGGGTGTCTACTGGCATAGAGTGGGGAAAGGGGAAGGGTTCTGTTGGTGACACCCCACACTGCACAATATTCACTGTGATCAACCTGCACAGGTTGCCTGAACTGAGATGGGAAATTCTGGTTTTAATCTTTCTAAAATTATGTGTATGTGGTTTTTGCTTATGAGTGCAGAAACCTGAGGAGGCCAGAGGCATTGGATCCCCTGGATCTGGGATTAGAGGTCAGTGTGAGCCACTTCTGGATGGGTGCTGGGAACCAAGTGAAAACCGATAGTGGGTCAGGCAAGGGAAGGTGAATATTTCCCTGT
The DNA here is from genome assembly GCF_011762505.2 of Arvicanthis niloticus. Taxonomy (NCBI): domain Eukaryota; kingdom Metazoa; phylum Chordata; class Mammalia; order Rodentia; family Muridae; genus Arvicanthis; species Arvicanthis niloticus. Next base: position 137,281,445 of record NC_047659.1, read on the forward strand.
TCTAATGTGATTCGGGGTTGGTACCCACATAAGCTTGGCCAGCCTTGCTAGTGTTTTGTCCTGCTTCCTTTTGCATCTGTCACCCCAGAATGTAGGCCTCCAGATGGAGGAAACTACCTCTGAGTGCTGAACCCTCCCCTCCCACTCCCACCTGTGAAGGTAAAAGAAGGAGGAGGAGGAGGAGAAAGAAGAAGAAGAGGAAGAAGAGGAAGAAAAGGAGGAGGAGGAGAAAGAAGGAGGAGAAGAAGAAGAGGAGGAGGAAGAAGAGGAGGAGGAAGAAGGAGAAGGAGAAGAAGAAGAGGAGGAGGAGGGAGAAGAAGAAGAGGAGGAGGAAGAAGAAGAGGAAGAGGAAGAGGAAGAGGAAGAGGAGGAGGAGGAGGAGGAGAAAGAGGAGGAAGAAGAAAACGACAGGGAGCTGTTCCTTTCTTCTCTAAACGGAGCTGGCAGCATCAGCCCACCTTGCAAGAAGGTCTTGAGAGGTAAACCAAGACCTTTCTCCAGCACCACCTCCACCTTGACTGCAGAACCCAGAGACTGGGGTTTCCTAAGTCCTGTCTCTGAGCAGCATCCAGCCAGTGACCATAGTCTCAGGAGTGGGCTTTGGGGTCACTGTAAGATTCCCTTCTCCCAGGGTTGTCAAGAACATCATAGGATTCCTTGTTACATTTACATGTCAGATAGACAACACAGGCATGTATAACACCTGCCTTAAAGATTACACTTACAGCTAGTGAGATGACTCAGCAAGTAAAGGTACTTGTCACTGAGTCTGACAATCTGAGATCAGTCTCTGGGACCCACAAGATGGAAGGAGAGAACTGACTCCCACAAGTTGTCCTCTGACCTCTACACATGCATGATGGCATCACACACACACACACACACACACACACACACACACACACACGTAAATAATGAGGCTGAAGAGATAGATGGCTGTTCTTTAAGATGTCCCAAGTTCAGGTCCCGACACTCACATGACACCTCACAACCCTGGTCCAATGGGATCAGATACTGTCTTCTGGTGTGCAGCCAGAATACCCGCAGTAAAATCAGTAAATAAAGGTAAACAAAATTAAAACTCGAATTTCGTTGAGTGTCTTATGATTGTCTCTGCTAAGTAACAGGGAGCTTGACATGGAGCCCATATGGGTGACCACTGCATTAAGCAAAGTGCCTCTCCATGAATTATGTAGCACCTTCTCTGCTGAAATCCAAGTAGGGACCTGAAGGCAGGCCTGCTTGCCATTTCAAACTATATTACCTTTGACCAAGGAGTTCACTTCACAGCCAGAGAAGGACAGCAAACCATGTGAGATGCTTCTTGATGTGCTCACCTGGCTGTCTCATACAGCTCAGGAATGCCTGCATAGGGAATGGTGCCACCCACAATGGTCTCGACACTCCTACATTAATTAACAGTTAAGGCAATTCCAAGTAGACATGTACACAGGGCCATCTGATCACAACCATTCTCCAACTGAGGCTTTCCTGTCAGGTGACTCTAGGCTGTATCAAGTTCACAATTAAAGCTGACTAGGACAGGGAAGGGGCAAACTAAGGGAACAGCAAGAGTCAGGATCGGGGGACCTAGAAGGTGCCTTTTTGTCCTTTGGTTCTTTTTCAACTATTGGGCACAGCTGTCCAACCTGTGGATACCCTGGGGATAGAAGTGATTCAGACTAGTCCTGGCCCTGCCTCCTTGAACCCCAATATCTGCCAGTGTTCCCTCCCTGTTATCATTTTGCTTGGCTATTTGTTTCGAGGCAGGGGCTCACTATGTAGACCAGACAGGCTTTGAACTCACAGATACCCTCTGGCTTTGCTTTCCAAGTGCTGAGATTAACGGCCTGTGTCACCACTCTGGGCTTATTTGTGTAAGGTATGAGTGTCTGTGCATATTGTGTGCATGTGTGTTCTCTTCAAGTGTGCAGCTCACTGGCTCAGCTGTATTGATTGACCAACGAACTCTAGCTGTCTTCCTGTCTCTGCCTTCTCTGGGCTTATAAAGGAACACTGCAACGGCAGCTTTTTACAAGGGAGCTGGGGATCTGAACTCCTGTCCTCTTGCTTGTGTGGTAGTCACTTTATCCCCTGAGCCACTTCCCTTGACCCTTGCTTTTGGCTTTTTGAAACAGTGTGGCACTATGTAGCTCAGGCTGGTCTGGAACCCACAATGTTAACACAGACTGGCCTCAAACTTGCAAAATCCCTGCTGCCTCAGGCTCTTCAGCACTGGGTTTAACAGGTTGTGCCCACCGCCTCTGACCTTGCTGCTGCTGCCTGTAGCTCCTGACGTGACCCCCTCAGCCCTGGGCTCGAGAAGCATGTGCTCATCAAATTAAGACTACGGCTGCTCAATTTTCCGTTTCGAAACCTAATTGTTGCCTATTATCTTTCCCCACTCAGCTTCATTGAGCTTTGTCGTTGCTAATTTGAGGTTTCCGGCAGGAAAAGCCAACAGGAGATTCAGGTTCCAATAGGAAGTCTTTATTATAGTCCCCGAGTCCAGTTAATGTCCAACGGTTGCCTTGTAGTTGAAAGCGCAAGTATATTGAAATCCTAAAGGTTAAACGGCTAAGCTCAAACGCCCTTGGCCCTGTGAGTTCTAAGATAAAAGCCACCAGATTCCAGATTTATCTTCCTTAATTGATTATTCTTGTCAGTCTCAGCTGTGTGAGGTCATGGTGCCAGCCAGAGGAAAAAAAAATCTCAAAAGCAGCCCAGGCTGGCTCCCCTGAACACCAGCGTCAGCATCTTAGAGCCCCTGGGGCCTCTAAAGGGTGAATGGATGACAACAGCAGGATGAGTTATGGCAACTCCCTGCCCATGACACTATGCAAGGGAGCCTCCTCCAGCCTTGAGCAGGAGCCCAAGCAAAACCGTGCTCCCACAACCTGCTCTTTGTAGAACCTAGACCTGAGGTCAGCTTTGTAAAGAAAACAGCAGAAATCTAGGTATGGGGCCCACACCTATGACCCACGAAGGCAGGGGGATGACTGCAAGTTCCAGGCCAGCCTGGAATAAATCGTCAAACTGTCTCAAAAACCCTGAACATGGAGCTGTGGAGATAGCTTGGTTGGTGAAGTGCCTGTCTGGTACAAGGACCTGAGTCAATTCGAAGAACGAAACTAAAGAAAAAAGCCAGATGTGGTGGAGTGTGTTTGGAATCCAAGTGTAGGGAGATAAATCCTAGACTCACTGACCAACTAACCTAGTCTACTTGGCAAAATCCAGGCCAGTCAAAGCCTCTGTGTCATAGAAATAGGGCTGGAGAGATGGCTCAGCAGTTAAGAGCACTGGCTACTCTTCCAGAGGTTCTGAGTTCAATTCCCAGCAACCACATGGTGGTTCACAACCATCCGTAATGGGATGTGATGCCCTTTTTTGGTGTGTCTGAAAAGAGTGACAGTGTACACATATGCATAAAATAAATAAATAAATAAATCTTTTTTAGCCGGGCAGTGGTGACTCACGCCTTTAATCCCAACACTTGGGAGGCAGAGGCAGGCGGATTTCTGAGTTCGAGGCCAGCCTGGTCTACAGAGTGAGTTCCAGGACAGCCAGGGCTACACAGAGAAACCCTGTCTCGAAAAAAAACAACAAAAAAACTTTTTTAAAAAAGTAAAAACAACAGAATGTGAATGGCTCTTGAGAAATGACCCTTGGGGTTGTCCTCTGGCTTGCACACATGCACACGCACACACTGATACACACATACTCATGACCATGAGAACACACAAAATAGTAATGAAAGGAAAGAACCCTGCCCCAGCTTTGCCGGGAAGCAGGCAGCCTGTGTCCAGTATTCATGCAAACATGATACATTGAGCATCTAAGTCCAATAGGAACACAGCCAAGCTTTTGGGCTTTTAAGATGTAGGGTCTCCATTATGACTGCTCACCTGGGCCCTTGCTGTGTGACAGTGATTATAGAAAATCCCCAGCTGAAGGGCACAGCTGGGTGGCAAATTAAAGATGGAGAGTGGTGTGGTGACAGTTCCCACCAGAAGACTGCATCTGGCCTTGGACGCTCATTTCTGTTCTAGCAGAACTAAAAATCTATATATTCCCGTATCCCTTCCTCAGACAGCAAGGGCTTAGAAGTTTCCATTTGGGGCAAAGCTTCAAAATATGAGTCTTCCCAGGCATGGGGGTGCACACCTTTAATCCCAGCAATCAAAAGCCAGAGGCAGATGGAACTTTGAAATTGAGTCCAGCCTGGTCTACATAGTGTTCCAGGACAGTCAGGGCTATGTGGTAAACTAAGGAGGGCTGAGTGTTTGGTTGATCACTCTCAGCAGACTTCTCTGAGGGAATAAAGCTTGTTTCACTGGGGCCAGCATTCCCTGTGACCCTCTAGAAACTCTCTGAACTCTTTAAATTCTTTACTGACCTGTGAGAAGGAGAAGAGAAAAAAAAAAGGGGGGGGGGAATCTTTCTCTCCCTCTCTCTTCACTCTCTCTCTGTCTTTCACACACACACACACACACACACACAGTGGATGAAGCAAGACAAGCCCCAACAAGTTCACACACATACACACATACATACACACACATACATACATACACACATACACACATACGTATATATATACATACACATACATATATACACACATACATATATACATGCATACACACATACACACATACATATATACATACATACACATACATATATACACACATACATATATATACATGCATACATACATACATTCATATTTACACACATACATATATACATGCATACATACATACATTCATATTTACACATTGGTTGATGGAGCAAAGCTCCAACCATTTTACATACACACACATACATTTTGAGAATGGAGGGAGCAAAGCTCCAGTCAGCAGGTTCGAACAATATACATTCTACATATACATACACATACACATACACTAATATATTTGGTGGCTGAAGCAAACTCCAGCGTGTTGATTGGACAACTTTATTTTTTTTCTCTTAGCCTTTTATATCATCTAAGACAAAGTTCTCTATGTAAGAGAATGATTACTGAATAGCCACAAGTTACATATTCTCTAAAAGCAATCACCACAAAACATATTCTTCAAAAGCATATTAAAATCACTAAACAAAAGGAAATTCCAACAGATTATTGATCGTGTATTCCTTAAAACTCATACCTAACTAAACATTTCCCATCTGTTTTTCTCTCCACAAGTTCATTGGAACCCCAAAGCAATAATTCTTTTGTCATTAATGAACAGAGTTTAAGCAAGCCAAGTCTATAATAGCAGGGTTTTTCCTATGCTTAGATGGCAAAAATATGTAGTTACCAGGAAACAGATTATCATGTCTTATGTCTTATTTTGGAAGTCTCCTTCAGCTAAACTGGCTGATCATCTATTTTACATTCTTTATTATTTTTTAAAAGATTTATTTATTTTATGTATGAGTACACCATTGTTCTCTTCAAACATACCAGAAGAGGGCATCAGACCCCATTGCAGATGGTTGTGAGCCACCATGTGGTTGCTGGGAATTGAACTCAGGACCTCTGGAAGAGCAGTCAGTGCCCTTAATCAGTGAGTCATCTCTCCAGCCCTATTTTATATTCTTATAATAGAATCCTTTTACTCTTTATTCAGAACCCTGTCTTTTCATGGTGCACACCAAAACCTGTGGCCACATCTCTAGACCACAAGGAATTCAGACCCAATCTAGAATGAATGTTTTCTTTAATTATTAACTTGTCCCAAGCCCATTTTTCTCTTCCAAGTATATTTGCATACTTGTAGTGGTGAAACCTAAGTGTTCTTTCCTGACCTATACAGCCCTCATTGTTCTACAAGAGAGAGGACATATTCTATTCTCGATGCTAAATTTATTATATCTTTCTGGCAACACAACTTAAACCATCTCCTTAGACTTTTCATCAACCACTCTAACTTCCTAAAACTACTTAAATCCAAAACTACTTAAATCAGGAATTTCTCAAAATCATTAATTTATTTAAACAGCATTGTCTCATGAAAGTTCATCTTCATGTTGATCTGCAGGAAAATAGCCCAACAAAGAGGGGCTATCACCCAGGAAGCAATCACAGCAGGCTATAGGGAGTGAGGGTCTCCCCACGCCCAATCACACCATGACAGGTATATGAGGATGACAGCAATGCCAAACATGAGAAGACATGGAAGTGGCAAGAAGCAACTCTGGGACAGTGGGGGTCAGAAGAGAGCATCGAATTCCCTGGAACTAGAGTTACTGACTGTTGTGAGACATTGCTTTTAATGACTGAGATCTCTCTCAAGCACCCTGAAGGATTTATTTTGACTGACAGTTCAAAGTGGTGGTGGTGGGCAAGGCAGTAGTAGGAGGCATCTAGTTGCATTGCATCTGCTGTCAGGAAGCTGAGAGCTGATAGGAAGTGGGACTAGGGTGTAAGACCCAGGGCTGGGGTGCTGAGTCAGCAGCTAAGAGCACTCACAGCCATTGATAACTGCAGTTCCTGGAGCTGCAACACCCTCTTCTGACCTCTGAGGGCACCAGACATACATATCTGCACAAGGTATACATATACACATAGTGCATATCTGCACACAGTGCACATATACAAACAATGCACATATACACATAGTGCACATATATACATAGCATACATATATACCATACATAGTGCACATATACACATAGTGCACATATATACATCGTGCATATACACAAACAGTGCACATATGCACATAGTACACATATACATACAGTGCACATATACACACAGCACACATATACACTCAAAGCACACATAACACAGTGAACATCTACACACAGTACACATATACACACAGCACACATATACACTCAGAGCACATATACACAGTGAACATATACACACAGTGCACATCTACACAGTGCATATCTGCACACGGTACACATATACACATAGTGCATATCTGCACACAGTGCACATATACAAACAATTCACATGTACACATAGTGCACATATATACATAGTGTACATATATACCACACATAGTGCACATATACACATAGTGCACATATACACATCATGCATATATACAAACAGTGCACATATGCACATAGTACACATATACACACAGTGCACATATACACACAGTGCACATCTACACATAGTGCCCATATACAGATGCAGGCAAAACACACATGTACATAGCATAAAAATAAACTAATGTAAAATGCAACAACACCAATTCAAGGCTTGCCCTTGCAAGACAAATCTTTCAACCAGGCTTCATTTCCTAGTTTTACAACCTCCCAAACAGCGCCCGGTCTGGGGACCACCTGTTGATGCACTTTTAGGCAATATTGACATTGTCCTTCAAACCACAACACTCCCTGTCACTGCCATACCTGTGCCTGTCCAGATTTGCAGGTGCATCTGTCCATAGAGCCCAGCGCCATTTAACACATACCAGGGCTCTTGCTGGAACTGTCAGTGGTAGCTGGGCAGGATGGGTTATGCCTGCATAGCCCACCAGTCGGGAGTTAGAGGCAGAATAATTACATGTTCTAAGCTACAGAGTGAAACTTGGTCTTCAAAAAGTTAAAAATGGGGGCTGGAAAGATGATGGTTCAGCAGTTAAGAGCACTGGCTGTTCTTCCTGAGAACCCAGGTTCGATTCCCAGCATGCCATAGCAGTTTACAACCATATGTGATTCCAGTTGCCTGGGCATTCAATGCCTTCTTCTAAACTTCATGGAAACCAGACACACATGTGTTACCGAGGTATACATGTAGGCAAAAATGCCTATACACATAAAAAACAAAGATTAAAAATAAAAGTCAAAGCTAGAAAGCCCATCTGTTTAAGTGAGGATGCTGGTGAGGTCTGCACATCAGTTTCTGTTTAAGTGAGGATGCTGGTGAGGTCTGTACTCAGTGGATGTGTCTTGTATGTACTGTTTCATCTCACCCTTTCCCTACTTCCTTTTCATCGGATATGCTTGTTGAAGGAGATTGCTGCTGGCCCCATGCAGCATTCTATAGTGGTCTTGTTGCTTGTAGTGCCATGGGGTCATGTAGCATGCACCTACGCCCTTGACGGGTACACTGATACTAATACATTGATACAGGATTAGATTTGGGCTGAATTTCTGAGCAAACCCTTTGCATAAGTGGCCTGTCCAGCAGATGGTCCACTGTCCAGGTGTTTCTCTTTATGAGGTACACATTCACTGGTGAGAACCACTGACTTCTTTGGCTCATGAGGGGTGGCAGTGTGGTGGCCTGGGCTGGGCTTTACTCTCCCATGCTTCAGACTATCTCTAACCCTGATTCCCCAAGCTCTAGCTTGAGAAGCACGAGGCAGGAAGAGTTTGTTCTTGTCCTCTTCTTGGCTTTTCAATTTGCTTGTTCCACAGAGTTCTCTACTTCTGCCAGTGAGTCACATACTACCTAACAAGGTTCTCACTCTCCTGTTCTTTCGCTCTCTCTCCTCTTAATTAACTTAGAAAAATCTACTGCCTGCCTGTAAATGACTGTATGGTATCTAAACTCTTAGGCACAGCTTATGTAATTAGTATATACAAGAGAGGGGCTGGGTCTGTAACTCAGTTGGTGACGTGCTTGCTTGCTTAGCATGCACAAGGTCTTGAGTTCCATTCCAGTACCACGAAAAGCTAGGCATGGCAGCACAGGCGATGAAGGCTGGAGGATCAGACGTTCAGGATTACTCCTGTCTATATAGTTAGTTCAAGGCCATCTTGGATGACATAAGGCCCTGTCTGAAAAAAAAAAGAAAAAACCACCCTCCAGAGGACATATGATGGTAATACTCTTATAAACCTAGGAACCCTCATGGGTTTCAGAAATGTCTTTATTTGCTCCCCAAGCCATTAAAAAATGCCATCTCTTTATGAAGTACACAGACACTGGTGAGAACCGCTCACTTCTATAATTCTTTCAAAGTATGAACACAATTTGGGGGTATCTAATTAGGCAGAGCACACTTGGGGTTGGTGGTAATTAAAGCCAGATTCATTAAATGTTCATTAAATGTTCCTGAAACAGAATTGGTCCGGGAGAGAGGAGCCCCAGTGACATCTGCAACTTGTTACGGACCTCCCGTGCATCCCTCCTTTTAAAGGTGAAGCCTTTCTAGGACCAAAAGACAGTCACTCCTAACGTGACTGCACAGGACCCAGACATGACACACATTCAGCACCTTCTCCATCACGTTGCAGATATGCCCTGGTGTGGTGCCTGTGCCCTGGACTACTCACCGCCTGACCCTACCTGCCCTTGGGGGTTGGAGGTGAGGAGGCACAAAGTCAACAACACAGACTCCAGGAGCAGCTGGGAAACACTGCAGCAAGCTCATCTGAACACTGTTGCAAGCTCCTTAAACACCCTCCACCCGTGCCCCATTGGTCCCAAGAAAGCATCTCTTCTAAATAGTAGTTCCTGATTGGCTGGTATTGTATGTGTCAGCAATCCTTGCATCTCTCAATTGGGTCCTCCTGCAGGAGATGCTTTTGCAGCTGCATGGCCCTGGCATTTACAGAGAACTGGCCACTGCAGTTCCTCCTACACGGTGGAGGCTGTCTCTCAGAAGTGAATGCACTTAAGCTTCTGGCCTCTCATCCGCCCTAGCTCTCTGCAAGGCCCTTGGTGGGACTCAAATTTTGTTCTCATAATTTTATAACCTCCACTCCTTTTTTTTTTTTTTTTTTCCAAGACAGGGTTTCTCTGTGGAACAGCTCTGGTTGTCCTGGAACTCACTCTATAGACCAAGCTGGCCTTGAACTCAGAGATCCACCTGCCTCTGCTTCCCAGTGCGGAGAGTAGTGCCTTGTGCCTTTCTTCACAGTCTGTGCCTGATCACGGACTCTGTGTGGTGTTTCGTCAAGCTCCTGCTGCCTTGGCTGCCCCGCGACTGTGGACAGATTCCTTCAATTGAAAGCCAGAACAAATGCTTTCTTCTCTAAGTTGCTTGGGTTATTTTATCACAGCTGAGGACAACGAATTCATTATGAGAATACTGCTAAAAGATGGCTGCTATTACCTCAGCTCTCAGGAGGATAGGCTTTGTCCTGCCTGGGAGATGCTGCAGGTAACTGCTAAGGCCAGGAGGCTGAGCCAGTAAGAGGAAAACATGGAACTTTAGAATGGCCTCCATGGGAGGCCCAGAACTGGGTAGTTAGAACAACTTCAGTAGATTCTGGATTTGGGGGTTGACCCTATCTACCTAGTAGATCTGGGGTATAAGGGTTTACCCTATCAACCTGGTAAATCTGACCCACCCTATCTAGAGTATCTGGGATGTAGATACTCTAGTGGGAGCTGACCTACCCTACCTACATGGTGGCTCTGGGGTGTGGGGCTCATAATAGCTGCCTGGTGATCCTGGAGTGACAGTGACTTTAGGGAGGTGGATAATGTGGACCCTCTTCCCCGAAGATGTAGTTATTGTGTGGGCTTTAGGTTGGTTTGCACAGGGAAAAGCCAGATCCCAATGTGTTGATTTCTGTCTGCACAGCCTGGCTAACTGCCCTGAGTCTGCAAGGTCCAAAGATGTCAGAGATGAAAAGCTGTTAAAAATACACATTAGGGGCCAAGGCAGGAGGATCACAAGTTCAAAGGCTGCCTGGTCTACCAAGTGGGTTCAAGGCCAGTATGATCAAGTAGTGAGACCCTGTCTCAAAATAAAAATATCTAAAGGGGGCTGGTGAGATGGCTCAGCAGGTAAAGGTGTGTACTGGCTGATTTCATCATCAGAGAGAAAGGAACCTCAGCTGAGGAAATGTCCCCATGAGACCCAGCTGTAAGGCATTTTTCTCAATTAGTGATTGATAGGGAAGTGCCCAGTCCACTGTGGGTGGCTTCATCCCTGGGATAGTGGTCCTGTGTTCTATAAGAAAGCAGGCTGTGCAAGCCATGGGGAGGAAGTAAGTAAGCAGCACTCTCCATGGCCTCTGCATCAGCTCCTGCCTCCATGTTCCTGCCCTGTGTGAGTTCCTGCCCTGACTTCCTTTGATGATGAATGTGAGGAGCTGACAGAAGGTGGCTATCATCCTTGCAGCCATCTTGAGCCATATACCCTGACAAGAGACTTGTTTACAACAGCCTACAACAGCTGAGCACACTCTGATAACATCTTTTTTTTTAACTCTTTTTTTTTTTTTTTTTTTTTTTTGGTTTTTTCGAGACAGGGTTTCTCTGTGTAGTTCTGGCTGTTCTAAAACTCACTCTGTAGACCAGACTGGCCTCGAACTCAGAAATCCGCCTGCCTCTGCCTCCCAAGTGCTGGGATTACAGGCATGCACCACCACTGCCCGGCCTCTGATAACATCTTGTTTTAGATACCCAGGATTTTCCCTTGGGTGTGTGAGACTTAAAGGTGTAATTTAGAGATAAGACTTAAAGGTGTGGCTTAGAAGTGAGACTTATAAAAGGCGAGAGGCAGATAGAAGAAATTATTAGACACCTGTACTTGGAAGAAGAGCACTTGAGAATTGGAACTTGAGGATGAGACTTGAGACTAGAACTTGGACCTGGAAACTTGGAACTTGGAGGCACTAGGGACCAGGAACTAGGGACTAGGAACTCAAGACTTGGGACTTGGACTAGGAAGAGAGACTGAGGAATAAACGGGATTGAATCACACTCTGGTCTCCATTCCTTGAGTCCGTCCTCACTCTCTCTCTTGTGGAACCCTGACCTGAGGACTGGAGCAGCCTGGGGCAGTGCAAGCTCTAACAATTTAGCCCTCAAGGCTTTTGGCAGTGTGGGTTCCAACATTGATAGAGCAGTCTGAGACATTTTGGCCCCCAAGCATGGGGTAGCTCGGGCCGCAACAGATGAACACTGATGAGGAAGTGTAAGCCGAATAAACTTGCCTTTTGTCATGGTATTCTCCCCACAGCAATAGAAACCCTAACTAAGGCAAGGTGCTTGCTTCCAGACCTGGTCACTTGATCCCAGTCTCCAGGACACACATGGTGGAAGGAGAGAACTAACTAGCTAGCTGTGCTCTGACTTTAACACAGGTGTAGCACGCAGATGCTCACATGTGTGCACACATAGACAGGTGTGGTAGTGCACGCCTTTAATCCCAGTACTCAGGAGGCAGAGGCCTGAGCATCTACATAGGCAGCTGAGAAATACAGTGAGTTCCAAATGACCAGGGCTATGTGGTGAGACCCTGTCTAAAACAAACAAACAAACAAACAAACAAACACTGTCCCCAAAACAACAGCTGGTTTGCTGTGCCTTCTTGTGATCCCAACACTTGGAGGCCCTGACTGAGGCAGGAGGGTAGAGGGCTCCAGGCTAGCCTAGGCAGGCCTTCCTGAAAAACAAAGAGACAAACAAGCAAGCAAAGAAACAAATGTTGCCCCTCTCATTTCTCCAAAGGGTGGGGGGGACGAGACTACAAATGCTAGACCCATAGATGAAAGACATTGTCTGTGGGAGCAGATTTCCAGCTGCTTCAGACCCCCAAACTGGACCTCAACTTACTTCCATTTTTTTTATCCCCAGTCCCTTGGAGCACACTGAATTCCTGCACCCCCAAGCTCCTGGTGATTGCCACCTTAATGCACTGGGTCTTCTCAAGGCTTCTTGCCTGGGTCACTAGGTCTGAGGGGCTCCACCTGCCACTGCCAGTCACTTCATTCACTGTCAAGTAAAGCTGGCACCGGAGGGTGACAGCAGCAGCTCTCACATCCCTTGGCACAAGCCCCTCTTGTCATCTTAAGGCTGTGCAGACATGGTGCCTGCTGTCTCCAGGAGCAGAGGGGATGGTGGCAAATGCTTTCTTTAGGTGTCAAAACCACTAAGGCACCTCCAGGCAGGGCATGGGACTGGGAAATGTGTGAGACACATGTCTGAGGCAGCTGCCAAGGGGACAACTCTTGCCCAAGAAGACTGGCAGGTTCAGGGTGGCATTGTGCTGTCTAAGGGACTTTATCCTTTGTGTCTCCTTCCTCATTTATTGAGGTGGTTTCTGAGGGAGCCAGGCAGGCAACAGCTGTGATCAGAAGTGTAGGAGTGTCCAGAATCAGGGTAATGGGTGGAGGGCTGTCAGGGACCTGCTCACTGTGTCTTCATCTTATGCCAACATGCCCAGGGGTATACTCCATCATTTCTCTCTCTCTCTCTTTTTAGAATTAATTATTTATTTATTTATTTCATGTATATGAGTACACTGTAGCTGTCTTCAGACACACCAGCAGAGGGCATCAGATCCCATTACAGATGGCTGTGAACCACCATGTGGTTGCTGGGAATTGAACTCAGGACCTCTGGAAGAGCAGCCAGTGCTCTTCACTGCTGAGCCGTCTCTCCAGCCCCATACCCCATCATTTCTCAAGCAGCGGCTCACCCCCAGTGCCAGTTTCTGCTCACCCTGCTCACCTTGGCCTGATGCTCTGACTTTCAGCTAGTTCTTTAAATTAAAGATTGTTTTTTTTTTGGCTAATGTGCCAAATAATGGGTTTCATTGAGACTTTTTTTTTTTGAGACAGGGTCTCATTATATAAGCCCTAGCTGGCCTGGAACTTGCCACTTAGTCTGGGCTGGCCAGAAACCCACAGCTCCATCTGCCTCTGTCTCTAGGACGCTGTGATTAAAGAACTTCATCGCCACGCCCAGAGGAGTGGCTTATACTTGTTTTTAGAGGAAGGAGGGGTTCTAGGCCACGTGATTGACAGGTAGCGTTTGTGGTTAGGCTGGGGGCGGGGAAAGGGGAATCTTTTGGCTCTGCTTCACCAGCAGGGGGTGCTGGGTCGCTAGGAAATTTTTGTCACTAGGTTTCCCCCCAAATATTAAGTCTCTTTTTAAAAAAACAAAACAAAACACTCTCCACCCTCAATCCAAGCACTTGGAGGCAGAAGGTTTTTTTTGTTTTGTTTTGTTTTGTTTTTCAAGACAGGGTTTCTCTGCGTAGCCCTGGCTGTCCTGGAACTCACTCTGTAGACCAGGCTGGCCTCGAACTCAGAAATCCACCTGCCTCTGCCTCCCAAGTGCTGGGATTAAAGGCGTGCACCACCACCGCCCGGCTGGAGGCAGAAATTTAACCTAGGCTATAGTATGTGCTCAGCAAGTGCTCTACTACTGAGCTATACATCCTTTGTTCAAGCCCAAAGAGATGTTTTATGTATGTATGTATGTATGTATGTATGTATGTATTTGCTATTTATTTTATGGGTATGAGTGTTTTGCTTGCATATACATCTGTGTACCATGTTTGTACCTGGTGCCAGCAGAAACCAGACGGAAGCACTGGATCCTCTGTAACTAGAGTTACAGATAGTTGTGAGCCACCATGTGTGCACTGGGAACTGAACCCAGGTCTGAAAGAGCAACCGGTGCTCATAACCCCTGAGCCATGTCTCCAGGCTCTTTTTTTTTTCCTTTTTTTTTTTTTTTTTTTTTTTTGACAGGGTCTTCTGTGGCCCAGGCTGGCCTTGAATTTGATGTGTAGCTGAAGACAAACTTAAAATCCCCATCTTCTACTTGTTCCCTGCCGGGATTGCAGACCCATGTTGTCATACTTGGCTAGAAAGGGACTTGATAACCCTACCCTGAAACGGGAGAGTGACGATCAGTAGATGCAGAGAGCGGTGGGGCTGATGGTCTGCTGTGGTAATAGGTAGGAAAGAGCAAACAAGAAAAAAGCCAGCGGGGTAATGAGGGGCATGGTGGGCAGGTTGGTAGTATCTTTTGTAAGGAGGAAGAAATCTCCTGGCGCCGAGAAATCTCAGGCCTCTCAGAGCTGGGTAACACTTGCGCAAGCCCTAGTTTGGGGCCCCGACTTCTAAATGGAGGTGGGCGCCTGTTAGAAAGGAAGCGAACCGTGGAAGCGGTATGCTTGTGAGTGATGGCTAGAATGTCCCGGCCCCCGGAAGGGCACAAAACCAAAGAGAGATGCAGAGAATTGGGTGTGGTGCACACGAGGGAGGTAGAGGCAGGAAGATCGGAAGTCCAAGGTCATCCCCCAATATGTAGACAGCTTTATGTCCAACTGGACTGCATGAGATGCTCTCTCAAAAACAGAAACAAGCAATAAAACAGCTTCTACTGCTTTTTAAAGCGATGTATGGAATTTGGCTATTTACAAGCAGTGAGGGCAGGGAAAGCCAGCCCTATCCCATGCTGTAACTTTGAAAACTACCAGTAGGTGGCAGTGGAGGACAAGGAACGCCCTTATCGCAAGGGCTCAGCAGGGGAAGCTTCAGCTCCATTAGGACAAGAGCACTACAGAGGCAGGAGGAGGAGCACGCTAGTCAGTTATGGGTCAAGGAAGACGTCTTACTTTGTGTTTCATTGCTGCTACGAACAAAACGCCATGAACAAAAAGCAAGTTGGAGAGGAAAGGGTTTAGTTGGCTTACACTTCCATCTTTGAAGAACGCCAGGACAGGAACTCATACAGGGCAGGAACCTGGAGGCGGGAGCTGATGGAGAGGCCAGGAAGGGGTGCTGCTTACTGGCTTGTTCCTCATGGCTTGCTCAGACTGCCTTTCTATAGAAGCTAGGACCACCAACGGAGAAGGCATCACCCACAATGGGCTGGGCCCTCCCCCATCAATCACTAACTAACAAAATGCACTACAAGCTTGCCTACGGTCCTTTTTTTTTTTTTTCCCAGTCCTATCTTATGGAGGCATTTTCTTAATTGAGGCTCCCTACCCTCAGATGACTCTAGCCTGTGTCAAGTTGACATAAAACTACCCAGCACAGAAACCCATGATATATTCACATGAAAACCCCTCCTTCTTCCTGGGCTTATGTGAACCAGGGAAGGCATAGGGAGGTGAAGGAGAGAGGAGGCTTTAGATAGGGTTAAGTACCATGGGCTCTCTCCGGGAACCATGCACTTCCCTACTTTGGGGAAGAGGCAGTGGTAGGAGAGAGGTATTTTTCTACTTTATGGAGGATCACATCCTCAAGAAGCTGCAGCAGCCAGGACAGCAGGCAGTGACAGCAGTACTGATCCTAGGGACAGCTGGTGGGACTCAGTTGTACCTGGACCTGTTGCTGGCAGACACTCGATTTTGTTATTGTTCTGGACAGATCTCAGATTGGCCAAGAACTCATTATGTAGCCCAGGCTGGACTCAAACTCTCAGTAATTCTCCTGCCTCAGCTTCATCGGTGCTGGTAATCTAGGCATGTGCCACCACAGGCAGAAATCTCCTCTCCTTGACTGTCTCTACTCTCTCTCCTTTGTTTCTCCCCACTCCTTACTTTGCAGTGATCAGCTCTGCTCCCCATCCTCTCCCCCCCCACCCCCACCATATTCTGGCCATGGCTTTGCCACAGGCTTAAAGCTACAGGCCATGTAATATGGATGAAAACTTCTGAAATCATGAGCAGAGAGACACCGTTCCTCCTCCAAGCTTGTCTTCCCTCTACAACATGCTTCACAACATGGCGACTCTGAGGACCAAGCTTTCTGTCCATTAGTTCCATGGAAATAAGTCACATCCAAGCAACATTTCTTACCCCAGGGGAAGTGACCTTTGAGGATTTTGTAGCTAGAGTGTCCTGTTGTGGTTTCTGTTGGGTCTGTAAAGCGGGAGGGGAGGACAAAGATGGGGTTAAAGGCTTGCTCCTGGCTGCAACTACGCTTTTCTCTCTTACTACAGCTTCTGCCGGGCAAGTGTATGATTCAGTTAACGCCTTCGTTTTGGTCTAGAACCAAATCCTTCTAAACATCTGGCCTTTACACTTAGTGCAATGCCAACTTTTTTCCACAGAGGGCGATAGAGAGGCATTGTGAGCTCTATTGGGTTTTATGCCTTACCCGCTTTCAGACCACAGGCCTTGGGTATGGTCCGCTGCCACCTCAGGGCCTCATTGATTGGTTCAGGGCTGATCACATGGCTAAGCCGTTCTGGTCAGAGCAAATCCCAGGGCTTCTCTTAAGAGTTATCTTAGCTATTGTTTTTCCCTGTTACGACGCTTGGTCTTGAGAAGGTGAGCGTCTGGGCCTGCGGCAGCCATGCTGTCACCACACGGGAAAAGTTCTTGAGCTATCAGTGATCGAGGTGAGGAACGCAAGAGTGCATCGATGAACACGGTGGGAATTGTAAAATAGGCGGGACTCCTCACGGCATGTGGCAGCCCGCTGTGTGAGAGGCTGGGGTGACCACGGGCGTTTCAATTTGTATGAACTTAAAACTGACTCGTTTTCAAGTTAGCTCCCTCATCGTAACCTTTCTCCTATAAAGCAGTTTTAGGATATTTGGGAACAGAGTGGTCCTTCCTAAACAGTGGTTCTAGAAAGAGTTGCTACTTCCTCTGACAAACAGTTTCTCTCGGTGAATCTCACTTTCCTTCAAGTCACCACCACTTGGTCCTTGGAGAAGAGTCTCCATGTCCCCCCTCTCCTTCCTCCTTCCCTTCTCTCGCTCTGTCTCTCTCATCTTCACCTCTCAGTTGCTGAGAGGACAAGCACACCCTCACCACTACATCATCTACGAGATGCTGGGGCTTGAACCTAGAACATCATGCATGTTAGGCAAGAGCTCTGCCAACCAAGCTACAGCTCTAGCCTGTTACCTCCCTTTCCATATGAGAACAAAACTGCTCAGAGAGGTTAAGTAACCAGCTCAAGGCCACCCAGCTCCTGAGGGGCTGAGATAGGGCCACCCAGCCCTTCATACCACCATGCTTTGCTTCATCGAGGAGAGATAGCCAAGAATCCATGCAGGGGTGGGGGTGGGGGTCAGAAGAGATCTCGGTAGAAGGTGATGAGCCTGGACTCTGCCTGTCACCACAGGGGAGGAGGGTTGGGGGTGGGGAGAAGAACATAACCAGGAGGCTGAGTGACAGAGGCAAAGCAGCTCTAAGTGCTAATGAAAAGCTCTCAGGTTGCTTTTGCCAAGTCTGCTATTGAGGTGGGAACATGCATTGGCAATTAGCAGCTGGGGTGCCAGCAGATGGAGCATGTGTGAAAGCCTTCGTGGTGCCATGAAAACTCAGCTGAAGCAGACACCGGTGGCCCCTCCCAGCCCCCACCCCCTTGTTAGGTGACCAGACCTTCCACTGTGGCTGTCTGCTCCCTGAGCAACAGTTAAGGGTGCCAGTGACACCGGGCGGCGGTGGTGCACGCCTTTAATCCCAGCACTTGGGAGGCAGAGACAGGCGGATTTCTGAGTTCGAGGCCAGCCTGGTCTACAGAGTGAGTTCCAGGACAGCCAGGGCTACCCAGAGAAACCCTGTCTTGAAAAACAAAAACAAAACAAAAAACAAAACAAAAAAAGGGTGCCGATGACATCTGCTACCCCTCGGGCATTTCCTGAGGTGGTACCACACCACACCCACTGCTGCCACTGAGTCAGGTGATAGAGTTTGTTCTTCAGAACTGAGCACAGTGGCTCTCCACTGTGATCCTAGCACTTGGGAGGTGGAGGGAGGAGGATTGGGGAGTTCAAGGCTGGCCTCACCAACATAGCAAGTTAACCCTACAGGAGACCCTGTCTGGAAAACACCACCAACCAAACAAACATAAAACCTAAAGCAAAAACCCCCAAACCTCCAAAGATCACAGTAGTGTGTCCCTTGTGGCCAGGCCTGGAATTTATCTGCAGCCTCCTGGGTGCCCAGAACAGAGTTGGCATCCCAGAATAAGCTCCACCACTGGACCAAGCCTGGAATCCATGCCATGGGCTGCCCCTATGGGATGTGCAGTCACCCCCTGGCATCTCTGCGTCCAAAGGTCTTATCTCCTGCGGAGATGGGGTGTTGGAGTTCTTGAGAACATAGTTGAAAGCCCTGGTTCTTCCTCCTCATCTCTGGTTCCTTCGTTTGTTTGTTTGTTTGTTTGTTTGTTTGTTTTTTGAGAAAAGGTTTCTCTGTGTAGCCCTGGCTGTCCTGGAACTCACTCTGTGGACCAGGCTAGCCTCTAACTCAGAGATCTGCCTGCCTCTGTCTCCTGAGTGCTGGGATTAAAGGCGTGCGCCACCACCGCTCAGCTTCCTCACCTTTGTTTTTAATTGAAAACCATTTAAGCTATTTTATGAGTGGTTTGGCTGGATTTGTACTTGCAGGAGGAGGTGTATGAGAACCCCGGAATGGATGGTTGGGAGGCTCCATGTGGGTGCTGGGAGCTGAGCATAGGTCCACTGGAGGAACACGTACTTTTGACTCCTGAGTCATCTCTCCATCTCCTATCATTTTAGTTTTGAAACTGAATTTCCTTATGTCGACCTGGCTACCTTGGAACTAGCTATGTAAATCAGGCTGGCCTTGAACTCACAGAGAAGCCTAAGCCCTAAGCCTAGCCAGTGGCCGAATCAATCCCTCAGGTGCCTGGGACATCTCCAAGGCAGAGAGGAGGCAGAGGGCTTTAGTTTTCAACAGGGTCTTTGAGTGGCCACAGCATCATATGTCCTCTTGGTGACTTGGTGAGGGGAGATGGACTTACCTTAGCTGGTGCCACTTAAGAACTGACCCTAGGATGAACGGGTTGGGTCTATCACAGCAGAGGAAGAGGGCGGTGTTCAGTGGTCAGTAGCATCAAAATTACTGCTCTGCCAGCACATGTGATGTAACTTATCCCCACTCCTGTCCTCTCCTGGTCCTGCCGGACTGTCATCCATGGGATGGATTGCTCTATAGCAGGGCCACCTCCATCACTCTCCCAGCCTGCACGTCTATGACAAGGCTGCTGTTGTGTTTGAGACTATGGAGGGCTGGTAGGGCCACTTGGGTCTTCCAGACATGAGCGTCAGGGTGTTGGGGTGTCTCCTTCTGGTGCCTCTGTCACCTTATCTTCCTGTGAAACTAAAGCACTCCCTGGGAGCTCTGTGGGGGATAAACCATCTGTGGGAGGCCAGAGGGTGAAGGCCTGGCTACATTCCCATGGGTCTCTGTCCCCTAGAATGGTATCCCCAGGTGCTTTGGTGGATGGTCACTGCCCTTAGACTGCTGAAGTGAGGTGCTTTGTATTCCTTTATGGACAAACTCCAGCCACTTATAAACAGGACTTGTCACTAGGGAAGGAGGTCTTTTCTGGGCCTAGTGTGTTGAGATGAGAGGATCTGCACCTGGCCTCAGGAGCTAGTTCCCGCCCCTCCCTTTCCCTCCCCCTCCATTTCTCTCTCTCTCTCTCTCTCTCTCTCTCTCTCTCTCTCTGAAAGGCTAGTTGGTGACTTTTAAGTCTATTAAGTCTTTTAAGTCTCAAGCCAAGCCTGCCTATTTACCACGTCATTTGGCTAAACAACGTGTTTTTGTTTTTCTGGAAAGCAAGTTAGAAATTTCAGGGAGCCGGGCGGTGGTGGCGCACACCTTTAATCCCAGCACTTGGGAGGCAGAGGCAGGCGGATTTCTGAGTTCGAGGCCAGCTTGGTCTACAGAGTGAGTCCCGGACAGCCAGGACTACACAGAGAAACCCTGTCTCGGAAAAAAACAAACAAACAAACAAACAAAAACAAAAACAAAAAAGAAAAAAAGAAAAAAGAAAAAAAAAAGAAAAAATAAATTTCAGGGAGCTGTTTTAAGGTTGGGACACCATCCCACGGCACCTGTTCACCTGTTCATCCACTTGATTGGACACACGAGACAGCTGATGGACAGTGACCCTCACAGGATGGAATCTGTTTCCAGACAGAATCCCAGGGGCACCAAGGGGAAGCTGTAAGTGTGGGTATTCAGAACTTATAGCTGGGACAGTGGGCCTGGTTCTGCCCTAGACGGAGTGCTCTGAGAAGCTTCCTGTCTTCACGAGGTGAAGCATCAAGGGGCACAGAAGAATCACAAATAAATAACTGTTATCATTTGGTAATAAGGGTTTTAGAAATGGGTAAGGAGGTATTTAAAATATCGGTTTAAGCTGGATATGATCATGTAGGCCTGTATGGGATACTGGAAGCTGAGGCGGGGGGCTCTCAAGTTCAAGGCCCACCTGGACTTCATGAGACTGTCTTAAGACAAAAAGTAAAAAGAGTCTAGAAGGGAAGGAAGCTTGAGGCAGAGGAGCTGCCAGCATGGATGAGACCATGGGTTCTATGGACCATACCATGAACTAAATAAACAAAGGCTTGACTTTTACTGAAACATGTGGGACCAGCATGTCATGGGGAAAGAGCATGTCACTGCAGAGTAGCATGTTCCTCCAGGGGAGGGGCACAGGGAGATGACAGGGTAGGAGGTATGAGGAGCAGGGAGGCCATACTGAGGGAAGGGGCTTTCCCTTTAGCTTCTGTGTGAGGACCAGGTGAAGACGAACAAGCAGGCTTGGTCTCTGGTCAGAGGGGCTGTGCCTATCTGCCTGGTGTCTGGTTCTAATGCATGTGGTATGGGAACTGTGTGCTGGGGCAGCCACCCCACCCAGGAAGTGGTTGGATCAAGGCTCTGGAGGTAGGTTTGAAATCGACAGACTCTAGGGACTGAGACCCAGGAAGTGGCAACTGCTCTTGGTGTCTGGTGACTAGAGAAGAGGTAGGTGTAGCTGGGAAGGAGAAAACGCTCAAGCAATGGTGGGAAGAGGAGTGTGGGGGCTAGGAGGGTGGAGGTGGGGTGGGAATGGGGGTTATGGGGCCTATCACAGGCAAGGGTGGGAATGCCAGGCAGGTTGGCTCTGGGCAGATGTGAGAGAGATCTGATAGACTTCCAGGGCTGCCGGGCTGAGGGCAGGAAGGAGAGGAAACAGGAAGACCAGAGAGGTGGAGCCTGTCACACCTCAGAGCCCAAACAAAATAATAAATAAATAAAATACCATTGGAGGTTTTAAGGCTAAAAGCCTGGGTCGCAGGAAGGTCACGTCCTTGAGGCTACTCACAACCCTCACTGCACCTTCTACTTTGAGACAAAATCTCACCAGATTGCCAGGTTGGCTCTGAAGTTCCTCTGGGGCCCAGTTTGGTACTAGATTTATAATCCTTCTGCTTCCACCTCTGGAGTAGCTGGGGTTACAGATGTCATCTGCCTACACATAAGTGGCCATATTCTGCCTCCCCTGACCCTGTCACCAGCATCAGTTTCTTTCCTGCCAAATTCACATATTCACCACCTCTCTTCCTGTCACCGTGTGGCCCTCACAAAGTTCAGGCCTCGGTCCCCGGAGTTGGCTGCAGGAAGGTGTTGCTGATGGCCCCTGATTCTTCTAAAAGGATAAGGAAGGATTCAGTGCCCTTGGCTGAGATGGTGACAGCCATCAGCTTCCTCCTGTGTGTCCCCCTTCTGGAGCCAGACTCTGGGTGCATGACAGTGTCTCACCTAGGTACATCAGGGCATTGAGACAGGATGGTAACCAGTGTTAAAGAGGCCATCGTCAGATTTGTTTTTATATAGCACCCTGACATTGTTCATCGCGTGCTTGAATCTTAAAGCTGGAAGCGTTAAGGCATCTGAATCTTGATTACTGAGTCTTCTGGCCCTTTCCCCTCACTCTGGTGTTGAAGACAGATGCCCAGTGGCCTCACTTTGGTCTAGGGCCACTCAGAGGCTCTTGTCCTTCGTGACAGGTCCCAGAAGTGGACAACCATGGGACTGACATGATTTGGCAAGCCTGGTGCCAAGTGTCCTAGAGCCAGAGTTTGCACACAAGGCTGTCAGGGTCGGCACAGAGGCCCGGCTGAGTGAGCCAAGGCATAGGTCACAGCAGCCCAGTGCATCTCTCACCACATCCTTCTTATAGGCTCAGATGGCCTATAAGATAGTGAGACCCTGGCTAAGAGGATAAAATTCTTGGCCTAGAGATTGCCCTCTGCTCCAGAACAGTTTACTGGGTGTCCTGGTTCTTACCTCAGGCTTCTGAGTCTACTCGGCTGTTGGTGGAATCTAGAGCCTTTGTCCCCAGGTGAGGTCCTGGGTGGCAGCAACCCAGGTTTTAGGATAGAGCCAGACCTGCAAAGGAAAGGTTAGAGATCCCTGCCACTGAGACTCCAGCCTCTCCACGCACTCCAGGCCCTGTCTTCAGTTTGAGGGCCTCCTCCCTAACAAGTGGCATTTCTTTTCTCACTCTCCCCAGTACCCCTCCACCCCCAGTGCATTTTTAGGCTGTCTTTCACAGCCACCTTTGAGGGTGAAAAGGCACCCCACTACTCTGAGGTGTTACCCTGATGATGGTGGTGCTGGGCCATAACACCTGCTGGGCCAGGGAAGGTGATGCTAATTAGTGGTACCTTACTTTGTAGCTCTGAGTCACTGGAAAGCAGGTGTCAGAGGAGCTTTTAAGGAGATCCTCCGGGGGTTTGCATGGTATTTCCACTCTGCCTATTTGTGGGTATATTGCGCAGAGATGGCTGTGTCTCTCCATGAGATCAGGAGAAGGTGGAGGTGCTCCAGGGACCTCCACAGCCTCCAGTGTTAAAAACAAACACCGTGACAGATAGTGTTCCATGACTATGACAAAACACCAGAGGGTGGCAGCTTGAAGGAGGGAAGCTTTATTTTGGTTTCTGGTTTCACTATGGTCACGTGGCTCCATTGTTTCTGACTCACTTCAAAGTGCAGCATCCCAGGAGGGACAGCTTGCTGGAACTCAACTGCTTCCCCCACTGCATCCAGGAAGCAGAGAGGAAGCAAGAGGAAGTTATCTGGGGCAACACACCCTTCAAGGGCCTATCCCTGATAATAGACTTCCTCCAGCGTAGGCCCATCCCTCTATGTTTCTATAACTTGCCAGCAGCCATTGAAGCTGTGAGTTTATCATGGGTTTATCTACTGGTGGGATCGGGGCCCTTGTGATCCCATCACCAGAGGTCCCACCTCTGAACCCTGCTGCGTGGGAATTAAGTCTTTGACAGGTGAGCCTCTGGGTGATGAGGTCAGGCACATTTAGGGTGGTATGGCTCTAGACAGTTGGGGACATTTGGATCTAAGTCGTAATGGATACGTTCTCTGTTTCTGTTCCTTTTTGTCCTTTCCCCTTTCTTTTTTTTTTTTTTTTTTTTTTTTTTTTTTTTTTAAATAAGTATTTTCTGAGCACCTGTTAGGTGCTGACCCTGAACGAGGCCTCGGGAGGCAGCAGGGAACTGCTGTAGCGTCCCTGCCACAACCATAATACACAGCTGCTCCTGCAGGAGACAGAGCAGAGCCTAGGAGCTGAGAAATGGCAAAAGCACTTTCACTTGGTGAAGGCTCAGCAGGGAATGGAGAAAACCCGTGAAGTTGCAGCTCTCAGGATGGCGAGGCAGTGAAAGGAACACCCTCACCCTTAGCCAGGCAGTGCTCAGCGGGGAGGGCTGCCCAGAAGATGGCTCTGCGGTTATGAAGCCCCACAGTGAGGTGGGGTAGGCTGTAGGGTGTGTCTGAAGGGAGGTAGGAGGGGCTGCTGGAAGGTCTGAGGAGGTGTGGAGACTGTGGCAGCAGGCAGGGGTTGGGCTGCACAGCTGGTAACCAGGCTCAGACATGTCTCAAAACCCAATTTCTGCTGCTGGACAGAGAAGACGGCAGCTGGGATACGGGAAGCAGTAAGTAAAGCTGTTGCACCCGTGAGGCTGCGGTCAGGCATGTATGTATGTGTGTGTGTGTACGCATGTGTGTGTGTGTGTGTGTGTGTGTGTGTGTGTGTGTGCGTGCGTGCATGTCTGTGCATGAGTGTGTGTATGCGTATATGTCACATGTCTGTGCATGAGTGTGTATATGTATGTATATATTACATGTCTGGGCATGAGTGTATATGTATGTGTGTATGCCACATGTCTGTGCATGATGTGTGTGTATGTGTGTATGCCAAGTCTCCTTAGTGCCAGGAACCCAAGATTCAGGCTGAGATGGAATCTTCTAGGTTGGCCTGGGGTCCCTCTTGGGGCACAAACTATTTCTTGAGTGAGTGGCTTCTTTTGAGGGCATAGAGGAGGTACCCTCATACTCCTCAGACTTCCTGGGGATCACCATCACTGCCAGAAGCACGGGTCCATGGTAGCTTTAGACTGAGGCTCAGGCAAGGGTATAAAGTCCCCCACCCCTTTTTTTGGGTAATATTAAAATAAATTGGAGTAGGCTAAAAGCTCACTAATTTTAAACCACAGAATGAAGCAATTTCACTTTTGAAGTCAGCAGAGGTGACTGGCTTGTCGGTGCCCCCCACGCTCACTGGGATGAGTGGAGTCTGGAAAGAGAGCCTTTGAGGTGTAGAAGAGAATGTGGAGAGTGTGAGCAGGAAGAAGGATGAGTCAGGGGCAGGAGGAGCCTGAACACAGCATCCGTCTTCTGTTTGCTTCCCTCTCATCCTGTCAGTATCCCCCAGCCCGCAGACCCCGGCAACGTGGTCCTTTGACTAACAGACAAAGCTCCTTCCTTGAAAGTCCCAATGGCGGGCTCTTTCTTCCTTCCCCAGACACAAAGTCACATGTGGCTTCCCACTGTCTATTTTTCTTCAGGCAGTCTCCCAAAGGATGCAGGTTTTGCTGGGCATGTTCTTTACATGATAGGATGGGGCCAGCCAGCTTCTTAGGGAGAGAAACAGCTATGAGGCCGGGGTGGGTGAGGCACTGGCCTTAGCTAGCTTCCCTGTTACTTCTGGGCTTAGAGGGAAGGCAGGGACTCTCAGCGATGTGGCACTTATGTTTTCTGTGCCTTCCGTGCCGTGGCTTGCGCAGGTCAGTCCCAGGCCAGGGATGGACTTGGAAGCACTAAGTCCTTTTCTAGGCTCCAGTGGCGGTGGTTGCATGAAGCCACAGCTGGCAGGCAGGGCAGGGGTGTCTTCTCGCCTCAGTTGTTGTCCCTAGTGTCTGAAGAGGCACTTCCAAACAAGATGTCACTGTCCTGGGACATGCCACTGAGCTGTGACTTGGTTTTGATGAGGTACTGGGCCCGGCGGATCAGCACCCGTTCTTGTTCCTGCTTGAGCTCCAGGTAAGAGCGGGAAAACGTATGAAAGATGGAAGTGACAGGGAAGGCCATGAGGAGGATCCCGCTGAGGATGCTGCTTAGAGCCACCACCTGGCCCGGCGTGCTTCGGGGTACCATGTCTCCGTAGCCCACGGTTGTCATGGTGATGACAGCCCACCAGTAGCAGGCAGGGATGCTGGTAAATTCGGGGCTGTCT
Source organism: Arvicanthis niloticus (assembly GCF_011762505.2). Classification (NCBI taxonomy): domain Eukaryota; kingdom Metazoa; phylum Chordata; class Mammalia; order Rodentia; family Muridae; genus Arvicanthis; species Arvicanthis niloticus. The sequence goes on from NC_047659.1 coordinate 137,307,404, forward strand.
GCCATCTCATTCTCGATGACGTAGAGCAGTGGGGCAAAGAGGGCGATGGCCACACACAGGAAAAGCAGCAAAAGCCCGAATTCACGCGTGCAGCGACGTGCCGTGAGGCCCAGTGTCTGCAGCCCCAGTGAATGTCGAGCCAGGCGCATCACGTAGAGGATGCGCAGCGCCCGCAGCACCCGCAGCACCAGCCCAACCTTGTCCAGGTAGCTGTTGCCGGTGCTTGGCTTGCGGCGGCTGGAGGCAGCGCCATCCACCAGCAGTGTGACGTAGTAAGGCAAGATGGCCACCAGGTCGATGAGGGTCAGCGGGCTCCGCAGGAAGGCGAACTTGCTGGGTGCTTGGATGAACCGCAGCAGGAACTCAAGGGAGAACCAGCCCACGCACACCGACTCTACGATGAAGACGTTGTGGCACATCTGGGAACACTGGCCCTGTGGAGGCAGGGATTACACCAGCAAGTCATCAGGGAAGCTCCAGCTTAAATGGGACACCCAGCTCCCCTGCCTCTCCTCGCTGCCAGGCCCTAGGGCATCCCTCTAGCTGCAGTTAATCCAGACAGACTCCTCTGCAGCTGCCACTTCAGGCTCCTGCTCTCTCGACTTCCCCTTTAACTCCGCTTAGGCAGTCCCACCATTCCGGCTCCTGGTTGCTCCCCTTTCTTGCTGTGTTTCCCACCCCCTCTCTCCCTTTTTCTTTTTCCTTCGAGATAGGATTTCTTCTTGTATCCCTGGCTGTCCTGGAACTCTGTCTCTGTATATCAGGCCAGCCTCGAACTCACAGAGATCCCCCTGCCTCTGTCTTCCAGGTGCTGGGATTAAAGGAGTGGGCCACCACCACCCAGCCCCCTTCCTTCCTTCCTTTCTTTTTTTAAAAATTTCTACCTCAGAATATTGATACAGGTGCTAGGATGATACATCCCATGAAACTCAGTCAGCCTGCATCCCCCACACCACCCCCAGCTAGCATCCTCCCGGCACACAACCCTCAAGTGGTTGGAGCCCTAGAAAACTACAGATGCCCCAACCACAGACTTCCTAAAGCAGAGGTTCTCAACCTGTGGGTCGGAACCCCTTTGTGGGCTCCCATATCAGATGTCCTCTATATCAAATATTTACATTATGACTCATAACAGTAGCAAGATTACAGTTATGAAGGAGCAACAAGAGCAATTTTATGGTTGGGGGGGGTCACCACAACGCAAGGAACTGTGTTAAAGGGCTGAAGCATTAGGAAGGCTGAGAACCAAAGTCAAAGCTCTTGATCGTGACTAGGTTCTCAGGACCTCTGTGGTCTTGTCTTTCTGAAAATGCACTCCAGCCTGGGAACGTGATTTGACCTGGGGACTCTGATATCAGTCTCCAACCTCTGGGATAGGAAGCTCTCCTTCTCCTGGAAGCCTTCCTGGAGTGTACCCCACCTGGGTAGCCCCAGGCGTGTTTGGGCCTCTCATACAAGCCCCCCTGTCATGTGGTTATGAAGTGGGGTACCACCAACCCAGCTAAGCCCAATATACTTGGAAGTATGAAGACTGGTCCTGGTCACTGTCTCCCCTGCAGTGCCTGTATACAGTAGGCCCTCCAATGTATGCACACGGACCAGGTGCCACAATGAATCCTACTGGTCCCCAAATAAAACCAAAGATCATTGCCACTGACACAAAGAAGGCCAGGACTGGGCAGTGGTGGCACACGCCTTTAACCCCAGCACTTGGGAGGCAGAGGCAGGTGGGTCTCTGTGGGTTTGAGGCCACTGGCCTACAGAGCAAGTTCCAGGACAGCCAGGGCTGCACAGCAAATAAATAAATAAACAAATAAGCAAGCTAGGGATCATATTCTCTCTCTCTCTCTCTCTCTGGTACTTTCTTTCAAGACAGGGTGGTAGAGGATGACTTAGAACTTCTGACCCTTCTCTCTACACCTCCCAAGAACTGGGATTGTAGACTCAAACAACCCTGTCCTGTTTGTTTGTTAATTTTTTTAGATTGTTTTTTGAGACAGGGTTTCTCTGTGTAGTGCTGGCTGTCCCAGAACTTGCTCTGTAGACCAAGCTGGCCTCAAATTCAGAGATTCGCCTGCCTCTGCCTCCTGAGTGCTGGGATTAAAGGCGTGCGCCACCACCACCTGGTTTATTTATTTGATTTTTCAAGACCTATCAGGATGCTGTGGGTGATCCAGTGGGTGAAGCACTTGCTGTGAGGACCAGTGTTTAGATCCCCAGGACCCAGGTAAAATCCAGGAAGGTGTGGCAGCCACTGCAGTCTCTGCTTAGAAGGCAAAGACAGGATCCAGAGGCAAGCTGGGTAGCCAGATTATCCAGGATTGGCAAACTCTTGGTTCAAGTAAGAGATCCTGCCTCAATGAAAAAAGCATAGTTCAATTAGGAAAACATGTGAGGTCAGCTCTTGGCCTCCACTCACATTCCTGCACATGTGTACTCTTGCACATGCATACACACCACACACATGTATACATACATGTGCACACATATGCACACACACCACACATGACATGCATGTACACACATCACACATATACACACACATCACACATGCATACATAACACATACATGCATACACATCACACAATCACACACATGCACACACACCACACATGCACACACATTACACAATCACATACATGCACACACACCACATACATGCACATACATCACACATATGCACACATATCACATACATCACACATACACACACCACACACATGCACACACATGCACACAATCACACACATGCACAGACATCACACATGCATACACACCACATGCATGCACACACATTGCACACATGCACATACTTGCACACATATCACACACTCACATCACACACATCACACACATACCACACACATGTTTAAAAAGAGTGCTATCAGGATTGGGAGTGTATATACAATGATAGGCTAACTTGCCTAGCCTGTGTGGGGCCCTGGTCTCCACCTCCAGCACCACATGAAAAAAAACAAAACAGTGCCAGAAGTTCCATCAGTCTGGCTTTGACACTGTTTTCCTGATAAAATTAGAAATAAAGTAGTGGTGGTGGGGGGGAGTGGTGGAGAAATGACTCAGTGGTTACGAGTGCTTACTGCTCCTCAGAAGGACCTGAGTTCAGTTCCCAGCACCACAACAGATGGCTAATAAGAGCCTGTAACTTCAGGGCATCCAACACTCTCAGCTGGATTGAGAGAGTCCCCATTCCCCCACCACATACACATAAAAAAAAAATACAAATCTTTAAAAAATCAGGACCAAGAATATTGGAGCCGGTGATGATGAACCTACTCCTCAGAAGGCTGAAGCACAAAGGGTTGTGAGTTTCAGGCCAACCTGGCCTAGTAAGGCTCTGCCTCATAAAACAATGGCGCTGAAACCAGATCTGTACTAAATAACAAACCCCAGGCTCAGCGCTGGTCCCCTTACATGGACTTCCTCACTGAACTGAATGTTCAGAACAGCATTCATAGTCCCGTGAACGGGTGGAGAAACTGAGGCATAGCATGATCTAGTAGCTTTCTCACAGCCATGTAGCCAGGGTGGGTGAGATGGGACTCGGGTTCCAGCTCTCTGGCTCTCCTTGTCCCCAGTCCCTATGACCCTCAACATTTAATTTTGTTGGCGAAATGTTTTCTTAAGATCCTTAAAAAAAAAAAAAAAAAAAAAAAAAAAAACTTTCAGTGTTTAAGAACACGCCAGCAATCCTCTCTGGGGTGTAAAGTCAGCCAGGATGACCACATTCACCATGACATCTGTAGATGGAATGGCTCCTCCCTCGTGAGAACTTCTAAGATGAAGTCAATCGGCACAAAAGGCTTAGCACGTGGAGGCTCTACAGCCGGTCCTCAGTGCTGCTGGCATCTATGTTCACTCCACACTGTCAGACTGTCTCTCAAATGTCTGCACAGTGTGTACCTGGTTCCTTCATGTGGCCTCAGGAGTCACAACCCAAAGGCCCAGGGGACCTCCCCTGTGTACCCACATCTTTCCAAAGGCGTGTCTCTGTCACTGGTATGAAAAGCCAAGTGTGCATCTCCATATGGGAGACATCTTATTTCTGAAAACCTCAAGTCCAGTTTGGGGGTGGGGGTTGTGGGCAGGTCGGTCATGGACTTCTGTGGTCCCCAGCTGCTGTGTGGGTTATACAGACCATGGACTCTATGAACCTAGACTTGGTTAACTGTTCTGTCTGCTTCACTGTCTTCACCTGCTGGGTGGGTGAGAGATCGTCTCCTATGGAGTTATAGGAGAGCCTGCAGGGATGGTAAGACAGAAGCAGAGCCCCACCCCAGGCTCCCCTGGCTTTTGATAGCATGCCGCCTGTGTCAGACTGAGCTTAAATGTCTTACATGTAAACCCCCCCCCCCCCCAAGGTTTTTTTGTGTAGTCTTGGCTGTCCTGGAACTAGCTCTGTAGACCAGGCTGGCCTCAAACTTGCAGAGATCCACCTGCCTCCGCCTCCCAAGTGCTGGGATTAACAGCATGTGCCACTGCTGGCTATATGCAATTTTTTACTGTGCACAGAAACATTCTCATCCTGTGGGGACATGTACATACACACAGAGCTATAAATTAAAAAACATGGTTTCATGACTAAGAAAACAAGTTTGGGGCTGGAGAGATGGCTCAGCGGATAAGAGGACTGACAGCTCTTCCAGAGGTCCTGAGTTCAAATCCCAGCAACCACATGATAGCTCACAGCCATCTGTAATGGGATCTGATGCCCTCTTCCAGTGGGTCTGAAGACAGCTTTAGTGTACTTGTATAAATAAAATAAATAAATCTTGTCGGGTAGTGGTGGCACACGCCTTTAATCCCAGCACTTGGGAGGCAGAGGCAGGCGGATTTCTGAGTTTGAGGCCAGCCTGGTCTACAGAGTGAGTTCCAAGACAGCCAGGGCTATACAGAGAAACCCTGTCTGAAAAAGAAAAAAAAAAAATCTTTAAAAAAGAAAAGAAAAAAGAAAAGAAAAGAAAAGAAAAGAAAACAAGTTGGGTGTGTTACTATAGAAGGCAGATAGAGGGAAAGAGGACTGGGGTCTGTGAAGTCAGTTTTAATGGTTTCTGGAGTGTGTCCAGCTCTGAGGCAGGCATGTCAGGGTCACATCGTCCAAAAACTCTCACTCATGCAATCTGCAGAAGAGGCTCAGGGTCTCAGGTTTGTTTTAGATCCCACAGGCTAGGACAGTAGGTGGGCAACAGAGATCAGGACAGTCACAGCCGCTGACTCCAGGACACTCACATATTATCAGGGAGGGAGATAGAGAAGATGGATACAAATACATCCACATAGTATGACGTCAAGCACCACAGAGGCTGTTCAGCTAGCGCAGTGAGGGAAAGCCTCCCAGGGAAGGTGGCAATGGCTAAGGAAGTTATAGCCAGTCTTGAGAGTTGCTCACGGTCTTACCTGTTCCTCCTCCTCGCGCAAGCTGGGCAGGGTGCTGACAGACAGGTTGACGGCGGTGACGGTGACGAACAGAACGGACAGGCAGGCAAACACCTTGCCAGGCAGCCCTGAGTGTGGCCTCTCCACCATGTCGCGCAGCCTCCTCATACAGCGGCTCAGGCGGCCCTCACTGGCGGACGGACCCTCACTGTCTTGATCCTCGCTGTCCAGCGGCTCCTCCTCATCCTCGCGCTCCATCATCTCCGCAAACTCCTCGATTTTCTGCAGGTACCGGCGCTTGCAACAGCCGTCCAGGTGGTCCTCCGCGATGCCCCAGTACAGCAGCTCCTCCTGGAAGGACAGGGCACACATCTCCCGAAGCAGGCGCAGCTTGCCGGCCCGCAGGAACGTGAGGATGGTGCCGAAGGCCCCCGGGTTGCGGTCGAAGAAGAACTCGTTGCAGGTTACGTCGTAGTCATCACACACGCTCAGGATGTCGTCGAAGTTGGTGCAGGCCTTGAGCTGGCCCAGCCGCGTCAGTGGGAACTCATCCAGCGTGGTCCAAGGTAGTGAGTACTTGATGCCACCCACGTTGATGATGATCTGTCGCCTGCGGTCCCCAAGAGAGCTGCTCTGGTGTAGGTCGTCCTTTGGCCGCAACCGTTGGGCCCTGCGGTAGAAGACGCCCTTGATGGTCTGGCGCTGTGGGAAGAAGGCTGGGTGGAAGGAGGTGTCTGAGGCGCAGCTTAGAGCGCTGTAGTCATAGTCCGAGTTGTCTCCCGGTAACAGGGTCATTTTGGGGCTTCACATCCCTCTTGGGCCTGGAAGGAAGAGGAACAGCTAATGAAACAGCTCACAATGCCCACCACAGCCCCCGCTGAAGTCATCTGGCCCTCAATACCCCGAATGCTGAGTGAAAGGCCTTGGTATTGAAGGGATAGCTTTAGAAGCTACACAGTCCAGGTAAGTCACCTACCTGTGAAATGGGTTTAACCATGTGACCCACGCCACAGGATCAGAAAGGACAAAGTGCCTGACTCAGGCCAAGTGCTCAGTACTGCCTGGTTATTGTATTGGTGTTTCTCTTAACACCTTCATTGCTTCCACAAACAGGAAACAGATACATAAGAGGCAAAGAAATGTTTGAATATCAAACCAGGGCCTGTTTTGCCCCCCTTTTTTTGGCAAATATCACCTTGTGGTCTCCAGGAGTGGAGAAAACAGAGCCAACACTGGCTCCTTTAGGTGCTTCAAAATAAATCCTCTCCGGGTTGTGTGTGTGTGTGTGTGTGTGTGTGTGTGTGTGTGTGTGTGTGTGTGTGTGTGAACATGCTCCCATACTTACATGCCTTGAGTCAGGATCTCACACTGAACCAGAAGCTTGCTGCTTCAGCTTGGCTGTCTGATCCGTGAACCCGTGGGATGTGCTTCTCTGCATCCCCCAATGCTGGGGCTACAGGCACATTCATCTATGCCTGGCTTTTATGGGAGGCGGGGATTTGAACTCTGGTCCTCGTGCTGCAGCAACAAGCACTTTACCCACGGAGCCATGCCCTTAGCCCCACTGTGTATCCAGTTTTATGGTTATCTTTGTGCAAGCTTGGATACTTCTCTGGGCCGTCTGCTCCCTGGGGGAGGTACCACCCCTGACTCATCTCTGGATCCCTGCACCCAGCAGTGTAAACACTCCACGACCCACTTGCCGGATGAGGGCATTTACTGTGCATAAACCAGCAGCACGTGCCTGCTTTAGAAAGCAAAGGTCAGACTACCAGCAACCTTAAACTCCTTCCTTCCCGGCCTCAGAGTGAACGGGTGACGGGGTTGACCCGTCTCCAGCTTGTGGGTTCACCTTGGTTCACAAACACTTCTGATAATTAAGCCATTTCCTGTCAAGAGATGTATTTGTGGCCCGAATTCCGGTTGAGAAACAGCTGTAGCTTTTAGGCCCAGCTCTAGTCTTCTGCAGTCGTTACTGCTCCCCACGGTCTCCCTCACACCCGCCCCACTTCACTCACAGGCATTTGAAACCCGGGCTTACTCAAAAGACCTTTCTAGAACTCAATGGATGCATAGGAAAGTAGCAAAAGTTTAATATCCCCGCTTCCCCAATCTCACTACATAGGCCAGGTTGTCCTCAGAACTGTGATCCTCCTGCCTCAGCTTCATAAGTGCTGGAATTACAGGTCTCCACTGTCATGCTTAGATAACACTCAGCTTTTTAAGATCATCACCCATAGCTGGGCTTGGTAGTATACCCGGGAGGCTGAGGCAGGAGGATTACCCTAAAAAAGATTTATTCAATGTGAATGGGTGTTTTGTCTGCATGCATGTCTACACAGCAAGTGTGCAGCGCCCACGGAGGGATTAGAACTACACACTGTGAGCTGCCACGTGGCTGCCAGGAATTGAACCCAGGACCTCTGGAAGAGCAGCCAGAGCTCTTAAGAGCTGAGCCATCTCTCCAGCCCAAGAGACACTGTTTGTTTTAAGACAGGTTTTCTCTGTGTAGCCTGGCTGTCTTGACACTTGCTTTATAGACCAGGCAAGTCTCAAACTCAGAGATGTGCCTACCCCTGCCTCTCAAGTGCTGGAATTAAAGGCCTGTGCCACCATGAGTGGCTTTTAAAAAAATTTCTTTTTCTTTTACATGTATGGGTGTTTTTCTTGCATGCACGTACATGACTTCCTGGTACAGGTAGAGGTGTCGATCCCCTGGAACTGGAGTTACTGATGGTTGTGAGCTGCCACGTGGATACTGGGAATTGAACCCAGGTCCTCTGAAAGAGCAGTCACTACTTTAAGCTGCTGGGCCACCTCTCCAGTCCACAGAGATGTTTGTTTTAATGAACAAAAGAAAACAGTTGGGGATATAGCTCAGTTGGTGGATGTAGCAGCAGCCTAGGATGAAGAAAGGCCTGGTTTATGCCCAGCCCTCCAGAAACTGGGCATGGTGATGTACCACCATAACCCTGGCACCTGGGTGGTGGAGGCAGGAGAGTTTAAGATTGTTCTTTGCTAATGTGAAGTGAAAAAGCAGGAGAGAAAAAGACACACAGAAAGACAGAAACAGGAGGGGAAGCTGTAACCTGGGCTAAATATTCTATGATGCCAAGTGACTGAACTTGGAAGATTCTGGATCGTTAAAACGTTGCAGACTAGAACCAAATTATCTTGGGCTATTTTCGGTCCCTTTGAAAGCCATTCATTGCCCACACCCGTGTCTGCCCTAATGTCCTCGTGACTATGGAGACTTCAGAATACATTTCCACTGCCCTCTGGATATGCTGATTCACTACCTGTGGCCCCACGGCCATATTCAGTAAATACTTTGATTTATATCTTTCTTTGTTCTGTAATGAATAAGGTCTCCTATAACCACTTTCACAGTGGAACAGGCTGTTTGGGGAGACTTCAATCCGCTTCCTCAGGCCAGGGACACTCAGATTTGCCTCCAGAGTAAATCATTTCTTCTTCCTTTGGGGACAAGAGCAGTGCTTTTGTGCTACAAAACAAAGTGGAGGCTGCGGGGGTGGGGTGGGGGGGGAGGGTGGTGGTTCAGGAAGACCCATTTCAAAACAAAAGAAAAAAAAAGGTCTCTCCCTTCAGTTCTTGAAAGAAGCAAGCAGTGTCAGCAGAGACTGTCATTTTCAGTATCAGGGGATCCAGTTTGGGTCAGGAATGCACAGCTGATCTTAGGGGAACCCAAGGAGGGAGGGCGCTCACGTCAGGGGCCTCCTCCCCACAGGTGTGCCCGACGGAAGCTTGGCGCCATCACACTCTGCGAAGGCTGTAGCTTCACAGACCGAGCTTTGGGAAACTAGGCTACACCTGTTTGAAGTCGATGACTGCATTTCAGAGCGGCTGAGAGATTTTCACTTCTCCTAAAATTGGAACCCATGTCCTCAGGCTAAGCCTGCTGGGATCCCTCAGAGGCGTGGGAACAATTCCTTTAGGTGCTTCGAGATTGCCTTGCTTCTCAGCTCTGCCACTTTATCCTGCCACGGAAGACAAGAGGAGAGCCGTGCTCTACTTGGCTAGAACAGCCTGGGAGCCTCGTTCCCCAGCCAACGCTCACTCGTGAGCCTCTTCTCTCTAGGAGTCTCCCTGCCCAGGTTCCCCATTAGCATCTCATTGGGTCTCCTGCCCACAGTGGGATTCCTACATGGAGTTACCTGTCCCAGCAGGCTATTAGGACTAGAGCGTGATGGGTGACCGCTGCAGATACAGTTTCCTCCAAGCCAGAGCTCATCGGGAAGGTCAAAGGTCTGATCTGCTGAGGGACGAACTGCACACACTTCTCCCAGTTGTGGTTCCTAATCTGATGGTCACCAGAGGGCAGCTGGCATTTCTAGACTTCAGAGTTAAACTCATTCATCAAACAGGCCACAGGCAGCTCCTGGACACGAAGGCTGCTTTCTGCAGCCTGATTCTTCCCAAATATCATGTTCATTGAGTTAGTTATGTCGGCTACAGGGACTGGGGGCGATTGAGGCTCGAGAGAGTCTCCTGCTGGCTGAGAAATGGGCCGTGGAAGAGTTGAGCCATTCATTTCTTCTTCAACATTCCAAAGTATTAGATGTATTAAATGCTGGGTCCGGGGACCAAGACACGACAGTGAGAACAGAGGTGCCAGGCTAGGACAAGTGGAAAGGACTCAGGCTGGCATGGCTTCAGAGGGCTTAGAGGAAGGACTTACTGAAGAACCTGAGCAAGTGGACAAGAGAGGAGTGTGATTCCAGAAGCTGACCAGTAGGTGGCGCTGAGACAGGCGAGAGTGGGAAGGAGCCTGGGACAAAAACTGGCGTGGATGATGGACAGGAGAAAGACACGACTTAAGAGTAGGAGAGAAACAGCAGGAGGGAGAATCTCAGAGCCAGGTCAGAGGACCAGAGCCGACCTGACCAGTGTGTGGTCCGGGGAGGGGCCAGGCTAGCAGAGTTATTTCAGAAGTACAGAGGGAGGAGTCTGACCTGGTTATTGTACCCAGACCCCAGGACTCCATTAAAGTCCTCCACATCAGACCCCAGAGGTCAGTGGAGACAGACACCACAGGAGTTATACATCGGGAAACTCCAGGCACACACATCCAGTTCCTGGACCCTGTGAGCCTTCTACGGCTAGGAGGGCCTGGGGCTACAGACGAAGAAGGTTGCTAAGGTTGCCTCCAGTGGCTTGGAAGACAGAGAAGGAGCTGGGAGCCAGTGTGGGCAGCCAGCAGAGGTTAAGACAGGCAAGTCAAGGGTTTCCTGAACAATCAGAAAGGGGTGTGGTCTCGCCAGCTCCTGGGTTTAGCCATCAGACCCACTTTAAACCTGTGGTTTACAGAACCACAAGATCACCAACGTGGATTATCTCAAACCCTTCAGCTTAGGCAATACGCATACAAAATAGCCGGGTGTCCTGGCACAGGCCTTTAATCCCAGCATTCAGGAAACAGAGGCAGGCAGATCCCTGTGAATTCTAGGCTAGCCTGGTCTACAGAGTGAGTTCCAGGTCAGCCAGAACTACATAGTAAGATCTTGTTAAAGAAGAAAAAGAGGAGAAGGGGGAAGAGAAGGGAGGTAGCAAATACCGGGGATGGCAGACACTGAGCTGAGCCTCCCTCCCCAGGAGCCAATCAGATGATTTGCTTACTTGGGGGTGGGACAGGAGCAGAAGAGCCTGTTAGCTTTGACATAGGCTGGTTGCTTTAGGAATTTGGGCTTCTGCATTTGCAAAATGGAGACATCAACGGTTCCTACCCACTTAAATTGTGGTGAAGAGAGGACTTGAGTGATGTGCTTGGCCCAGTGCCTGGTCGGCAGACACCTGTCATCTCAATCTTGGATCTGACAAGTGTTTATCACTCTTCTCCACCCACCAGCCAAGGGCGTCTCCCCTGAACTGACCTGGCAGGATTTGAACTCAGTACCACCTGACACCCATAGCCCAGGGCTGGAGGGAGTGCTGTCAGCCATCCCTCTGGGGAGGCCATTCAGGGTTGCTACAGAAACTAAGGACTGCTGTTCACCTGTGGCCCCAGACCCTGCTCCAGAGCAGTTCTGGGGCCACAGAGGTGATGGGAAACACCAACAAGATAAATTATCTCCCTTTAAATCTTTGACTGGGCGTCTGCTTCATGGGAATTTGATCTCAGGGATGAACAAGATACAAGAATGTCACCCCCTTTACTTAAGGCAGTGGGAGGTCGCCAGCAACCATCCCCAGGGACCAGTTTGGTAAATCTTGCTAGAGAAAGAGACAGAAGACACAAGGTCTGTGTGGGATCAGAGAAACAATTGGGTCTTTAAAGCACAAGCCAAGTGGGAAAGGCAACAGAAGTTTACAGCACCGTGCTATTTATGTAAATGAACACATTACTCCCGACTAGGACTCAAACACACAGAAGGATCGTGTGTAACATGGAGCCTGCTGGAGGGAGGTGGGGAGGAGACCACGCCTGAGAACTGGAAGAGCGGAGAAAAACTGAGGATACAAGACAGCCCAGGTCCGGTCAAGGAGGAAGCCTGTTAGGAGTGAACACGTGGGCCCCACAACTTGAGATTGCCTAGGTTAACAACAGACAAACAGAAAGCACAAGGTGCCATAAAGCTCCCAGCTTGGGAATTGTCTTGGGTGGGTGCTCAGCAGAGATACCAGCTCCTGGTGTCCCTCTGAGGTTCCCTCGGCCCTGGAACCAGCCTGTCTGCTCCTTCAGCAGCAAGCATCATGTTAAACGTCCCAAAGGATAAGAGGCAGGGTTCCATACACGCTGGGAGAGCCCAGGGCTGCAAGGAGCCTCCTGTCTGACCACTCATCATGGCATCTTAAGGCTTCACTGCAGAATGGGAGATTGCCCCACCCCCCTGCGCTTTCTGTCAGTCACTCATCTCCCTTGGGGTTGCCTCCATCCCCTTCTCCTCCAGGAGTCCAGAGACCCACGGCGACCCTGAGGCTGTTTCTCGTCCTTCCTCTTGGAAGAAAAATAACACTCGGGAGCTGTAACTGAGACCCAGCAAACATTTCCAAAGATCAATGTTCATTCAGAGGGAGATGTCTAAGTAGCAGTGGGTCCATCACGGGCTTAGAGGTTATGAGCACAAGGGGTAGGGGCTGGATCTGGGAAGGGAGTAGTTACAATGGACAATGGTCCAAGCCTGATGCCACTCGCTATGGCCACTGCTCCTATGAAGGACCCTGTACTCAAGCAAGCCGTCTGCTCCACAGAGCACTGGTCTCTTAGAGCCTTCTCCTGCCCCTTAAATGAGAGCCATAGTGTCTCTTGCAGAGCGCTCTGAGGGCCCGTGAGTAGAGGTTTCTGTAGCCTTCAGTGACATCATCTGATTTCCATCCCCACGGTCCTCACATGAAGAGGTTCCATGAACTGCTGCGTGTTGATTCTGACCCCTAAGATCCCTCCTAGGGCCTGTCCAGGGGCTGCTTGCTGGCCTGACCTCTGCTTTACTGGCTCATCCCTTTGGAGATTCTCTTGACATCTTTTTTCAGGGTAGGTGGGGTGCAGAAAGAATGCTAAACCCCACTTGTCTATAAACAGTGAGTCTTTAGACACCCTCGCCCCTTCCACGGCACACTCAGTAAGTACCACTGTGTGATGCTGGGGCCCGGCACACTCGGTAAGTACCACGGTGTGATGCTGGGGCCCTAACTTCAGGGGCTTACACTCTTTCCTAAAAGGCAATATGGGGAAACTGAGGCTCAGTGGAACAAGCATTCGTGACTGGAAGTAAGGGACTGTGGTAGTCTGCGGGCTCGCTGAATTCTACTGTCACGGTGGAGACCAGGACAGATGTCATTTCTGAGGACTGGACCTGTTTCTGCAGATAATCTTTTGGGGAGGCCTGGGGGTTGGGAGAAGCAGGTGACTATGCAAGTCAGGAAACAGCATCATCTTCGTATTCGCACTGGATCAGAGTAGGAAAGTAACTGCTTTTGTTGAGTTCTGGGTCATCACTGTGGTTTCCAGAGAATGACTGTGGTCACAGGGGTTACAGTAAGGCCCGGCCATGGGCCAAGGAATTCAGGAGGCCTCTGGACACTGGAGGAGGTATGGGGGAGTGAATTCTCCCCAGATGATGTCACAGGACAAAACAAGATTTGGAGTTCTTATCTCTTCAAACTCTGAGATGTTGATGAACACTGTGTATGAAAGGTGGGAGCCTAACGTAACAGCCTAGGTGGATTTCTAGAAGTTAGAGTAGTTGTTAAGCTTTTGGTGTTGGGGTTTGGCCCCTGGACTACCATTCCTAGCTTGGAGTAGGGGACTTGAGGCTCCCTTCCTTCTCTTCCCAGGCCCCATGTGGTTCTTGTCTCTCCTGTGAGCCTCATCTGTCAGGACTAGGGCTCCTGACTAGGCTGACTCAGGCTGGCCGCTTTGCATTCACCCCCAATTAAATTGTTAATTATAATAGATCCAGCTATTAGGCTGCCCAGGTCCTTGCATGCTGCCCCCTCCCCTCAGGACTGCTGCCTGTGGAAGTCTGTTTTTGCCACTTGCCATCTGTCACCCCCACACGCCTCAGCTTCATCTCCTGAGACCAGGGGTCAAAGTCCCCTAGGGAATCCCATGCTGGGAGGTGGGCTCCTGTTGTCATGCCCCACATGAACCAAACTGAGGAAAAGTGTATCAAATAGTATCAAATAGGCAGGTTCTCTGTTTGGCTACTTGGCTCTGCTGCTGGCAAAATGGCTCCTGGTGCACACTGTTACTCTACCAGAAGCCTTTAAAAACTGTGGCCAGAGCATCTTTTGTGTTAGCCTCTTCTTGTATATGTGTGTATGTGTGTGTGTGTGTGTGTGTGTGTGTGTGTGTGTGTGTGTGTGTGTGTGTTTCCGCTGTTGTTTCTGTCTGCTTGTTTTTGAGGCAGGGCCTGTCTCTGGGCTGGCAGACAACTGAGCCCCAGGGATCACCTGTAATCAAGTCCTGCCTCCCCAGCCCTGGGATCCATGCCTGGTCTGTTGTTGTCGTTGGTGATTTTAGTACTGAGGATCAAATTTAGGTTCTTGGGCTTGCTTATTGACCTAGCTGGAAACACGGGCTAACACAGAGGAGCGATGGGGACCTGGAGACAGCTCACAGGGCTTGGCAGGAAGGAGGGAGTGCTATGTCTGTTGTCTGCTGAGGCAGGTGCTGGCCTGAGGCAGGGATAACTTCAGACAGTTCAGATCCTGTGGCAGATTCATATGCTGACTTTATTCATTAAGGACAGTCTGCCAGGTAAAAATACCAAGGCTTGGCAGCCTCCTCCACCCCTTCTGTTTTCATTAATTCTATTTAGGTGGTATCACCAGCCATGGGTAGGGGTGGAGGAGGGGGGCTCTCTTCCTCTGGGTTTAGGCAACCAACCCAGGGTGGATTCTCAGAGGGCAGCCGCTGTGAGCCGCTGTGTTCAGGAAGCATCTCTGTCTGTCTGTCCCTGAGGCAGCTGGCTCACCTCTTGCCAGAGTCCCGTGCCAACCCAGTGCACAGAACTCAACTCCCCCAGAGTCTGCCTCATCAGGCTGTGGGATACTCACAGCCTGGGTCCTCCAGCTCTGGGAAGAGGCTCAGGATGACTTGTTTTCCGTGCACTTGTCCCCTGTGGGTTTGGTGTGTGTCCTACGGCAGACATGTTTCCACTGGAATGGGTTGGCTCAGAGCTGGGCTGGCAGGAGCAATCCGGGGCCAAGCCTCTATGCCTAACATCATTTCCCTCCCTCTCCCCCCACAGCAGGTGCCTCTGCAAAGCTGCAAAAGCTTAAAGACCCACAGGTAGAAAAACCCACCGTGTGCACACCCCACTGCCTTAATCTCCAGGGGCACCACTTAACCTGGCAGTGTGTTTATTGAAGAGACACTAGGCAGTGACTCTGGAGTGCTATCATATGGTATGGGTGTGTGTGTGCTTGCGCACGAGCTCAGGGGTTGGGTTCCAAGGTGCCAAACAGACCCCATCGAACATCTACCCAGATTTACAGAGGCCAGTGAGTCCTCCTTTCTCCAGTGAATCAAACCAGTCTCCGCCCCCTCCTCTCATCTTCCTGTGCACTTAGCTCAGGTGTCACCAAGAGGAGTGAATATGCGATTGCCTCCCACCTATTATCCACTTGGGGGAACTCAGGTGTTTAGCACCCCTTTAAGTACCTCTGAATTGCACGTGGTTAACAAAATGTGTGCTGAAGTGACAGCTTAGCTTATAAACCCCATCACTAGGTGGCTGTGCTCACCTAGCACTGGATGCACCCTCTCAGCCCCCATAACTCCCCCCTCCCCGCTAAAGAGCTTTTAAAAGCCCACTTCTTCCTTTCCAGAGATCAACCCCCTTTAGGAATGAATGCATTATGTACCAACCTTAAATCTGCTATACACGTGTGCTGTAGCTGCTGGCCACCCTGGCAAGCTGTGACCTTCTGAGGCAGGGCCTGAGTCTCAACCACTTCCCCCATCTTGTCCTGTCTCCACAATGGCCATTGTTCAGTACAGGCTTGTTGAATAAATGGATGGATGAATTCTGAGTATTTGGTATAGCGAGATGTTCACAGCAGGTGCTCAACCAATTTTTTGTACAACTCAGAGAAGAAACGAATTCGTCTCTTTTCCATCCACACCCAAAAACTGAGAGCAAAGCTGGGCCGTTCATCATGGGTCCACTGAGGTTAAAGAGACCTCTAACTTTCCCACTAAATGCTAAGGCCTGCGACCACTGAATTGTCTCCAGGGCCTTGCACACAGTAGGCCCTCACTGAGTTCGTAATTAATGAATGACTTAACGAGGCCCGCTGGTGGTGGTGGTGTGTGTGTGTGGGGGGGGTGCTGCCTTCCGTGCCTATTGACAGTGAACCAGCAAGTGAAAGAATCCCCTGCATTCCAACTCCTCCCGGGAGACCCTAAAAACCCTGCATGCAAAGCCAGAGCGCACTTCGCGTTCCGGGGATCCCTCGAGAGGATCCGCGGCCGGACCAAACTGTGGCCGCGTGGGTGCATCCCGCATCGCCCCGGCGGCCTCTCCGGGGCTCCTAGGTATCCGCAGGGGGCACCGGGACCGCGGCCACGTGCAGAGCCCGGAGCGCCGCTTGCAGGAGAAGGGTCCCTGCCAGGCTGCAGCCCGCGAAGTTCCCACCTTAAGTTCCCGTCGCGGCGTCCCCGCCTCGGAGCTAGCCGGGCCGCAGCTCTGTCCCCCGGCGCAGCGATGCCGGGGTGAGGATGCGAGAGGGGGCAGCAAGCGGCGCGTGGGACCCGCTTGGCCTGCCGGGGCTGCTGGCAAACTTTGGCCCCGGGGCCGCTGTCCTGCGCGCTCGGACCCCTGACCGTCCCACCTCCGCCTCCTGGTGCCCGCCGGGCTGCAAGTGCGCCGGCAACGCGGCGCGGCAGCAGCTGAGGGAGGTGGCCCGGCAGGAGGCGGGACGGAGGGAGGGGACTGCGCGCGGGGCGGGGAGAGGGGCGGGCGGCGGGGGTGGGGGTGGCGGGAGGATGGAGTCGCCGCGGGACCCGCCACTGCGATGCCACGCACCCTGACCCGGTCCTGAGTCCTCTGGGACGCTGGGTCCTAGCGGAATACAGCGCCGCACTCTCCTCATCCCGCCCATAACCATCTCCTCCTCCCTTAATCACCTCCTGCGCCCTGCAGGCCCCTGCCTTGCCTCGGTGACCTTTTAAGTCCCAGCGCTGCTCTTCCCAGGGCTCCTGGCCCGGGGCGCAGGCACCTCTCCTGTTTTCGCAGTGGTCGTGGGACGTTCCTGCTGCTCTTCTACCCTAGGCTCATCGAGTACCAGGACCCGAGCCTCATTCCCCACGTGAGTCCCTATCGTGGGAACGCCACACGACCTGTCTCCTGTCCTTAGGAGGTCCAACCTCATGCGAGGTCTTGGACCCTCGCTGGACTGTCACAGGCACTGCAAATGTCACGTCCGGAGGGCACTTCATGTATGACACCCCGGGAGCCCCACAGGCTCGTCACCGAAACATCTAGGGGCCACACCAGCCGTACATGTGCTTTCTCCATTGGTGGCCTTGGGACCTATCTGCCCCTTCGGTCCAGGGCCTGCACCACTTTTGAGGTGTCACCAAAGCCAAAGAATGAGCGTCCCGTGACCCCTATGCTGTAGTTGCTCACTATCCCGGGTGGGACCAGGTCTGGCAGTCTCTGGGTCCTGTACTTGGCAGCCTGGGGAGGGCGGGTTGGACTCTGGAGGCCTCTGAGTTAGCGGAAGTTGCCCCAGGCTTAGGGATTAGGTGGGAGAGCTGTCTGAGAGGAGAGTGAGTAACCTTCTTGGGACATATGATTGGTACTGTCCTTTCTCCTCCATCTGGGAAGCATGAGGGACTCAGGGACCATGCTCAGGAGGGAGTGTGGTTCCTATGCCTGGGCTTCTTTGCAGAGATGGTTAGGCTTGGCCGGGGGATGTAAGCTTTGGGCTCACTCAGTATGTGGGTGGCACAGACAGATGGTAGAGTCAGAGAGTCAGCTGAGGACCTGCCCCAAGAACTCCTGCTTCTGCAGTGTCTACATCAGGAGAAACAGGGCTGAGAATGCAGGTGTAGGGGGAGGCAGGGGAGGCTCTTTAAATGAAACAGAGACGAGGGCTAGGAGCTGAGAGGACCACATCTTTGGAAGATTTGCAGAGACCCCACCAAGAGAGAAAACAAAGGTTTCTGGGATGCAAAGAGACCCAGAGGCAGTGTACCAGAGGGACAGATCAGCGAAAGGGTTCCCAATGGACTCTGGTGGCCAGTGGTCCCGGATTCCATGTTGAAAACATGGCTGGTCCTTGGTGCTCTATCAGGCCCCTTCTTTCTCGAACAGAAGGACCTGTGCATCCATCTTTCTTGCTTTCTTCTGAGCCTGGGGCTCTACCAGAGCTTCTGACCAGCAGTTTCCACATGGAGAAACTTGGGTATATCCTCTTCAGTGATTGTTGGAGGAACTCAGCACTGTCCTGTGACCAGCAAGTCAACTGCTGTCCCCGTGGAGGACGGCAGGACCAGGATGTGAGCAGAAGTCTGAGTCCTCTGGAGAATTCTTCAAACCCACTGGAACATACTTGTGACCCTTCTAGCAAGTTCCCTGGTCTGAGCTTTTTGAAGACTTTAGTTTATCCCAGCTTCATCTGGCCTCGGAGCTCACCAGAGAGATACTTAGATGGGCTGTGAAGCCAAGCACAGCAGGGGCAAAGACTCCACCCTCCCCCTCTGCCCTCTACCCCTGACCTCCACACAGTCTCAGACCCAGGCTGTTCTCAGGGGTGAATTTATGATCTTATCCCCCTCTGTGCTTCACCATAAAATCCTTCTAAATCCTTTTAAGGATTCCCTCTGCAGTTCCTCTCTCCTGTGCCGCCTGCCAGATCTCCAGTTCTTATCTTCATCTCCCTCCCGAGGAGAAGCATCCCTGGCCAAGTTGTCCTGTGGAGAAGGATGCTGAGGGTGCCGGGGTAGGCTTTCTGACCATCAGTCTTGCTGACACATGGGTGGCCTGTAGGTAGCAGGCTCACACCTGATCTGTAGGCGGGCTATGGCACAGTGCCCTGTTGTGTTTGTCTCTACTGGGTTAAGTTTTAAGAAGTTTGAACTTGATTGCTAACATTTTTTAAAAAAATCAGATCTCGTATGGCATTTCTTTTTCTTTTGAAAAGCTGGCAGATTTGGATAGTTTTTTTTTTTTTTTTTTTTTTTCTTGAGAGAGGGTTTTTTTGTAACCCAAGCTGGCCTTGAACTTGCTATGTAGCTAAGGATGACCTTGAACTTCAGATGCTTTCATCAACCCCTTCCAAGTGCTGGGATTACAATTGTGCACCACTATCCGAGGATGCCCTTGGACTCTTGGCCCTCATGCCTCCTTGGCCAGCAGTGCTAGTGAGGGCCATGCTTGTTTCTCAGCCTGCATCCCATCATGTAAGTCATTTAAGTTACTTCCAGACCCCCAGGAGCCAGAGCTGGTGCAGATCATCTTAGCAAATCTCCTAGGTTCACATGGTAGATGACAAAGCTGGATCTGAAGCCTTGCCAGTCTGACCCCAAAGCCTACACCCTGAAAAACCAAATGCTATTCCCCTGGGGCAGGAGAAAGACTCATTGGTGCAGCCTCAGGACTTGCCTTAAAAGGGAGTTGCTGTCAGCGGGTTAAGAATGTTCTCCTTCTTATCCACTCTCCACTGTCTTCCAGTCACTAAGCCCCTGGCTGCTTTCCCGAGGCAGCAAGGGTTATCTACAGCTGTCCTGAAGTTCTTATCTATCACCTGAGATGAAAAGGTTTAGATTAGATTAGAGTTGAGGAGTCTGAAGAGGCTGGAGGGGGTGCCGGGCCTCATTCAGGGACTTGAGGAGTGCAGCTGGTTAGAGGGAAAGGACTGGAGTCAAGTCAGGGAGGAGAGCCAGGTACCTATCTATCTCAGGAGACATCATTTCTGTCCCCTTTCTGTGGCTCTGATTCTTGCCCACCCTGCACGTCTACTCAGAGTCTACACCCATGGATTTTGTCACCTTGAGACCCCTCATCCAGGAGTTGGAGTGAGCGGTGTGTGAGAATGGGCCACTCAAGGACTGGCCTGGATATTTAGCACGACACTGATCATTTTGCATTAATTTCGATACTTTAAAATATTGTATCAAGATGTTATTAGTTCTCCTTAGTAACTTCTTTAGAAGAGCCTACAAGGTCACTTTTCACCCCAGCTCCAGCCTGGGGCCTCTCTCTCTCTCTCTCTCTCTCTCTGTCTCTGTCTCTCTGTCTCTCTCTGTCTCTGTCTGTCTCTCTCTCTCTCTCTCTCTCTCTCTCTCTCTCTCTCTCTCTGTATGTCTCTCTCTTTCTTTTTTTTCTTGAGCCCTGGCTGTCCTGGGGCTTCCTATGTAGACCCAGTCTCTGACTGAGAATGCACAGAAGTCTGTCTGCATCAGCCTTCTGAGTGCTGGGATTAAATGTGTGCGCCACCATTTATGTGTGTGTGTCTGTGTGTCTGTGTGTGTGTGTGTGTGTCTGTGTGTCTGTGTACAGTATATGTATATGTATTGTATGGAGAGAGAGAAAGAGAGACTGAAGAGTTTGAAGACATGGCTGTTGGCTTAGTTCTTTCAAAACCTACTTTTAATAATGGTTCTTAAATAATTTAACCTCCCTTCTAGCCCACTACTTACCAGAGGTAGTGGGGAAAAAAGTTTATTAGGATACAGGGGAGGTGAACCTGTTTAGAAATTGTTCTTTAGCAAATCCAATCTGTGTTGTCAGGAAATCAGCAGTTCAGTTCACAGGAATTAGCAGCGACAGCTCGATCCACTCACAAACATTTTAAGGATACACCAGCAGTCCAGTTTAGAAGTGTCGGGATAGCAAACAGGAATCAGCAGTGGTGACATAATCTAGCAGAGACACAAGTCTGCAAGGGTGACCAGGACCACCGGGGACACCAGAAGCTCTCTGCTGTGCCTCTCTCAACAAAGTGAAGATCAGTGAAGACAGACCAAGGGAGCATTGCAAAGCTCGCTACGCAAGCCCCTGTCACTGTCTGTTGAGTCCCGTTGATATTCCCTCCAGACATCATGTGTATGTATGTATGTCCCATGGGTCTTGCCTCATTAAAAGACCACGTGAGTCTGTCTTAGCAAAAATCCACATGAGACTGTCCAGAAGTTTCCACTTCACTCTGCCAACTGGCTCGAGTCTATGGAAGTGACAAGAAGCCACAGGGACCTCATGAGAAGTTCTTTGGTGAGTTTCTGTTTATGGTATCACCACAAATGGAACTCAGCAATACAATGGAAGGTGAAGCAATACATGCGTGTCGTTAGTGAAGAATCCTTCATCACCTGTCCTTTCACGTGCTTGCTTTAGCACAACCTCCTTCCACCTGTGTCTGCTTCAGAGAAACGTTCCTTCACACGTCTGCTTCACACGTCTGCTTTAGCAAAGCACACCTTCACCTGTGTCTGTTTTAGCAAAATATCATTGGACAATAACTGGCTTTCCAAAGAAACCAGAACTTTCCACTTCAGATGGCTCATTGGTCAAGAGCACTGGCTACTTTCACAGAGGACCTGGGTTCAGTTCTCAGCACCCAGCACCCCCCAGGGCAGCTCACAACCATCTGTAACCCCAGTTTCTGGAAAGCTGACGCCCTCTTCAGGTTTCTTCCGGTACTGCATACATATGGTGCACAGGTAATGCACCTATCACGTGACAGCAAATCTTTAAAAAATATTGACTTTCCTTTTTGTTTACGTGTATGTGTGTGTATACACGTGTGAGTGCAGGTGCCTGTGGAAACCAGAACAGGGCGTCAGATCCCCTGGAGCTGGAGTCATAGGCCTTTGTGAGTTCCCTGATTGTGGGTGCTGGAAATAAACTCAGATTCTCAGCAAGAGCAGCCAGTGCTCTCAACCCCAGCCATATCTCTAGTCCCTGCCTGGGTTCATTGAAAGGAGCTCCATAGTCAGGTGTGGTGGTCACACCTTTAATTCCAGCACTGGAGATGCTGGAGCAGGGGGATCTCTGTGAGTTGGAGACCATCCTTGTCTAGATAGGGTGTTTCAGGCTAGCCAGGACTAAATAGAGAGACATTATTCCCCAAAGTAAAACAAACAAACAAACAAACAAACGAGCAACACTGGGCTGGATATAGGAGAACAAGCTTAGATTCAGTCTGTACCCTCAGACACAGGTTCCATTGGCAACTTGAGCCTCTTGGCTCATTATCCTAGGGAAGGTTAATCTCTGACTCTGGTTCTAGAATGATCTAAGAGGCCCACTAGAGTTCTGACAGATACACTGAGTCTCTCTTGTGGCCTTGTGGCCCCCAACCATTTAGG
This sequence comes from Arvicanthis niloticus, assembly GCF_011762505.2. Classification (NCBI taxonomy): domain Eukaryota; kingdom Metazoa; phylum Chordata; class Mammalia; order Rodentia; family Muridae; genus Arvicanthis; species Arvicanthis niloticus. The sequence goes on from NC_047659.1 coordinate 137,329,576, forward strand.
AATGTCACTTGTATTTTTTTTCCCCTGGCACCCCACACAAAATGTCACACCATACAGACAGGATCTCTATGTGATTAATTCCCTCTCCTGGCAGCATGCAGTTTGGGAGGTATGAGGTGGCTCTACTCTTCAATGTTCTGCTCTATGTGCCTCAGTTTCACTCACGAGATCACCTGACAGACGTCCCTTAAGGATCTCTATTGTGCAAGAACCGAGCCAGCACTTGGCCACATCTGTAGCCTGAGAGCTCTGACACGTGACTGTGGAGCCCAGAGGGCCCCAAGGAGATGCTGTGCTGAGCGTGATCTGTGCAGTGTATGGCTTGTGGGTGAGATATAATGTCCTCGAGCTCCATGCCAGGCGGGCCTTTCTAGTGCTGTCTCCAGATACCATCAGCCACGCAGCAGCCTTCTCAGCAGTACCCTCTTCCAGAGAGTGCTCTCGTGTTTGGGAGCACCCTCTCAGGACCCAGCTGTGAGCACCCTCTCAGGACCCAGCTGTGAGCACCCTCTCAGGACCCAGCTGTTAGCACCCTCTCAGGACCCAGCTGTGAGCACCCTCTCAGGACCCAGCTGTGAGCTCTCCACTTCCCTCAGTCCCTCCGAGGATGGCAGCTTCTCTCCAGTCCTGACAACCCCACTCCTGAAGCCCTACCTTTTCCTGCTTGCAGCTTTCCCCTCCAGCTCCAGCCTTCAGAGCACCCCCTGCCAAGCACAAGCCCATAACCACGTCCCAGGATGCTTTGGTTCAGTCTTCCCAGGGTTCCTACAGCTTTAACCCAGCTGGGAGGCATGGCTCTTGCACCCAAAGGATGCCTACCTGGTCCTCAGTAGCACATGGGGAGGAGGGAAGATTGGACTTTAGACACATAGACTCTGGAGGGGACTGCTTCAGAAAAGTTCCTGATGGTGATTAGACACTTTTAAGATAGGGAGACAATATACACTCTTGAACAAGCGACGTCCTGTGCATTGTCAGAGGGAGGGTGCCTGATGGGAGAAGGGAAAGCCGGATGTGAGGGTGTTTGCTTTGAACCTGCTCCAGACATATAGTCTCAGGGTCTCATCCTGGCTGATATGTGGTCTTGCTTTTACATGCAGCCATATCCCTAAGTAACTGGAACATAAAGTGGCTCTTTACTGAAGAACGGCCTAAGGACCATCTATCTACTCCTGAGGCTGAGGAAGGAGGATCACTTGAGTCCAGGAGTTCTAGGTCAGCCTGGGCTACATAGTGAAACCAAACGGGGATGGAGAAATGACTCAAAGGTTATAAGCACTGGCTGCCCTTCCAGAGGACCTGGGTTAATTTCTCAACATTCGTATGGTAGTTCACAGCCATCTTTCTCATAGTCATCCTTAACTCCAGTTCCAGGGGGAATCTGACGCCATCTTCTGGCCACCATGGAAACTGCATGCACATCGCGCGTAGATATACATACTGGTAAAATTTCTATATGCGTAAAATAAAAAAGTTGAAAAATCTTACCAACAAAACCACAAACAGACAAACGACAAAAACAAAACAAAACTAACAGCAGCAGCAGTGGTACAGATACCCATCTTCGTCCCAAGACGTACACACTTACAGATACCCATCTTCATCCTAAGACGTACACACTTATAGATACCCATCTTCGTCCTAAGACATACACACTTACAGATACCCATCTTCGTCCCAAGACGTACACACTTTTAAAAATGACTTATTTGGATTATACTTACTTACGTTCCTGTAGGTGATGCATTTGGGAATGTGTGCGTCACAGCGTGCATGTGAGGTCATGGGACAACTTCAAGAGTCGGTTCTCTCCTTTCACCATGTGGGTCCCGAGAATCGAACACAGGTCGCATTAGGCTTGGCAGCAGGCAACTACCTGCTGAACCATCTCACCGGGCCCTCTCCTAAGATTTTTAAATCTATGACCCCACAGGGTAGGTTTTATTATTCTCCTTGTTTTCTGGACAGGGTAGGGTGCTCAGGTTATTGTTAGGATCACAAATCAGCTGTGGTTTCCAGGAGGGCAGAAGGGCATGGGTGCACTTATACTCTTCTGTTCCTCTTGAGCCCGCCCCCTCATCCCCCACCCAATCAGGGAGAGGTGCTCTCTGCCTTGTTCCCTTCCAGCCGGTCATCTCCCCCCTTCCTCAGTGGAGGCCCAAGGCTTTGCTTCCTCATCCAGTCAGTAGGCAGGGGGCAGGCATACAGGGCGGGGGGGGGGGGGGGGCGGGGAGGAAGGGGGGAGCACAGGAAGGCGAGGGTTCCTTCCCACAGGGGTGGGTCAGATGGTGGTCTTACAGCCCGCTCCGCTTCCGGCCCAGCAGCAGCTCTGCGCCCAGGTCTGGCACTCAAGGTCAGTGCCTCATGTACCATCCGGAACATCAGCTTTGCTGCAGTGGAAGATTTTGATTCCCGCGTTCCTTTGCGTTGTTTCTGGGCTCGGTTCCCTCTTATTTCATTTCCATCTCAAAGCCCGAGTTCACCTCCTCAGTGGCTGACGGGACCATTTATTTCTGAGGCCCGCAGTGGCTGAGCGCTGCTGACGGGAGAGTGAGCGAGCACTCTGGGCGATTGCCACCTTGTTTTGTCCCTGCAGACCGGAGGGAGACACAGAACATCTTCATTTGGCAGCGACAAGACCGTCAGAGCGGCAGAGCCTCTGTTCTCATCCCCTTGGCTGGACAGGCGTTCTGTTGCTTAAATTCTCCCTCTAGGTTCTCCCCACCCCCACCCCCAGGACGGCCTCGTAGACTCATCCTTGCAGATTTGTTCTTTAAGCCTCAAAACCTCGAAAGTGTGACCTGTCAAAGTCTCCCGCTCTCCAGATGCCGTGGATGGACCAGCCTCTAAATTGTGTCTTCAAACTTATTTTTCAGTGTTCAAATGATGAGATGAAGCTCAGAGAGTGCTAGACACTTGTAGGGTTTGCACAGCAGGTGACTGGCAGAGGCTGGGCTGACATCTCCCAGATGTTAGACCCATTTTCTTCTTCAGAATCAGAAAGCCAAACATCAAGGATCTACTCTCTCTCCTCTGACATCTGGAATGTTCTGCTGCTACTACTCAAGGTCCCTCTTTCTTCTCTTTCTGGGGTCTCAATTGGAATGGTCCCTTTAAAGATGTCACTCTAGGGCTGAAGAGATGGCTCAGTGGTTAAGAGTATGGACTGCTCTTCCAGAGGTCCTGAGTTCAATTCCCAGCAACTACATGGTGGCTTACAACCATCTGCAATGAGATCTGATGTGTGTCTGAAGACAGCTAAAGTGTACTCATATAAATTATATATATATATTTTAAAGATGTCACTCCAGATCCCCATGTGCCCACCCGACCACTGTTCATAGTGTTTGACAGCATTTGCTGAGCTCTGTCTGACTGTGCCTGGTACATAACTCTGGACACAGAGATGATAATCTGAACTGGCCATTTCTTCTTTTGACTTGTCACACCAGCTCACCCTGCTGAAAATCCTAGAGGCTCATGTTTCCTGTGACTCCAGAGCCTACAAATGGACCGGTCTTCCTGCTGTTTGTCAGCCTGGTTGTGCATGTGCCTGCACAGCTCAGAATACCTTATCCAGGCCTACAGGATTACAGTATTCCAGAGGTTGCCCTGTGCCCCTTTCCGTGAGATCTGAAGCCCTCTTCCCCGGCTGGGCTGCTCTGCAAGCTGGCTTTGCCTCGTCCCAGCATCTCTTTGATGTGATAACTCCCATGAGAGACCTTGTGAGGGCCAGTGAGAGACATTGCATTTCACTTTTTTCATTAATTCTTTGAGAATTTAATATAACATATTTTGGCCATATTCATCCTCCTAACTCCTCCCAGACCCATCGTCTCCGTGTGCCTCTCCTTCACCATCTAACTTTGAGTGTTTTGTTTTTTTCCTTCCCCCCTTGCCCATCAAGTTCTTAGTGTGGTGATTTGAATATGCATGGCCCAGGAAGTGGCACTATTAGGAGGTGTGGTCTTGTTAGAGGAAGTGCAGTCATGGTGGGGGCGGGCTTTGAGAGAGCTTCCTCCTAGTTGCCTGAGGAGGTTGAGTCTTCTCCTTCATCCTTCAGATGAAGATGTAGAACCCTCAGCTCCTCCTGCATCATGCCTGCCTGGATGCTGCCATGTTCCCGCCTTGATGATAATGGACTGAACCTCTGAACCTGTAAGCCAGCCCCAATTAGATATTGTCCTTATAAGAGTTGCCTTGGTCATGGTGTCTGCTCACAGCAATGGAAACCCCAACTAAGACATGCAGCTGCATACACTTGGGGCCTGGTATGTGGTTGACCCAGTAGGTTGTATGGTTAAAGAAAACAGAGTCTCTCTCTCTCTCTCTCTCTCTCTCTCTCTCTCTCTCTCTCTCAGCAGCTATTAAATGCCACAACTCCTCAGGGAGGGGTGGGATGTTGTGCCCACCTCCCCACTGCATGATGGGATTTTGTCTGTGTTGAGCATGAGCAGATCTTGTGGGTGCTATCAGTCTCTGTGAGTTCACGTGTGTGGCTGCCCTGTTACGTTATCTTCCACCTCTGGCTCTTACGATCTTCCCGTTGCTTCTTCCTTGAAGACCTCCGAGCCTCAGAGGAAGTCAGCTTGCCAGTTTGCACATCAGCTGATCTTGAAGACCCCCATACTCGGGAGACCCTTCCTCAAGTCTCAGGAGATCACGACCACCCAAAGATCACAAGAAACCATACCTGGATGCAATCAGCAGAGGCTTTATTAGGGAAGTTAGCTGGCGGTCAAAACTACAAGCTCTTTAGCTCCAAGAGCAAGGTTTTGGCCCAGAGTGGTGGGTTAAAGGGTCTTTTATAGCATGGGGTGGGGGAAGGAAGGCATTTTTCACGCGCTTACACATGAATGGTTGCATTTTCAAGCGGTTACACATGATTGATTGTTTTACAAATTTTGAACATAGCACTGGGAAGACCAAGGGAGGAGTAACCAAGAACAGTGGAACATTTCAGAGAATCTAGCCCAAATGATCTAGAGTCATGTGAAAATCACTCTACACACTCATTCTTCTCAAAAATGTGGTTTTTACCATGCTATTGTGTCCTATCCTGCCATTTACCAACTATTTCAGATTAACTATCTTCTGGCTATAGCCCCACCTACGTGACAGCATCTTTATCTGTAGTCAGGAATGCCTTCCTGCCTTGGGCCTCTCCCACCCATAGGTGGGTCTATTGTTTGAGGCTTGATTTACATTCACCAGGAATGTGTCCTGGGGTGGTGAAATCTTACATTCAGTTCCTCGTTCTGGAACTTACATTCTTGTTCAGGTATAGGATAAAGGAAAAGCCTGTATATATAATTTTTCACTCTACAATCTCAGTAGCTCCTAGCAATGCGCACCTCCTGTGTTCTCTAGTCTAGTACAGTGCTGAGAAAGTAAAAGCTCGTTCAGTGTTGGCAGAATGGCACTGGGCCTGGTAGCACAGACCCGTCCATAATCCTAGCTACTTGGGAGGCTGGGGCAGAAGGGACTGCAAGTTTAAGGTCAGCTTGGGCAACATCTTAAGATTGTCTGAAATGAAAAAAAAAAAAAAATGCCAGAGGAAAAAGAGGCTTATGCTTTAGATGCTTTCCTGATGCTGCGTGAAATACTGTCATCAAAAGGAACTTGGAGCAAAGTGATTTATTTCTTTGTACAGCTCCAGATGGATACAGCCCATTGTGGTGGGCAGTGGGAGTGTGGGGCGGCTTGGCAGTCAGAAGGCTCCATAACCTCCCCAGACAGTGTCACCAGCTGGGAACTGAATATTCAAATACATAAGCCTACAGAGGACACTTTCTACTTAAACCACCGGAACAGGGGTCATGTCTCAGTGGAAGAGTGCTTGCCTAGGGTGCAAGAGACCCTGAGCTCCACCAACGCAAGATAACGATAACAATAGTGCTGTAGAATGAATGAGTGAATGAGTGATTGATTGCTAGCCTGATCCCACCATTTATGAATGAATGATCCCACCATTTATGAATGAATGAATGAATGATCCCACCATCTATGAATGAATGATTGCCTGCTATACTGATCCCACCACCTATGAATGAGTGATTGCTCTCTATCCTTATCCCACCATCTCTTTCTTAAGATCTCACCTTCTGGAGCAGATGGCCTGGCCTGCTGTCCCAGTGGTCCATCACAGTGGTTTGGAGGACAGCTCTGGGCCTTCTCTTTTTAGTGATTTCCCCTAACAGAGCGTCACAGTGGCTTGGGCTTCACGGAACAGTCTGGGCTGGGTTACTGGCTGAGCAGTCCTAGACAGACTCCGTGTTGTGGCTTCTGTCCTGGGAGCCAGGAGGGTTGAACTTGGACTTATCTCCTGTCATTGACAAGAGGCTGCTTGGTGGTTCATTACATGCTCAGAGCAGCTCTGGTGTTAAGTGATTGTCACCCCATGTGTGACCCTTGGAGACCTGCAGCAGCTGGCTGCAAAGAGCCTTGCAGAGGGGTTTGTGGGGGGCAGGCTCTTTCATGCCTGGCCCCTTCTGTCTCCTGTGTACCGGACCTCCAACCTCCCCCACCCCCAAGGTCGAGTCTGGCAATTTCTACAATGCTTGCATCCTTTTCTCGCTGAGTCAACTGCATGCTTTGCTGCCCTCGGGTTCTCCCGTTTATTGCCAAGTGTTTCTTTTTGAAGTAAGACAAAACATGAAAGCAGGAGTCTTATCAGCTTCTCCTTTCATTTCTGCAGAGACAAATTTAGTTCTTTTCCACAGAGCGTGGAGCCCGCTGACTTAATGGGGGAAGAGTCTTAATGTGGAAAAGATAGGGACCCAGAGACCCTGATTTCAGGACACTGGAACCTCACCTCCCTGGTTCTGCCTACTTCCAGCTACACCTCTGCCTCATCAGCTGCTTCTCCTCTTCCACCTATTACCTGCAAGTGGTTTGCACAACCTGACTGAAATGCTTTGTCCTCGGTGGTCAAGCTTGCGGTTTTCTCTTCCTCCTTGGGGACTGGAAAGCACGCTGTTTTGAAGGAAAGAAAACTGTTAGCTGTCTGCCCTGGTAGTGGTTTGTGAGTTTGTTGGTCTTTCCACACATCCCTTTTAAGCATTCACAAGCACTTACTGTGATTTTTGGGGATGCAGGCTGAATGGCAGTCTTCTAACTCCTTGGTACACAGGACTTCTTGCTGGCTAGGACTTGGATCCCAGCGTATTAGAGGCCTTCCATGGTGATGACCTGCCCTCCTCCTCTCTTCTCTCAAGAATGGGGGTGTGGGGGCGGGAATCAGTGGTATGGGGAGCAGGGAGGGAGGTAAGCTTCTGAGTGTGAAAGAACCCACCCACCTCTGGAGGGAAGAGGCGGGCCCAGGGGGTGTCTGACTGGGGCACCACAAAGGCCTTTTTCTTTTTTAAAACTACATTTGATTTGTTTAGTGTGTGAGTGTGTGTGTGTGTGTGTGTGTGTGTGTGTGTGTGTGTGTGTGTGTGTGTCACAGTGCACAAGTAGAGGTCAGAGGATAATCTGCTGAAGTTGGTTCTCTCCCTTCACCATGTCTGTGCTGGGAATTGAACTCATGCAGTCAGGTTTGACAGCAAGCCCTTTAACCTGCTGAGCCATGTTGCCAGCCCAGTGATTCTTACCTCTGTTCTCTCAGCAGCTGTGGGGGGTGGGGGGGGATCTTTTGAAAGCTCTGGACACATCAGGTGATTGCTTCCTGCCCAGTTGCCTCTTAGAAAAGAAGCCCAAATTCCTTTTCCTTGTTAGGTGGTAGTTGTCCCTGTCACCTGCCAGCGCGGATGTTAGTTCTGGCCTCTTTCTTCGTTTAGCAGGCCTCCACTCCTGTCCCCAGCTCTGTTGTCTCATAACAGCGTCTTTCCCATGTCACCTCTCAAAAGGACCGTCCCCTGAAGGGCTGCTTCTGGTGACAGTACTTGTTGAGAGTGAAGAGGTCAGCTCAGAGCCTTGGAAAATTCCACCAGACCCCCTCTCTTCCCAGAAAAGAGAGGTCATTGGAAGCAGGTAGGCACCCCTTGTCCCCTGGACGAGAGAGAGGTCATAGAACACACAGGCACCCCTCCCCTCCAAAAGGGAGAGGCTGAATTACATTCCTCAGGAAGACCACAGGGGGAACAGAACATGTAGACACATTCCTCAGGGCTGCTGACTGTTGTTGTCCTCCCTCCTCCCAAGACAGAGAAAGCCCTTGCTACCTCCTTCCCTAAGGACCAATCAGTTTAAAAGTTGCACTGTTCTGCCAATCACATTGTGCCTAGTGGCTGTTGCTCTATTCTGTCCCTGAAAACTGTATAGAAACTGTCCCAACAGGCTGCCCAGGGGCTTTGCCTGTCCTTTGGATGCAGGATGACCCCAGCATGCTGGAACAATAAACTCCTCTTGCTTTTGCATCCATCTCCAGCTCCATGTGGTTCACTTGGGGGTCCCTAGTAGCTAAGGCTTGTCAGAGGTTTGCAAAAGCTTTCTCACCAGCTGGAAGGAATCTTTCGAAAACTCTGGCCACATCAGGTCTTAGACTCCTCAAGTCCCTCCTTCCCTATCTCAGACCTGGAAACAGAGCTTCCTTTGTGGCTGTGATGTCTAGTGATCTTGGTACCAGGGCCTCAAGGCTTCAAGGCAGCCATTCTTTCCAGATCTTTCCTGGGGACTTAGCCATATCTATGTATGAATGAGGCAGGGTCTCACTGTGTAACTCGGAATGGCTTAGAACTCATGATGTAGACCAGGCTGGTTTCAAATTCACAGAGACCCACCTGTCTTTCCTTCCCTTGGTCTGGGATTAAGGGTGTGAACTACCAAGCCTGACAGAAATTAGTATTTTTTAATAAATGCATACAATTAATTGTAATTTTTTTTTTTTTTTTTTTTTTTTTTTTTTTTTTTTTTTTTTTGGTTTTTCAAGACAGGGTTTCTCTGTGTAGCCCTGGCTGTTCTGGAACTCACTCTGTAGACCAGGCTGGCCTTGAACTCAGAAATCTGCCCGCCTCTGCCTCCCAAGTGCTGGGATTAAAGGTGTGCGCCACCACCACCCGGCAATTAATCGTAATTTTATACGGTAAGTTCAGAGCCATAGGGTGTCATTTGGCCTCACTCCTTCTACACTGTCCTTTTCTCCCCATTTCATTAATAAATACTTAATTGCTAAGCTTCTATGTTTGCATGTGTGTGTGTGGGTGGATGGGGGATGGGGGAGGGGAAGAAGGAAGAACAGGGTTATAAGAAGAATGAGTATAGAGGTGGAGGGAAACTTGAGCTGGAGAGAGTTAAGACAGAGAAGAGGTGAGAAGAGGCAGGAGGCTAGCATGGACTCTGAAATGTGTAACAAGTTCTTGGGACAAGGAGGAGCTGGAGGCCAGCATGGGCTTCGCTGTGCTAATGGGCACCACAGGTAGCCATCTGCCAGAGGTTAGGGGAATGGCTCCTTAGGTGTGGGAACCAGTTCCACAGGCTCCTGAGGAATGCTGTCTTTTATCTAACTGCCTTTAGAGTTTGGGGAAATGGAGTTCCATTGGCCCCCATCTTCTTGTGAGTACCTGTTCATGTATTTTATTGTTTCAATCCTTCTGCCTCACCTTCCCAAGTAGCTGGGATGACAGACCTGACACAGGCCAAGGCTGAGACAGTGCTTTTAACAATTTAACTTCAGTCACACTTGCACGAGGTGTTCCCATGGTTCCTGCATGTTTGAAGAACGCCCTTCATCAGCCAGAGGCCCTCGATTATCCACCACAGCCAGGGATCTTGATTTGGGGGAGGTCACCCTGCTGTTCTTGGTCTTTATCAAACAGAAGCTAGGATCTCAAGGCCCAGGCCAGACTTTATCCCCTACCTCCTCCAGAGCTGCTTCTCTACCTTGAGTGGCCAAACCTACTCCATCTTGGGACTGGCCTCCATTTTAAAAGAAAAAGGGCCTGAGAACTTGACCTGCAGATGGGCCCAAGCTGGACCCAAGCTCCAGAAAGAACTACATGGCTTGTCCCTGTCCCATACCCAATAATTACTCCTAGCAACAGCCAATCGGGATTAGTCTGGTAGTTCCAGATGTCCTTTCAGGCCGCTTGTGATTATTGTTCGTGGTTTTGCTTCAGAGATCCCACCTGTCTGCTTATAGAACAACAGATATCATAACAGTTATCCAGTTAGATGCTTGCCAGGCTGGAACCCCCCTTGCTTGCTTCACTGTTTCCCATAAAACTTTGTCCCACTGAGGGCTCGAGGCTTCACCCTCCTGTCCTGCTGCATCAGTGACGGGGGGGGGGGGGGGGCGGGAAGGGGGCAAGCTGGAGCTTGAATAAAGGCCCTAGTGCAATCACATTGGAATCAGCTCCTTGGTGGTCTTTTTGGTGTTCTCGAAATGGGCATGACGACCTTAGTAAGGTTTTACTTGTCCTTGTCACTCGTCATTTTTCCTGGTCCCCTGACAATGGACCTGGGAGCCACTGGCCCAGAGTGCCTTGAGTGGCCATTGTGTTTCTAGGGTCCTAGTTCTCTGACTTAAGCACCACCCACTCAAACATCTCCCACCCTAGCAACACCACCATCAAACTTGTTCTTGACAGAGGGAGTCAAAAGCTCAGAGCCAGAGAGAAAATGCGTGTAGAAGCTGAGTTGAGGCAGGAGAGGGTAGCATACGGTTGCCGACTACAGTGCGCCCACTGGTGACTTTCCCACCTCATGATGGTGTTGAAGTCCACCCATACTGTACACTGCATACTCAATGGCCTAGTATAGAACAGGCTTTGTAGTGGATGATATAGCCCAGTGTCAGCTAATGTAGTCTTAGCCTGCTTAAGGTGGTCTCAGCCTGCTTAAGGTGGTCTAGCAGATTTTTTTTCCCATCCCCATGGCAAAATTTGTGACAGAAGCAACTTAAAGAGAGGAAGGGTTACCTTCAGTTCAAGTTTTCATTCCTCATTGGCAAAGTACATGGCAGCCGGAGAGTGTCTGAGAGCGCTCATTTCTTGGCCAATCAGGAAGCAGAGAGCTGAAGCAGGAAGCATAGGCTAATTCAACTTTCAAGCGTCCCCACCCCCACCTGAGTCACACTTCTGCCAACTAGGCCTCCTGTCTCAAGGGTTACAAAACTTGAGGATAGTGCACCACAAGGGGTCAACCGGTCTAACTCATGAGCCTGCAGGGAGCATTTCACCTTAGACCAGGACAGCCAGGCTGGGCGTGGCTTATGGGCGTGACTTATGGGCATGGTTTATGACAAGTGCTCAGTTACATGGTGTAGATGTTTTTGTTGCTATGAACTGGATTAATTAGAGAGGAGATGGCAGGTCTTACAGTAAGCGCCTTCTATTGATTGATTAGTTCCTCAATTATCCAGCAAATATGTATTAATGCATTCCGCGATGAGATACTGGAAATGTAAATGGGTTTCACAGGAATTTGATTAAAGGGAAATAAGTCAAGACAGTGTCCACTAAGTTCCATCAAAATTCTCTTAGGACAGCTTGCAAACTTCAGCCTTCTCCATTGTGTCTTTGCTCTGATTTATTTTTCCCCATGACTGAGTAGCAACTTGAAGGCTCCTCAAAGCCAGCTTGTTTTGTTTTAAATAGATTTACTTCGAGAAGAAATCTTAGGGCCGGAGAGATGGCTCAGCAGTTAAGAGCATTTGTGGTTCTTACAGAGGACGCAGGTTTGGTTCCCAGCATCCATGTTGGTCAGTTCACAACTGTGTGACGCCAGCGCCACACCCCACACCCAATGAAGAGGGGCCCGATGCCCTCTGCTGGCCTCTGTGGGTAACTATACTCATGTGAACGTACTCCCATAACACCAATGCTCATAGTTAAAAATAATTTTTTTTTTCTTTTTGAAGACAAGGCTTCGCTATGTATGTATCTCTGGTGTCCTAGAACTTGCAAGATAGACTAGGCTGAAATGTGACAGAGCACAGATACCACCACCTCATGGCAGCTGGAAAGGAGACTCGGGGCTGGACAGGTGCTAGCTGGAAAGAGCACACTTCTCAGTGACCTGCTTCCTCAGCTGAGGCCCTGCTTCCCAGCTGTGCCATCAGAATCATTGCACCACAGACTGAATTCTGTGTCAGAGCCTCATGGCTGGAGGAGGAACCATTTGGGGAACACACTGTATCAGGCCATCAACACTTAATCTAAACAAAGTAGCCAAGGTAGAGGTGACACCTGAGACATTGTATCAGGCCATCAACACTTAGTCTAAACAAAGTAGCCAAGGTAGAGGTGACACCTGAGATTCTGCAGAGTCATCAATGGAGCCAGCCCTTCCTCTGAGTGGAAACACAGCCTTGTGAAGCTGAGAGAGAAGCTCCCACCCCTGTTCACCAAGCTAGACGTGGGTAGAGTTGTTTTTGATCTGTTTCTGGTGCCATTGTGAATTTCTGTCTTAGTCACTGTTCCACAGCGGCAAAGAGACCCCGTGACCAAGGCAACCCTTATAAAGAAAGCATTTGATTGGGGGATATGCTTACTGTTTCAGAGGGTGAGTCCATGATCATCATGACGGAAGCGGACAGGCATGACGCTGGAGCATCACATGAAAGCAGCAGGCAGAGAGAGAGGCTGGGCTTGGCATGGGCTTTTGACACCTCAAAGCCCAGTTCCATTAGCACACATTCTCCAAGTTCCACTAACTGGGGACAAACCATTTCAACATAGGAGCCTATGGGGGCCATTCTCATTTAAATCGTCACAACATCCAAAGTTGCATCTAATCCCGAAGATAGTAGTAGTTGTCCCTGTAAGTTTTGTTGTCAAATTGGCATACTTGGGAAGAGGGAACCACAACTGAAGAACTGCTTCAGTCAAATTGGCCTATGGCTATTTCTGTATGGTATTTTCTCAATTGCTAGTTGGTGTAGGAGCCCACTGTGGGCGGCACCATCCCTAGGCAGGTGAGCCCCGGCTATATAAGAAAGGTAAGTGAGCAAGCCAGGGGAAGCAAGACAGTAAACAGTGTTCCTCTCTTATCCATTTCAGTTCCTGCTTCCGGGTTCCTGCCTTGGATTCCTCTCAGTGATGACCTGTAAGATGAAGTTAACCCTTTCCTTCCCCTAGGCGCTTTGGTCATGTTGTTGTTATTATTTTTAATCACAGTAACAGAAAACAAGCTGGAACAAACTGGAATGATAATATTCTGAAAACTTTCATGTTTAAAAGCCCCTTCAGATCCATCAGTGAAACACTGAGTCTGGACAGAGAAGTTAGACATAAATAATGTGATTATTATTTCCAGTCACCCTCCAGCCACTCATTGTACTTACTGGAAAATTCATTTGAAATGTAGTGTGGGCTTCTGCTTTGCAACTTCCTCCCTCTTTATTTACATCTCTGTCACAATCCTCAAGATGCTTCTTTGTGGCTCTCAAAACCAATCATGCCTTTCCATGCTAATTTGCTCTGTCCTTTGAACTCTTATTTATTGAAGATAAATAAGAGTTTTGTAAGCTGTGGGCTTCCTGAAAAAGAAACGCTACTTACTGAACTTAAGTTCAAAATTCTAGAAGTACTTTCCCCCTGTGTGTGTGTGTGTGTGTGTGTGTGTGTGTGTGTGTGTGTGTGTGTATACATGTGTGCAGGTGCCCTCAGGGATCCAATCCCCAAGAGCTGGAGTTATAGATGTCTGTGAACCACCCAATGTGGGTGCTGGGAAGTGAACTAGGGTCTTCTGCAAGAGCAGTCAGCGCTTTTAACCACTGAGCCATCTCTCCAGACTCCTTGGGATTCATTTTAGGTAGGTTCTTGGGGTTGAACTTGGGTCTCCATGCTTGCATGGCAAGGCATACTGAGCCTTCTCCTCAGCCCTAACTAAACTGTTTTTCCTGTTCTAAACATTCTTCATGCTGAAGTTTCCTGCAGAATGCATACCAAGACTCCGACACTTTTCAAACCGTTGACAAAAAGATCACCCTCCCACCCGTGTCCAACACACATCCGATTTGGGGAACGCATGTATAATGAAGTGCCCCGGAATAAACCTGAGCCCAAATTGCTCAGGTTTTTGGAGGATATCAGCCTTGCATGGTTTTGTGATAGGCAGATGAAGCAGTGGTAGGAGGAGCTGTTGAAAGGAACCCACCCACACCCGCAGTGCCAGCGTCCAGGGAATATGGTTTGCCAATGAGGCAGAGCTGGGTCCAGGCTGGGGCCGTTCTGTTCAAAGAAGAGCAGCTGGAGACAAAGGAGACTGGGCTGTCTGCGTGAACCACACGGCAAGGTCCTTATGTGTGTGGAGGGTCAGGCAAACTGTGAAGGGGGGGGGACCCTACAAATCATTATCAGGAGTTCACAGACTGCCTGTGTAAAGACCTCCCAGCATTCGCCGCAAGAAGATGTGATTAAAAGCCAGCTGAGAGGAGCTGGAGCGCTGACTCCATGGCTAAGAATACGCACTGCTTTTGCAGAGGACCTGAGTTAAGTTCTCAGCACCTAAATTAATCAGCTCACCACTGCCTGGAACTCTGAATCCAGAGAATCTCAGGGAGACTAATGCTTCCGGCTTCCTCGGGCACCTGCACTCACATGCACATATACACACATGAACATGCACAAGAAAATATAATTAAAATATGTTAAATAATAGTTTAAGCATCTCAGCAAAGCCAGGGCTGCAGAGGTGGCTGGAGGCCTTGACTTTAATCTCCGGCAGGAGCAGGAACGCCCACCAGTATCTTCCAGAAAAGGAAAGGGGGGAAAAGTGCAGAATTTCCTGTGGATAGAATCCTTGTCTTCTGCTTGTTCTCAGCCTCCACGGGCATCTGGTTGGGAACAAGTATGAGGTCATCTGCTACCTAGACCTGGACAAGGCCAGGGGATCTGCTTCTTTTCTCTTTGAGACAAAGTACTTAATTCAAGATCATTTAAAGGGCTAGAGAGATGGCTCAGTGGTTAAGAGTACCGTCTGCCCTTCCAGAGGTCCTGAGTTCAATTCCCAGCAACTACATGGTGGCTCACAACCATCTGTAATGGGATCCGATGCCCTCTTCTGGTGTGTCTGAAGACAGTGGCAGTATATTCACATAAATAAAATAAATAAATCTTTAAAAAATGAAAGAAAGAAAAGAGCAATTTAAAGAAGAAGAAAGGGTTTATTTGAGGGCCACAGTTTGAGGGTACTGTCTCTCATGGGAGGAAAGCCATGGTGACGACGGGAGCATGAGGCAGGTACTCGATGGCCTTTTCCTCCTGATTCAGTCTGGACCTCCAGTGTATAGGGTGGTGCGGGTCATGTGCAGGGCTGGTCTTCCCTCCTCCATCAGTCTCTCTGGACATTCCCTCACAGACACACCCAGAGGTGCATTGCCATGGTGATTCTAAATCTTGCAGAGTAGACAATGGAGATTACCAGCCCAGCCTAGCAGACAGACTAGGGGGTTGGGTATCCAGACCACCCTGATGCCATCTCCTGTCTTTAGGTTTCAGCTGGATTAGCCTAGGTGGATTACTAGGTTGGCAGACTCTTGGTTTCCTGACTCCATTGAGCACATCGTCCATGTATGTCTCCAGCACATTCGTGGAGTTGGGATGACAGAGGAGTCAAATAGAGTGGTTAGGATAGAGCCCCGCATGAGTGTGATGGTTATTCTTGATTTTCAACCTGATGGTGTCTGGAATCAATTAAGATATACAATTCTGGGCAGAAAAGTGTATGTCGGGGAGGATTTTCTGAAAAGATTTTCTGAGTGGGGAACACCCTCCACACAGTAGGCGGCACCTTCTGGTGGGCCCAGATACAGAGATCTAGGGAGAAGGCAGCTTGCCTGCCTCCCTGCCTTGCTGGAGAGTGTGTCTACTCAGTGGCCACCGTGGCCACGGTCACCGTCCTTGCTGCTATCAGCTTCTTCAGCTTCCAACGTGGACTGAAGACCAGCAGCTCCCCAGGGACCCTCCAGGCCCTTACTGCCAGATTGGAGCTGCTGAGGGGTCGAGCTTAGCGGACCGGGCAGCTGCTGGGTACTCAGGCTCTCAACAGCCAGGTGGCCATTGTCGGAAGCCAATCTGGTGAGTTCCTTCATATAATATATATTCATTCTAAGGGCTCTGTCCCCCTACAGAAGGTCTGTCCTAACACATTGAGGCGCTCGAAACTCACTGAGATATGGATGCTGGGGGGTGGGGGGAACGAGCAAGGGTTAAGACCAGAAAGGTCACCCCAGAGTCTACCCTGCCTGTCCCAGAAGCTGTAAGTTTCCCAGGAAGTCAGATCCCGCAGCATCGCTCATTTCCCAGGAGGACAATGGTAATTATGCTAATCAATGGAAATGAGGTACCATGATTAATCCTGTCAGCCTGATTGGATTGGCAGGTGCCTAGGAGGTTTGTGAAGAGCATCCCTGGCTTGATCCTTGAGGATGCTCAAGGGAGACCAGGAGGGCTCTGACCTAATCAATGCCTTTTCCTGATTATGAATTCAAATTTGAATTTATTTACTCTTTTTTTTTGAGACAGAGACTTGTAGCCCAGGCTGGCCCCAGAGTTGCTATGTAGTTGAGGATGACCTTGAACTTCTGATCCTCCAGCCTCCACCTCCTGAATGATGGGATGACAGGTGTGAACCACCGACTCTGGCTTCTTCCAAAATTTTGAGAACACAGACATCCAAACCACAGCGGTCCATCCAAATAAACTGTGCTGTGTCACTGGGCAGTGAGGAGCCATGGGATGGAGGCTGCCAAGTGCTGGTTCAGATGTTCTGTGAGTATAACACATGCACAGGAACTCGGGGAGTCAGGCTGGGAAATGCTAACATATTTATTTTATTACAAGGTCTCCTATATCACAGGCTGGCTCTGAACTTTCTATATAGCTGAGAACCTCCTTGACCTCCTATCCTTCTGCCCCACCTTCTGAGTGCTGGGACTTCAGGTGCGTACTCTCACACCTGGTTTGCGTGGTGCTGAGGATAAAGCCCAGGTCTCCTGCATGCTAGGTGAGCACCCCGCTAACAGCAGAAGGCTGGGCCTGCTTGGAGGAATGGATCACTGGGTTGCATCTTACCCTCATTCTTTCCTGGATTTCTTTTTCTGTTTCTGTTTCTTTTCTCCTTCCTTCCTTCCTTCCTTCCTTCCTTCCTTCCTTCCTCCTTCCCTTCCCTTTCTTCCTCCCTCCCTCCCCTCCCTTTCTTTCTTTTGTGCATGTTTATGTGTGTTATGTGCACATGTGTGAATCTAGGTGTCTGGGTGCATGTGTGTGTTCTTGTGTGTGCACATATGTGCATTCATATGGAGCCCAGAGGTTAAGTTCAGAGTCTTCCCTGATTGATCTCCACCTCTTTCACTGGGGCAAGGTCTCTCAATTCAACCCAAAGCTCGCTGATAGGATGTATCTGGCTAGCCAGCTTGTCCCACCGGGAATGCCGTCTCTGTCTCCCAAGGTCTGGAATTATAGGTTGGCCACCCCATCTACCTGGCATTGATGTGGGCTCCAGGGATCTGAAATCTGGTCTTCACACTTGCACCACAAACTTTAGCTCCCGAGCCATCTCCCCAACCCTACTCGCTGTTGCTTCTCTGAACTCTTTGATAAGATGTGGTCTGTGCCAGGGTGGAGGCTGGCCTGGCAATACCGGTCCCAGCAGTGTGCCTCCTCAGAGTTGCGTTTTCCAGCTCTGGTGGGGTCAAGCAGTGGAAGTGAGAGGCCCTGGCCCTCACTCCCTGCCTTCTGCAGGAGTTACAGGTGCCTGCGCCACAGCCAGAGATGAGGTCCTTGGGGCTGTGATGTGAGAGAAACTGCCATACAAAGCACATTACCACAAAGATACTGAGAATTTGTCAGCAGGCTGTCACCAGGGAACTGTGCGGCCTTGGCAGCTCCTCAGAAGACTTCCCAGGGGCGTGAACAGAAGGAAGCCTGCTCGCTGCTGGAGGTTAAGCCACCTCAGTCATCCCAGTGATCAGCTGCAGGCTCCTCTGTCTTTGCAGATAAGAAGAATGGGCATTAGAGTTGGCAGATAAGTCCCTTTGGCTTGGGCTACAATGACAATAAGCTGCAAGTGTCTCAGAGTGGGGGTGGGGGGTGGAGGGAGGAAGAGGTCCCTGAAATCCAGGGAGTGATGACAGAGAGAAACTTCCAATTGTGAACTGAAGACCTGAGCAAGGCACAGAACCAGGCTGTGGCCTTAAGTCAGCAGGAGCAGCTCAGACCAGCCAGTACTTGTCAATGAGAGTAGGGATGGGGTGTTGTAGAGCAAATGGCTGGGATAGAAAAACTTGCTTTTCTATGTACCATTCATCTGTGTCTATCCTCCCACTGAGCTGTCTGTCCATCCACTTGTCCATCTGTCCATCTCTCTAGTTATCCATTCACTCATCTGTCCATCATCAACCTACCCATCTATGCATCCTTCCACCCACCCGGGCACTGATTCCTCTACCCATCTATTCCTCTATCTATCTATCTATCTATCTATCTATCTATCTATCTATCTATCCATCCACTATCTACCCATCTGTCCATCCACCCACTCATTCATCCAATAGCCCACCCATCCATTCATCTGTCCATCCTATCTATCTATCTATCTATCTATCTATCTATCTATCTATCTATCTTCATCCACCCATCCATCTGTCATTCTGTCCATCCACCCACTCATTCACTTATCTATCTTCCCACCCATTTGTCTTAACATCTACATATCTACCCACCCATCCATCTGTTTTCTGCATCTGTCCATCTATCTACCAATCCATCCATGCACCCACCCATCTGTCCATCCATCCATCCACCCACCCACCCACCCACTTCCACCAATACCTCCATCTGTCCATTCATCCACCCGCTCACCAATTCATCCGCTCACCTACCATACTACTATTTAGGAAACACATTTTATACAGTTAACATATTCCAATGGAAGAATCCAAAATAGAACAAAAAGCTGCAAGGTAAGTCCAACATTGATTTTCCTTCCTAGAAAAAGCCTTGGTTTCTCTAATCCTTTCAAGCAAAGTGTACAGGGAAACACCCATGTGTACAGCCTGTGTGTATTCTCCTGCTGTGCCTCGGGTACTTAGCACATCTTAAAGGCACAGATGCTCTTTATGGGTCACCTGGGTACCCAGGCAGGGGTGATCTCTGACAGGGACTTGAAAAGTTCTGCTAAGTGGCTTCCTGGAAGTCAGGGCGGGTTGGGGTTTTCTGCATTGGCATTGCTTGTTCACGACTTGTCTTCTGCATCTCCAGCCATGGTTTAAATGGGGATCAATGGGCGTGGTGCTTCCACGGGTGCTGTTAAGAGCCTGGCTTCCATAGCAGAACCGTGAATGGCACTTGGCACACGGTGGGTTTGAGCGGCTCACCTCCCACTTCTGGAGACCCCTGAGCCTTGTCTGTAATTGGCTTTGCACACTTGGCTCATTATCCCCTGAGACTCATTCTGACACATTTCAAATGTGTTGAAAAGGTCAGAAGATAGTCTAATGACCTCCCCGTGCCTTCTTTTGGGTCACCATTTGGCATTTGACAGTTTGCTTTTTTTTCCAAAGTGTTTAAAAGCACCACGAAGACACTGTATCCTTTTACCTATAAATACCTCGGTCTTGGGGCTTCTAAAAGCAAGAACATTATTATATAATGCACACGACTATCATGCTCAAAAACTAGTTCCGATGCAGTGATTCTATTGAAGCTGAAGTCCACGTTGGCAGCTGGGCTGGGCAGACTCATTTCTGTTTACTTATAGTCTTGGGGAAGTCTTTCCCCTTCCTCTTATTTAATTTACATGGCTCAACCCCAAAACTGTATAGGAAGGTGGCCTTAGAGGTCCCCCTCCACCTCCCTCCATCTTCGTCTTTATTCACACACTCCCATGCAAACTTTCCACTAGTTTCTGGTTCATTCTTCCTGTGCACTGTGCTATAAGTACCTATCACACACACGTGCACAGATACCTGCACATAAATGTCCTCACATGTAGATTTCTATAGATGCGCACACTTGTACATACGTATGCACTCTACATTTGTATATACACACACACACACCTATGTTGTCCCTCAGGTGATCCTCCTAGCCAGGCTACCACCACCTTCAGGAGTTTGGTTGGGGCTGCTTGCAAAAGATCGTCACATCGGTGGGTGCCTATTGACTGGTGACCTTCCCTCAGGGAAGGAGTTGAGTGGGAGTGTCCTGACACCCTCATCTGTGTATCCAGCCATCTTTCCAAAACAGTCGAATGCAATTATACAAATATGTATGTGTATACATGAAGAATTAGGGGATTCCACCTACACAGTCCTGGGTAAAGTCACCATCCCTCTGGGTACAGACCTTCCAGTGTGGTTGCTTTAAGCCATTCACGCTCCTGCCTGTAACCCCTCATCCATGCCCTGTAAGGAGCCTGATAAACCCATTGGTTCCCTGTGGTGGAATCATGCCTCAGATTTTTGTTGGGACCTTAGGATGCAGGGTAGATGCTGTTTATATCTCCCCTCAGGGAAGAAATTCTAGCAACACAAACACACATGCACATATACAAGCGCACAGATACATATATCTGTACACACAGGCACATGCATACTCACAGACACCCGTGTCTCAGTCACACATTCCCACACACTACACTTGTGTGCACCTTACTGCCCACGAGTCCTGGACCTCCCTCAGATGAACCTGTGCACGTGGGTATGGACGCTTAAGAGCCTCTGCAGTTTGCTTTTACTGAGGCTGCTGCAGCAAACGCTCCTGCACGTGCTCACCCCTGCACACACTCAATCCTGCACGCGCTCAATCCTGAACATGCTCACTCCTGCACACACTCAATCTGCACACACTCAATCTGCACACACTCACTCCTGCACACACTCAATCTGCACACACTCAATCCTGCACACACTCAATCTGCACACACTCACTCCTGCACACACTCAATCTGCACACACTCACTCCTGCACACACTCAATCTGCACACACTCACTCCTGCACGCGCTCAATCCTGCATGTGCTCACTCCTTCACATGCTCAGTCCTGCACACACGCAATCCTGCACGTGCTCAGTCCTGCACACTCAATCCTGCATGTGTTCACTCCTGCACACACTCACTTTTTGCTGCCTGTAGAACAGTGTGTGCTCCTAAAGGCAGGACTGGTGAGTCAGAGGAACTGTGTGCATGCGGCTTGTGAGCTGTGCCACACCCTCCACTGCGCCATGATGTTAGAGCTTCCCAGCTATGGCAAGAGGGTCTGTCTCTCCTTGCCTCATCAGCAGAGGTGGGCAGCACACCTCCATGATGTCCATCTAACGGAAGCGTGGGTGTGGTGTCCTGATGTGGTATTTATTTATTTATTTATTTATTTATAAAGACTTGTTACTTAATTTTTGAGAGATAGGAACTCACTATGTAGCCCTGCCTGAACTGAAACTTACTATGTAGGTAGGCCTCTTCAGTTTACACTACCAGGAAGACAGCCTGGTCAGACTGTAAAGTGAATTAGAAAATATGTAAAAAAAAAAATCTAAGGAGAAAAAATCAAAGAAATTAAACAAGCATGATAAAAATACAGAAGAAAGAAACAGAAAAAAAGAAAGAAAGAAAGAAAAAAAAGAAAGAAAGAAAGAAAGAAAGAAAGGAAGAAAAGACAGAGAACAATTGAAGCAGATGTGGCTAACTTGACCTCCAGAAATACACACAAATGTGTCCCCACACATATTACACACACACACACATTTCATACACATACATACATTACACACACATATTATACATACAAACACATATATTACACACATAGCACATACATTACACACATATTACACACACACATTACATATACATATTATACACAAACACACACATATTACATACATACATTATACACACATTACACACACATAACACACATTACTCACATTACACACACATATTACATACATTACACAATATTATACATACGTTGTACACATTACACACACATATTACATACATTACACAATATTATACATACGTTGTACACATTACACACACATATTACATACATTACACAATATTATACATATGTTGTACACATTACACACACATATTACATACATTACACAATATTATACATACCTTGTACACATTACACACACATATTACACACATTACATGCATATCACACACATATATTACACACACATTACATAACATTACACACATATTACACACATATACATCAAACATTACACACACATATCACACACATACTACACACATACATATTACACATACACAAACACACACACACACCTCGAACATGGTATGTTCTTTCTCTTTCCATCAATAACTGGCTCATGTTGAGCTTGTCATATTCAGTACGTGTGAGCCTGGAACTTATAATGAGGTCACCCAGAACCTCGGTGGCTTTAGGCAAACACCTCTAGCCATGTTTAGATAGCCCCACTGACTTGCTCAGGCTGGTTTTCAGTGTTTGTTTAATCCTCCTGCCTCAGCTTCTTGAGTAGCTGGGATGATAGCTCTGTCTTTCTGTAATCATGGACAAGGAGACTCTCCAGGCACTGTTGCAGAATAAACATAACATCCGGATATAGAGCGGCTTGGGAAACTGTCCCTAGTGATTAGTATTTAGACTCCATGTAGGATGGAGTTCAGACCTCATTCTAAGACACAAACTCTCAAGGACTTTATCATGACTTTGCCGCCCGTTCCTTGTCGCCCGAAGCTGCTGAAGTGAATTCCCCTTTCCTACCTGTGCCCTAGCTTCAGGCTTGTGCATGAGTCTCCTAGCAACTGGGCTAATGATTGCAGTAAAATTTCCTCTTTTTGGTATTCTGGTATAGCATGCTATTTTTAAGCACCAAAATACTGGTTTTTTTTTTTTTTCTTTAAAAAATATAGTACTGTTATTTTAGCATCTTCCAGAGTCTGAGAGCTGAGTCATTTCCGTCTTGAGGTACCCGGAGATTGTTTCGAATGGCATAAAAATTCAAACTGAACAAAAGATCACTTGTTTGGAAAACACCTTTCTCAACTTTATCGTCCTAAGGAGACGAGAGGGGAGGGGGCATTGTGTGTTCTCAGACGAAGCTTATGCCTCACGCATGGGCCTAGTAAAAGTTCTCTGTGAGTGGGCTCTGTCTGAGTCGGGGGAAGTAGACCGAAGTATCTTGGCGAGAAATCAGTGACAAGGTGACAGAAGTCTAGCGCTGACTGATGTGGGCGCTAGGAACCCAACTGGGATTCTCTTTGACAAAGTAAGTATTGAGGGTGTGTGTGGGGGGAGGTAAGGAGGTGTATGGGGTATGGGGGTGGGGTGTTTGTTTTGTTTTTCTCTTTTGAGACAGGGTCTGTCTATGTTGGCTAGGCTAGCCTCAGAGATCCACCTGCCTCTGCCTTCTCAGTGCTGAGATTAAAGACATGCACCCCACACCCCTGCAAAGGCAGCATTCACTTTCCAGTATGAACTGGGAGTCAGTTCTTTCCTACCGCATGGGTCCCAGGGATTGAATTCAGGTTATCAGGCTTGGAGGCAAGCTCTTTTTTTTTTTTTTTTTTTTTTTTTTTTTTTTTTTTTTTAAATCTGATGAACTCTCTCCAATGGTCCGCAGTTGTTCTGTTTTGTAGGAGACAGGGTCTCCTATGGAGCCCTGGCTATAGAGGAACTTGATCTGTAGATCAGGCTAGACTGAACTCACAGAGATCTGCCTGCCACTCCCTCCTGAGTGCTGGGACCAAAGGCATGCACCACCACACCTGGCCCTGACCCATAGGTGTTTTTTTGTTCGTTTGTTTGTTTTTTTGTTAACAGTTGAAAAAAAGTTGCACCAGAAGATACTTCGAATTCATCGATGGTACAATTAGTACTTTAAAAGTCAATTAACGTCTCTAAGTTGACATGCAAAACCCTGGCTTCTGTCACAGCTTTATATAAGAATGTGTGTGGATTTATACACACGTTGTTTTTCTTTGCCCACATTTACCTCCGCATTGATGCACACTTCTCTCTGAGAATCCAGTATTATTTTGGGACTGGGGACATGGCTCAGAATGTAAAGTGCTCCCCGAGCTTACAGGATACCCTGGCTTCCATCTCCAGCACCGGATAAGCTGATGCTGTGCACACCTGGGATCAGGGATCAGAATATGCAGGCAGGAGAATCACGAGTTCAAGGTCGGGCCCAAGTAGCACCTCCAACCCCGACAGTGTGTCCTGTATGCGCTCTTTAAATAAAACGTCTTGCTATTTAAAAACAAAACCCCAAACCAAAGAACAGTTTAGGGTTATCCTTGACTATATAGTGAATTCAAGGCCAGCCATCACTACAAAAACCACTGGCACCTCAGCCATTGTTTTATCTCCCCCTGTCTCCTTGAAAAACTATTAAAAGTTTTTTTCTTATTTAAAATTTTCTCTCTGTCCTCCGCCGTTGTGCACCATATCCCTGACTCTGCCTCTTGTGGTATCTTCTCAGGAGACTTTGGAGATCATGTGATTTCTGGCCATGAAGCAGAGCAGAGCCATCTATTCCTCAAAGGATCCAGATGAAAACATGTCACAAGGTCAGGTACAGTGACTCCAAGAGAGACCCTGCCAGGAACAAAGCTGGTCTGGAAGGATTCACATGATGGCGTGACTGGCGTGACGCAGGGTTTGTGTTGAATCCTGGTAATCCGCCCTCCCTAATGGAGCGGAATGCTTTTTAACTGCTGGAGACTTGGTTGTGTTTAAATTGATTGGATATTCTGTTTCATATGAGCTAATTGGTTTGTTTGTAATAAAATGTAGAAACTTTCAAAAAGAATTTATTTAGTTTTGAATTTGTTCCTTTATTTTTCTTTTCTCCTTCTCCTCCTCCTCCTCCTCCTTCTTCTTTTAAGAAAGGGTTTCTCTGTGTAGCACTGGCTATCCCGGAACTCGCTCTGTAGACCAGGCTGGCCTCGAACTCATAGAGAGTTGCCTCTGTCTCTGAGTGCTGGGATTGAACACATGCTCCACCACCACCCAACTTGAATTTGTTCTTGTAATGTTTTATTTATTTATTTTATATAACTTAATTAATAGTAAACATATTCTATTTATTACTTAAAGTTTCTGTATTCATTGTACTGCTTAATAGCTGGTTTATTGTTTATAAATGTATGTATTAAAATTATATTCCATGGTGTCACCAAGATGGCTTAGTAGGTAAAGGTGCTTCTCACCAAGCCTGATGGATGATCTGAGTTTGGTCCACAGGACCCACAATAGAAGGAGAAAACACATTCTGGCAAGTTGGCCTCTGACCCCCGTTGCCCTCTGACCCCCAGATCAGTGCCATAGCATGCATATACCCACATGCAAAATAATCAAATAATTGTAGTTTAAAATACTTTTTTGCGCAATTACTGTTGGCGATTTGAAAACGGTTTTGTTAAATCAGTATACTTTTTGGTCATGGCGGAATTAAATACCAAAATGCTGACAGGGTCGTTTTTCCATTTGTAGCCCTTGGAAGGATTTCTTTCCCTTTGTCAATGTGAAGCTCTTAATAGAAGATTCTTATCTGTGTCTCAATTCCCTGAAGACTTTTGGAGGGCAAACCTCTCAGGTCGCTGTCCTCAGAGGCGGCTGGCATGAGGGTGGTGTCAGATCGTCCTGGTGGTGCGTCTCTGGGCTTCAGGGTGGGGTCTGCACATGGGTAGCTGCTGGCTGCCTCAGAGGGCTTCAGAGAGATAGAAAGGTGGGGAAGATAAGGGGGCCTAGAAAGGGAAGACCCTCGCCCTGGGAACCTCACCCTGGAATCTATTTTGCATTTTCTTCTGGCCCAGAATGAAGAAACTTCTACACAGGCTGAGAAAGTCAAAAACCTCCTGGAGAGATGCTGCAAGCTTTCTTAAGATGGTTACCACGAGCTTACACCGAGAGGAGTGGCAACCAGCCCTGTTCCTGAACAACAAACTTCCTATAAGAAGTTCTTTAAGAGAAGAAAAACAGGCTGAATGTAGTTCAGTTGATAGAGTGTTTGCCTAACATGCACAAAACCTGGGGTTGCATCCCTGGTGGCTGGGTGTGGTGTGGACACACATAACTCCAGCACTTGGTAAACTGAGGCAGCTTTAAGGTCATCTTCAGCTATATC